>NC_045482.1:19779372-20083836 GCF_009650955.1 Corvus moneduloides
AGAAAGAGTTAAAATTGTAGAGGAAGTGTGTAGAGATTTGTGTAGTACATTAAGAGAGAAAATCAGACGATTTGGGAGGCCAGGGAAAGGGCATTGCAAATCCTTTCAGCTTTGTCCTATGTTAATACAGGTTTCTCTCTGGTTTTTCAAGGTCATCTTGAAACTTATCACTTGGTGCTGCTAGGTCATGTTTTGGCAATGGCTGGGTATTTTCCTCCACTTCTGATAACGACGATATTTAATGTTTCTTTCCTAAGCAAATTGGATGCTCAACTTGAAGGTAGCTATCTAGCTCTTTGACAAATTTGATTGTGTAACATTTGGCACAAAATGCAATTGTGGGCTTACATATGACTTGAGATGTAGAATTACTCTTTAAATGATTCTCTTTTCAGGAAAGACACCCTGTATATAATACAGTCATAATTTGAGTGCTAAAAGGGAAGTAATGAACAAAAATCTGTTCTTTGTTTTAAAAGTACAGACCTGTATTGCAGATGAGAGAAAATAATAGAAAACAATATTGCACTCAGTATTAGTAATTCTTCAATTTTATTAGGAATAAAATTACCTGACTGTGGTGTTTATTACTAGAAGTAGTCACAAAGCTGAAGGAATTTCTTGTCTGCAAGAAATGTATCCTACCTGTCTCTTCTCTAAAAAAGACTGACTGACTGTTTCATTCCTCTCTACCTGTAAGTTTTTCATTATCAATGTACTCTTGCCATTTTGCCCTCAACTACTTCATTAAATTTACACGATAGAAGCAATTTCTATCTTCTGTCTTGCTGTTGTTCTTAATACTGAGCAGAACTGGGCTTTGTACATTTATTTTCTCAGGGATTTTGAGAATTTGAGATTTTGATTCTGCAGCATGAATTTTATAAATGCCATAGTACACAGATATTTGCATTTCTAGTAAAAAATTCAGAGGTTACCATTTAGTTCAATTTGTTGGATTTTTTCACATTTCAGTTCACACATTTCTATGTTGTTATTTTTTTTAAATCAGTCCTGCCTGATACGGTGAAGCAGAGGGTCCACTCAAGCCTCATGAAATTGAACAGAGCAGTCTGTCTGGAATGCCCAGAGTTTCACATCCCTTGGTTTCATGAGCCATACTGCCAACGTGTCTTTCATAACAGTAAGTAATTTAGGAGAGGGAAAACTGCCTTCATTACTAGTAATAGTCTATTTTTGTAACAATATACTAGATCCTTCTAAAACCGTCATGCCGACAGTAGCACACAATAGAAGGCACACCCCTCTCTGCTGAGCATGCATTCTTGAAAAGTGCAAGCGCTTAGTAGTGCAACTGGGAGCAAACTAGTTTTCCTTGTGAGAATTAATGTAAGAGAGATGGTGTATTTCTTCATAAGAATGAAAAATTAAATACACAGAAACTGCGTATATGATGTGAAGGATAGAAAGGCAGGAAGAGGATCATTCTGTACTGGAGGAGATGGGACATTTTGCTCCCTGCTTCACTTACAAGACTGAACATTTGACTTAAATTTTTCAAGTTAAACATTTTTACTGCCTGCTTTTGAGCTTCATCCTCCCTTCTTCCTCACAAGAATCGAGACCCATCAGGGATGAGAGATCGAGAAGTAGGCTAGGGATCAAGTGTAGCAGCTGAGATCTTTCAGAATAGTGATCAATTCAGAAAATCCATCTAATGCAAACACATTATCTCCTCCACTAATTCTCATGGGGAGATCTGCTGTGCTATCCATAGAACTCAGCTACTTCGTCTCTTAGACTAAAGATGTTTAATGGAGCAAGGTGTTAATATGCAATGGACAAAGAAGTGGCAGATAGGTGTGCCTGTAATAAACACAAGATGAGTAAATATGTGTCTAAACATGATTAAAAGCAAACAAAATCCAACAGGTGAAACCTAAAACTGAAGTTTTATAGTATGTGAATATAAAAATCCTGGGATCTAAAGTCTGGATTTGAAATTTACTTAATAGCATGCACCTGCCACTTTGTATCTAAAATATGATCACTTTGTCTCCGAATTATGATGGAATACCACTCGGGATCTGTGGAAAAGATTTAATTCAGTAACCTGGCTGTCAAAAATGCAATTTCTCAAAGCAGTATTTTCAAAATTTTGGCTGTGGAAGTTTTGATGTATGAATTCTTTTGTCTTTGCAGGCACGAGCCAAATAAATCCACAGCGACAGCATATTCACAGAATGCTGATAGAGATCTTAGGAGGGAGCAATTACTCAAGAATATCTGTTCTCACACCATACTACTATGAAATAGGTGAGAAGTTAATACTCTAAAATAGAGTCTTCTCATATTACTGTTATCACTCAGATTAAGAAGCTCCTGGTCATATGGCCACAAGATAACACAAGGTATTGCAAAGAAGAAATTTTTGTATAAAATACAGTTTCTAAAAATGTCTTCATAATATAAATAATGTTGGGTATCTCTAATTATGGCTATCACTTAGTTTTGGTAGAAGTAAACATTGTACAGATCAAATTCTTTCACTTTTATTTTGTCAGTAAACAGGTTTGTTGTGTTTTCTGGCAGATTTTGAGTGTGTCCTGGATGTAAATAAAAAGCCTCTTTCCTATATGGTTCAGAATATACTTTTGGATGGTGTGGGGGCAATACACTTGAGACATGACATCAAGGATGAAGGGAGAAAGGCTCTGCCACCAGGAGCTCAAAGGTTAGTATGCTGAATTCTTGCACATTAGCTCTTCCAGGTTTACATCCAGTTTAGACCCAGTTTTTGATGCTCATGTCCTAATGTTTCGTTCCTTTTTCAAAGTCTAATGAGGTTTAGCCTTCTGAGGTGTGGTGGGTTAGCTGCAGCTGCTCCCACTCATTTGCATGGCATGGCTTATTCCCGGGCAGTGTGATGGGGGAGAGAACTGGTATAAAGAAAAGTACCTCCATCCCAACCAAACCCAACACAGGTTCTTGAAATGTGTTTCCTGAGATTGGAATACTGTTTTCCTCCCACCTCTTCAAATGTCAGCCTTGAAAATGCTGGTTAGCTGTTTTTACCATTTGAACAAAAACAGATGCAGGGTGAAAATGCTTCTTCTGAATTCAAGTATCTCTAGATAAAGAGGAGAAAAATGGTTTTTTTTCTAATTTCAGGGAGTTGTTTAATTTTCGTTTTCTGAGAATTGTCAGGTTTATCTAGTCTTGCTGCAACTATCAATACTGAACTAGAAATAGCACTTCTTGCTATTCAGGTAGGACCTGAAAGTAAGTGCACATTTTTACTGTTTGCAGAATTGCTTTGGAATTTCTTGACTCAAAAGCCTTTAGCAAAGATTATTCACGTCATCTGAAAGGAGAACCTGCAGTGAAAAAGCGACACCTGGAAATGCTGGGGTACCGGGTAGTTCAGGTGAGCAGTCCACAATGCTTTGGGTCCTTTCTGCATTGTATCAGCAGTGCAAAATGATCCATTTTCCTTGCAACAGATTTAGAGACACTTCTATTGTTAAAAGCACCTACTGGGAGAGAGCAATTTTTGTATTTAGGGGGGAAATTCCAAGCTGTTCTCAAAATGGTGTAAGGACTTCATAGAACTCACACCTTCTCTGAAAGAGGGTGAAGCAAAACTGAAGTCAAAAGGTCCTGGTCTGACCTTACTGCAGGCAAACTAGCAATCTCAATATAGCCTGCATAAAGGAGAAAAAGTGAAATCAGAGTTTTAGTTCAATTCATTAAGATTTCTATGGTAGAAAAAGATTGAACGTACCCTTCTTGAGTGATAAGACAGTTTTGGCAGCTGCCAGATGGGATATGGATGCTGTTTGTCTGTTGCAATGATAGTGCTGTGACAGGGAACACTAGAGGCCAGAAATAATTCACCACCAGCACTGAAACATTTGGGAAATGGAGACTTGTGAATGCAGAGGCTCCTGTATATTTACTCACCACCCTAATTTTAGCTAGAATCCTTCTTTAAGCTTAAATTTTGTTGGTTGGGGTTTTTTAAACAGAATAATCATCCTTTCTGATGTTATACTACTGATACACCATTGCAGTCTGATACAGTAACATTACAAACTACAGTGACCTGGCATTTTTCTGTCAATTTGGGTTTTAAAAGATGGGAGGGTGTAACGGAATTGTCACAGCCTGTATTGTGTGGGCATCTGTTTTATATCTCTGCAACTATGCTGCTTTTTGGAAGCAGACTGACTGTACTTACGTAGAGGAGAATCTTACAATAAGAAATGGAACTTTCAGTGTTAGAGTAAGCAGGCTTTTGGAAGGTAAATATCTTCAAGTGAAGAGCAACAGGAATCAGAGAGCCTTTTCTTTGCTCTTAGTTGGTATATGGCTTATACCAATGTTAAAAGTCTGTTTGTACCATTCTGTTCCACAGATTCCTCACTTCGAATGGAATTCTATGGTTCTGTCAACAAAAGGTGAACAGCTGGAATACCTGAGAAAACAGCTGTATACGGAATACAGTGATGTGAGACATGCAGTCTGAAGTACTTTTATAAAAACAGTTTACATACCATCAACTGTCTCGTAATCCTGGAATACTTAAGTTTCAAAAATCTGTTTATCAGCTGGACCAAGGCTTGCCAAGGTCATCAGATGTAAAGAGATTTGATCCTCAATTTGTTAGGAATTGCAAAAGGCAGGTCACAGTGGGCCGTGAAGATGTGATAGGGATGCTTAAAATTTCCCATTATCTGGAAGTTATTATGAGCACATGAATCTGGCAGTTTTGCCATAAAGTTATGTTATTATCTCCTAAATAAATAACACAGAGACTTAGCCAGACATAAAACTCTCCACAGAAAAAGTTGGAAATACTATTGACTAGGAGACTGGAGTAAGCAATCTACTGGAAACTATGTCTGTCCTCCAGCATGTGACAGAATGAGCAGTTAGGAATCAAACAGTATCTGTACACTGAACCCAAGAAACTGAAATGCAGATTTGCTATGAATAGGGCTGCTTTTAGAGCCATTCAGTTTCCATTCTCAGAACAGAGGGACTGTGGGGGACTGTGCTGGGGGAGAGTGTTGCGTGGTGAGGAACCTCCAGCTGCTTCTCCTACCCTGTGATGTGCTGTGTGCAGAAGAGTGGCTGAGCCTTCTGGAACACCTTCACACACTTAAAAACCCTGCCAGGGTTTGTGCAGGAGGCATAAGACACTGAGATGTAGACGGAAGAAGTGGAATAGCCAGGAGAATGTTCATTGTAGAGCAGTAACTGTAGGGTGGTCATGCTTGGCAAATCATCCCATTTTCAGAGGCAGCCATGTTGTGCCTACAGCTGCCATCACCTTAGGACGACTGTGAGCTGTGCCTGTTTTCTCACATGTGCAAGGAGGATATGTGTTCTGGCTTATTTAGTAGAAGCAGGACACCTTTTACCACTTTACTTGAAACCTGGCAGAGAGAAGCCACTGCATATCTGAATTGGCCATTATGCATCTGGCTGTCACATTTTTTTTTACTATTCAGTAGCAGAGGAAAAATTTTTTATTAACTGAATACAAATCAGGACAGGAATGGAAAGTCAGGAAAAACCAACAGAACTGATCTAAGCTGCAAGGTACTCTCCTCCTGGGGCAGCCCTCATTTTTGTGGGATGACTGCCAAAACTAATAGATGGCAGTCTAGACACTTAGGGTTATCAAATGGACAAGGGCTCCAAGATGTAATGACTGCTTTGAGGAAATGTCATTGAAGGCACAGCGCAGAGAAAGATTCTGTGTGCATTACATTTGGTATAAAATGGAGAAGACAATCATAAATATAATTTAGTATTTCAGAAGGTGGGCTACATGTTGAAGAGATATTGCATGACTCTGCTGCTGTACAGATCACCCTCAAGCAGCAGCCTTGGAGTGTTAAGAAAGGTGGCAGTGGCTGAAGTCATGAGTCAGGGTGGTCATGTGTTTAACGCTGATTTTCAGGGTGGTCACTGTACCAAGCCAGTTTTCTTCAAATTATGTATGGATAAAGTTATGAGTATGCACAATGAGAAGAGGATTAAAACTTGTTATGAATGGTCCAGAAAGGGCATTGAAGAAAAGCAAAAAAAAAAAAAGCAATTCAGTAAAATGCATTTTCCTTGATTCTTTGCACTCATTCTTTCTATATTAAATCAGCAAGTGCTATGGCAGATGGGTAGTGTAAACCAGTGACCTAACTGGAGCCAATAAAAAGGTGCTAAACACAGCTGCGGATCTGGGTACTAAAAGGGAAAAACAGAAAAAATGTTCTGCAGGTGAAGTACTAGTGGACAATAACATACTGAAATGAACTATGATGGCTTTGCCTTTGCCTATTGTTTACCTTTGCCTCATAGGAGGGCAATGCAAGAGATCATTTGATAGTTGGCATTGCTATTCAGTCAGGTGTGGTGGGCTTCTTTTCCAGTTATCCTGCTACATCAGATGCAATTAGATTTAGATTTATGAAATCTTTTAGATTTCTGACACCCTCTTTATGCAATGGAGAAATCCTTTGAAGAGATACGCTACAAAAAAAAGGTAAGCATGCTCTGAAGAAAACTGAGTGCTCTGTTTTGGCCAAAGGCTGTACTAAGAGATCTGTGTCCTGTCAATATGATAGTGAAGATGAGCTAATCACTAAAAAAAGACACCATCAAGTGATATTTTTATAGTTTTAAAAACAAAGTTTAATTGTTAAAAGTTTCAACGTCAAAATGCATCAACTATATAGTAAATGAAAAAGTCCTCTCTGTCACAGGTATTTGCTGATGATAATTGTTCTAGCACTTTTTCATGAATGCTTGTTATTGGCCTCAGATCTCTGAGAAAAACTTCCATAAAATATTTGCTTTGGAAATAAATATAAAAGCATACAAAAAGTGGAAAATCCTTGTTATCAGAAGTCTAAACATAGTAGGTGAAACAGTAGAGCTACTAACCTTGTGAACTTCTCTCTCTTTCCTCTCTCTGTCTACTAGTAGAGCTTTGGCTGAGACTGGCATTTATTAGGTCACATACTATTAAGCCACTTTTGTTTTCAACATTCATTTCAAGTCCAAGCTAAATTATTTTTTGAGATCTGTGATGAAAATATTTCCAAGATTTCGCTGAAGACTGCAGGATTTACATACATTACTAAGAGGGGAAATCCAGCCATACAAACAGTAGTTAGAATAAAATTTGCTACCTATTAGTTGTATTTAACTTAACAATTAATTCATAGGCATTGTTTGGAGGATAAGCCACCAATACCTGGATTGTATTGAGTGCAAGGAAGTTTAACTAGTGTTGTTTGTAATTTCACAGAGCGAAAAATTGAGTTCTTGCCAAAATCTTAATCTATTCAACATTAATTTATAGTTCTTCAGAAATTTAAATGCTGGCAAAAATCCAGTAGTTGCTGGTTAGCTAGGAAGTATCTTAAGAAGTGGCCAGACAAATGAACTATTTAACAGTTACCAGTATGACTAGTATGCTGCTACAAAACTGTACAATTTGGGGACATTTTCATGCAACAAAACCAGAAGAGCCTATCAAAACTCCCTCACCATATCACATCTTCCAGCATTTTGTTTACAGTTTTGATAACTTGAAGAGGTTTAAGCGTGTGGCCAGGCAGGAGGCTCCAGTAGCATATCGGATCTCTTTCAGTATGCCAACCCATTCCTTCTTCTCATCATCATACCTGCATTTAAAAAAGTGTTAGAAAATAGCTTCTTTAAATTTGAGTTTGATGCTTCAGCACACATACATGAAAAGGAGGACAGTCCACCTGTTGTAAAGGCTTGTAGCAACCATGTGCTGAAGGGTGCTGTGAAAGGCTGCTTTTGTCCTCTACTCCAGAACAGAAAGATGTTTTTGCATGCAAGTTATTCTTTTCCTGGTCCCTAAAGCTTGTTGTTGGCCTGTGTCATGCTTTAATTACCATCTAAAAACTTCCTCCTTAAGCATCCCTTCTGAATTTCTTCAGATTCTTGCATATAAAATTGGAGGGTTCTCGTTCCTACTGACAACTGAAACTTCTGAATTTACACTAGCAACCAAGAGTCACAGCAGAGATATGATGTCTCATCACTGCTGCTGTGATTAGCTCAAAAAAATCTAAGAGACAGGGACTTGTGATTCTCTTGGAACAGTTACTCATTTGACTATCGACACATCAGTATGTACAGGCCTCTGTGTATACATGCTTTTCTGCATCACAGTGTCACAAGAGAATGTTTTTATTGGCAAGGCTAAACCTGCCAAGAGATGGCAATTTACTCTTCTAAAGAAGCTGAAGATTGTGACTCGGACTGGTCAAATAATTAGTAGGTGGAAGTAGTCATTAGATCCAAGTCTCATGTTCATTTGTTACTTTCTGACAAACTTTTTTATCTGTCAACAAGTGCTTTAAAACTTGTGCTATGGATCATTTTCAGAGTTAAACAGAAAAATAGTGTTAGCCTCCAGTGTCTACAAACATCAGTTTTATATAAGGCTTTTGACCAGGAAAGAGTGACTAAAATTAAACTTACTTCCATATGTCAGTGACTTCACTAGGTGCAAATTCTTTAGATTCAAGTTGAATCATTGCAAAGCCTCCAATAGCATACAAAGCTCCACTTAAAGTGACTAAACTGATGGAACTTCTCTCTTGGGGAAATTCAGACATAATCTCCCATCTAAGGATGAAAAGAAAAAGTCAAGTTGAACACATGAGAAATATTGTAAACTAAATGCACTAAAATACTTGTCTGGGCAACAAATTCAGGTACCAAGACGATGGTTTAGTAAAAGAAAAAAATTCTGAGATTTATCAGCAGTAAGTTCCAGTGTCTCTATCCCCTCAGGGACTTCTGCAACTCTTAAGTGACACTACTACACTGTTATGACATCTCTTCACAGGGACTACTTCTTACAGATTCCCTGATTCTTCAGTAATATGCTTCATACGGACATATTGTTCCCCAGTTATTCTCATTTTTCCCTATAGCTTCCAAAACACGTATTTATTTCAAGTGGCATTGGCACAACAATGTGAGTGTGTGCGGGTGCAGGAAAAATGTCTAGAGACAGGCTCTGTAAACTGCTGCTCTTGTTGCAAATGTCTCAGTGGGAGTGTAGGTACCTAAACAGCTTTGTGACTCTTACCTCAGAGTTCCTAAAACCCTAGATGATAAAACACTTGCTTAAAATAGCTTGAATATTGCACTCACTTATTAGTGGTCAGATCAAAAGCTTCAACAGATGCAGTAAGGCCTTCCTCAGTGACACCACCTGCAATGACAATCTTGCCCTTATGGATGGCTGTTCCAAACATCGAGCGAGGCACTTTCATTGGAGCCAGGTCTCTCCAGTCTCCTTTCTTGGGATTGTACACAAATAGTCTATTAGTGCATTTCCTGGGGAGGAAAAAGAAAACCAGTGAAAACTAATGAACTTTTGACTTGTTCTAATTGGGGTAGACTGTATGGGTTTATCTATACCGCCTCTCTCCTCTCCTGGAGATCCTTTCTTGTATCTAATCTGAGAATCCTTGCAATGTCTACAAAGCACTAATCACATCCATAGGACTAAATCACATGCTAAATGCAGTTTATATTACACCAGCAATTTCACTGTACCTTTGAGGAGAAAGACAACATCCTTTCCCAGCATACTGTATTCAGATGGATTTGTGGAGGAATACAGAGCAAAGGTTATGTAAAGGTAAGATTATGATGGTGTTTTGGCTGATATGACAAACTTTTATCTTAAATATCCCCTAAACAAACACTTAAAAATTACCACCACGTGTTCAGTGTGAGTGAAAACTTTTATTTTCCTAATGTTATACCCATTAAGGTATAACAGGTATCACAGGTCAGAAAATTGGAAAAACTGAGACAGTAATTCCAGGGCACCTAGGTATTTCTACCTGAAAGGAAAGAATACTTTCAGTGAAGGTCCTCATAGCTATGTATTACTAATTTGTCTGCAGTGTAAGTAAAATTTGCCTTGGAAGTAAGTATGGTTATTAAAATAACAAGTTGGATTACAATTTATATGTAATTTACCTTATCACAAAAAAATATATCCTACACACCATAATGTGTTCCCCTGTGCCAGACTCTTACCAACCTTAATCCAGAGATACAGAAAAGATGCAGGAAACACTCATTTCTGAGTGTGAGGACATATTATCTGTTAAGGACCAAGAAGATAATGTTATTAATTGGCATGAAAAGATAGAAACTCACTTATCATCAGTTTTTCCACCAAGACAATATATCAGTCCATTGTTTGAGATAGTTGCATGGCCATATACTTTGATGGGTAGTTTTTTGATCTCACCCCATTTCATTGCCCTGGAACAAAAAGATCACCGTTAGTTGACAAAACCTAACAATGGGCCATCTACATGTCCTCAGTGGGCATAATTAAATTTGAAACATACACAGGGTCATAGCACAATACTGAATCTAGCGACTCCTCAGTGCGAAGGTCCTTGCCTGCTATCACATAGATCTTGTTGTCTGACTCTCCCAGACCGAAGAGACACCTGGCTGATGGCAGTGGAGGAAGGGCAACCCACTCACCAGCAATGCTATCCAGCTGAAAGAGCATCAGAACAGAAAGGATTAGGAAAGGCAAAGAGTAAAAATCCACACAATGAATATTGTTCCACAGAATTTATCTATTGGCACTCAGTACCTCTCAACAGCAAATCTCCTTGCTTGAACAACCCACCCTTCCTTCAGTGCAGCTAATGAATGATGTCTTCTACCCACCCATGTTTCATAGTGCTGAGATGTAGCAGAGTCAATGCCATAAAACTCTTTGTGTCTGCTCACCCTCACTGTTTCCTTGCCTCTTTATTAAGCTCTTCTTCCTTATATAAAGGTCCCTCACTCTTGGTTCCCTATCATGTAGGAAAGAACAAGTGGTTCTTCTTCCTGCCCAAGGGAGCAGACACGCCTGCACTTCCACACTTGTATGTTTACCTGGTTGTGCTCATCACTACAGTGACATGCCAGACATGCTTACACAGTTGTTCTTACTGATCAGGAACCATCACATGGCAAATGGCACAGATGTTTCTTTTGCAATCCCTAGAGCAACAGATATGTGTTTCATCACAAATACCCTCAAAAGTTTGTGAGGTCTCTGAAGACACAATGAATAAAAGACTTCACTCTTATGCAAAATAGGTAATCACTGCAGCTCTCTTGGCAATAATATTGATGTAATTTCTACTGCAGGACTCTCAGGGCTGTCTCAATTCACATTCAGTATGCTGAAAACACCTAAGGAAAAGCAGCAGCAGGAGGACAGAAGAAAAAAAAAAATATTTTCCTAGAACTCTGGTGCTTATTTTTTATTTTGATCTGAGCATGTACAATTGAACCTGAATTATCTCTGATGTTCAAAATGAATTATTTTCTCACACCTACTGCATATAGATTTGCTTGACATTGGTACAGGAAGGGAGGGCAAGGTAAGAGTTTGTGTGGGTACAAAGGCATTTGACAGAAAGCAAAAGAAAGTTCAGTCAAAATAAAGTTCAGGGTTTAGCTTGGTGACGTTCTTCTTCCAGAAGTACATTCCACAGTCAAGGTTTCCTTGCTAAATGCATCTCCCAAACTTGACAGACCACCCCTGTTGGACAGAAAGTTTTATTTCAACAGTGAAATGTAGTTCCTGGGCATGGATCTCCCCAGTAGCTGGATCTGGGTGGGGTAATGAGAGGATGTGCCCCTCCGAGATCACAGCTCACTTAGTACTATCAGTCTTCACGATGACATGCAGACAGGGCATCAACTTGTCATGCATTTTCGAGCCAGTGGCAGCCTTGTTTCCTCCCAGGTTGCAAGCTACCAAATACAATGCTTCACTGGTGGGGAAAGGAAGATCAGCAAGTGAATACTGGTTTGGTACCACATTAATATTTTAGAGGAAACAACAGTCACATGGGTAATGCAGACAAGTATTTTAACTATAGGGAATAGCAGCAGCAAGCAAGCTTAAAGACGACAAGCAAACAAAATGATTTCAGGAAACGGATGTTGACATATAAAGTAGAATTCTGAAAACTTCATCAATTCTTAGTCTTGAGGTTTAGTTTCTCAGAGGCCTCTTTCTAGTAGCCTGACACTTACTTAGTTCTGGACTAAATACACATTACGACATCAACATGTTATTTCTATTGGAAGAATATTTCTGTAACCAGTCTTTCACTTCAGTGATTAGTGTTTTACACCTACATAAGGAAATGAAAGTGTTAATCCCTCCTCTACAAACTAAGACTTCCCTCTCAACAGATGTTACCAATGTCTGAAACCAAGTCTTTTCTTGTGTGTGAAATCAGTGAGCCATACTCCTATAAACAATATTTGCATTTTTAAATATCTGAAGGCCTAAAAATTCTATCACTGCTTATTACTGTGCTTTATTTCATATTGAAACAGGACTTAACTTTTACTCTTTCAGGCCAGTGTGTCTAAAGAGAGGACATGGCCAGCAGCATATTGCATAATTCATCACAAAATAGTTTAAATATACACCAAAGCACATAGCTAAAAACACAACAGATTTAGTTCATGGTATAAGCATGCCAAGCTCCATTTTTGCTAATCTTCCTGAAATATATTGTGGAGTTACAGTTAGTATTAATCAGCCTTATACAGATTTACAAAGATATAAAATTATACTCAGTTGAAACGTGTAGTGTACTGACGCTGACAGTTTGCCGAGAAAAAAACCTTCTGCCTCTATTGTATGGCCCTTAGGCTTTCAAATGTAGATATGACAAGAAGGACTTCTGCAATTTTAGTGACAGAAATCACACAATACACACATTACTGCTGTCATGAAAGTATTTCAGATGCAAAAGAAGACATCTCATTAGCTCTAAACCAGCTAACGCACTCCCAACTTTCATCGAAGTTAACAGAAATACATGAAAAGTATTTTACAAAAATTATTAGACTTAGACATCTGTACCATGAAAAATTTGGGCCTTAATGAAAGCCAGTGCCTACACTGAATATATTAATCCTTTTAATATTTTCTGAGATCTCACCAGGGGTTAATCTTGAAAAAGAAGATGCAAGTCCCTCAAGTTTCATTTCTCTCTCTGAGACAAAAATAACTCTCTCTAGATACTTCTCTCCATCACCATACAAAGAGACTAGACAACCCACTTGCAGAGACCCAGAACACTTTTCGATAACCCTTATAAGCACCTATTATTATACCAACAATTATAAAGCTTGTACCTGGAAGAAGTATGACTGGAAAGGCTGATCCTTGTTCTCCTCTTCCACATACAGTCCTCCAACAACATAGACCTGATTTTGTTTGGTGACTATACTGGAATGATTTCTGGGAATCTGTTCTGCGAGGGCTGCTAAGTAGCATTCATTTTCAAGAGGATCATAGGCTACTGCAGCAGTGTCATTAACCAGAAGAATCAGGTCTTTGACGAACATGCCATGCCTGGGAAGGTCATTTAGGTAGCCAGGCAATAAATCTTCATCTCCTACATCGCCATTCACCTCCCCTTTGGCTGACTTTTCTGTGCTTTTGCTAGAGTCAGGCAGTTTCCCAGCAAAAGCATCCTTAATAATCTTTACTTTTTTCTGAAGGTCAGAGTTGCTTTTAATTATATCATCCTTCTCAACCTGTTCTTTGAAATATTTTTCTGGCATAAGACGAAAACGTATGCAGTCAAAAATTTCCCCCAGGCTCTTTACTCTGTTCTCCTTGTCTGTTCGGACCCATCTCATTACTGCTTCGAATACCAGTTCTTCCTTCTCTACATTTAAACTGTCAGGTGAAATAACTGAGATAAGTTCATGCGGGGCAAGCTGCATGAAGTCCTCTTCTTTGCAGATCTGCACAAAATGATCTGAAACAAAATCACGGGCAGAAAATGCAAGTCTTGGGCAATCAAGCAGGACACCTAATCGAAGGATGGCCAGACAGTTACCAACAGCAAGCCTCTTCTGAAGATAGGAGACGCACACAGTGAATACAGAAGGGATCTGAAAGCGGCTGGCCAAAGCAAAAATATCTTGCACGTTAGAATCATTGAGATCAATACTTGCTGAATAAAGGTATTTGACAATCATATCCAGGATGTTGGGGTCAACATTATCTAGAACTACCTCCTTCTTTTTCTCTTCATTTTGCTCAGATAAGAAATACTCACGAAAATAAGGGCTACATGCCGACAGAATCAATCTGTGGCAAGGCAGGCTTCTGTCACCAGCTTTTAGAGAGCAATCTACAAACTTTTTCTCTTCAAGGAGTTCCTTGAGGCCATCCTGAAGGAGGGTGGATTGGTAAAGTCTGAGCTCTTCAGTGAGTTCCCTTTGGGAATCCATTTCGCAAACACTTGGGAAAGGGGAGGGAGTAGAAACCTTTAGCTGTTGTCTGCCCAAAGGTTTGTCTGTAAAAAAGGCAGACCAATGTGCTTTTTGCCCTGTGTGAAGCCTCTGCAACTTAATCTCGCTAGCTAAATATAGGTACATACTCTTACAGGTCGGAATTTGGAAAAACAGAGCTGCTCTTGCAGCTGTCAAAGACTGAAAGAAGCAACTGTTGCTCTTAGTCACTATGGTCATGTTTTGCCATCATTCTCCACATTGAATCAGTAAGATTACATGCAATGTAATAAATTGACATGAGTAAGGACAGCAGAATCTGACCCTCAGTGAGACAGCTATGAGCAAGATTTCACAGATACATGTTACTAAATATTCTGAAATAGAAATATTATTGATCAAGTTGTCATTTGTAGCTACTGTTCACTTTTTCATTGCTTAATACATTCATTGCTACAGTCATAAAGATACTAAAAAACTCCAGAAATTTGCATCAATTTCCTTTGTTCCAAGATTATTTTTATACGTAACTATATCACATACACAATTTCTTCAGATATTAAGACCTTGAAATTTTGGGCTGCTTCTTAATATCCATTTTGTTATAAACCAAACTATGCTGTTTAGACATAAAATATATGTTATTTCAGGTAAAGTTTTGCTTTACAAAATAATTCAAATTGAAGTCTCCACTCATATGGTAAAAAGTTCTTTGAATGTAATGGAAACAGGATCAAAATACAACTACTTGAATGCAAGATCTACAACAATATATAGTATTATCAAAGTTTATTGAAATAACGACTGCTTTTCAATATAGGTAGTATTTCATTAAAACATATACCTTGAAAGGTTTTCTACAAACACCAGTATTACATTCACACCACAGTTACTTTAACAGTCAGCTGCTGAAATAACAGCTGAGAGGAGAGCTCATTTGACTTTTTCCATTTATAGAAAACAGCACAGAGGTTTTATCTCACTAGAAAACGTAACAGCTGTGTCTTCCTTTAAACAATAAATGACTCATTCCTCTATAACACATAACATCATAAAAGGTCTAATGACTCACACACAGAAGCTATTTGCATGTGCATTTTTTTCTAGATCATTGCTTAAAAAAGTGCTCTAGCAAAAACAAACGAACAAACAACAACTGTATGAGCATATCTGGATTATAATTAAATACTAGGAATGATAAGTGCTGAATATTTAGCAAAATTATGAGACATGAAAGCTATTATTTGGAACAGAACTGCTTTTTCTTAAAGCTATCAATAACACAGCCAATATGCCTACGTACAAAATGTTTCTGTGTTGCAAATCATTAAACAAGTTATGGAAATTTAATTCAAACATAATCATTATGGGAAAGTACATCACTCTGTATAAATACATGAATACTTGAAATTGAGTGTCAAACTGCATACCTCACACTGCCCTGTCTCAAACAGTGGTCTCCATGTGCAGAAAAAGAGGAGGCTTCCTTTTCTGACATAGTGCTATGTAAAATGGCAATCAGTGCCTGGTCCTGGCAGCCAAAGCGCAATACATAAACACAGGAGCCATGAAGTTGTATAAAATGGGGTCTGAAACACCACGACCAACTCTCGTGTTGTCAGGGGAGGGAGAAAAAGGACAATCTTGAAAACAGCGGAGGTTACAAGTGTGTCAAATGGCACTGCCATGCCGTTGTGCAGAGGGACTCCAAGGTGCTCCCAGTCTGACAGGCAGAGGGAATTCACAGGTCCTTACAGCCGTGACCGAGGGGGGCCTGCAGGGGGCAGCGCTTCCCCCAGCAGCTGCACCCCGCCCTGCCTGCCTTACAGAGTGGCTGTCCTCCCACTGCTTAGAGGCAGCAGAAGAAATGCAAAGCCTTTAAGCATACAAGGTTTTTGAATAATCTTTCTTTTATGACATAGCCTGGGGCTTATTATATAATATTTGCCTGCTCTTTAGCTTTGGCATGTTCTTTCTCTGCTATTCCGATATTTCTAAATTATCTTCTACAGATCTAAATCCAGCAAGAACCAAGAGTTTCTCCTTGCTTAGGAAACAAACATGTGCCAATCTAAATCAGGTCATTACTTCCCAGAGTCCCTGGAGTGTGAATCCGTCCTTTAGCTTCTCTATTGCAAGTCCCAGTTCTTCTGAAAAAACAGGCTCCCGATCGTGTTGCTTTTTTGAATGCATGAGATACGAGAGAAAATAAAGCAGAAAGCACTTTTTAATTTCATTATCCCATTTTAACAACCTGAATGTGATAGTATGAAAAAAATCTCCTTACCTTGTTTTCATCAGCAAAGTAAGCCTGCAAAGGAAAACAAAAAAGAACCTTGAAAAAAGAAGTCTAAAATTCACATCTGCTCATAATTCCTTGGGGTCAAAACTGTATTGGGTAGGTCTTCCACAACAATCCAGTCTATAAGGGTTTTACTTCTATGTTAAAATAATTTACAAAAGAGTTCTAACAGGAGTTTCTGCTTTGGATTACAGATTACATACCACTGGATTATGGTATTTTTCATTAAATACCAATCTTAGAATTTTCCATCATAATAAAGATTTTTTAAATGGTAACATTTTCATATTACATTTGTTACACCGACAAACACTTTACAGGGAATGTTAGTATGAAGACAAACCGACAGCATCCTGATATTTTTTTGCCTTATATGCAGCAGCATTTACTACTCAACATCAAAAACTTGCTTAAAATGTGTAATATAAAAATTCAGTTAACATCATATTCAGTCTAAGAAATGAACATGGAGTAATAGAACACCTCAACAAGTAAGAGACGTGGGAAGAGATATCATCTTTCCCATTCTGTGTGTGCGGTAATGAAGGCTCAAACTCATCAGATATCAGAAAATATTCACAGCTCTGGAAATCTCTGGACCAGCAGATTCTAGATCTTATTTACCAAAAAGAGCCCAATCTTGCTTCAGCTGCCAGTGTGGACTGGTGAGAGGCAGCAAAGAAAGCGCTTTCCTGCAGTGTCAAGTGTTGTGGAATACTGGTGTGTAGCCACTCCTTCCTGGGCAACCTCTGTCTCTTACAGCAACCTTCTAACCATATTCAGCTTCCAGTTTTAGTTTGAGAATATAAAAAGCTCAGTTATTTAATTCAGGTGAAAAAGGCACCAACAGAGCAAACAGATCTCCATTTAAGGAAAAGGTATGTCTTCAAATATGCTGCAGATTGAATAAAAATGTGCAAAAATGAAAAGAAAAAAGGCAAAATGCTAGGAAAGAGGGAAAGGAGAAAACAAGAGTTTATCTGTGTTAGTAAAAGACTGCAAAATTAAAAGGAGTGGAAATAACACTGGTGTTAGCCCTGCTAATTTACCAAATTTCAGAGACTGGTAAGAAAATATGTCAATTGTCAATGCACCATGGCTAACATTTGAAAACACGTGCCATCTACCCTTGCAGTGAATAATGGAGCCAGGTGTTACTGAGCTGCACGCTAAGTTTGGAAATTCGTGGAAAGAGGGTCATCAAGCAACCTAAGGCATTTTAAAGTAAGCTTTCCTGAAATACTGGGAGACATAGTAATACAAAATTATTGCTGCCTTTCTAAAAAACTTTCAAGTTTGAATCTTAGATAAACGTTGAGCATATAGATCTCACCATCTATTTGTCTCTTCCAAGAGAAGGAAGACTTGCTTTAATATATTATATCTGATTATATTATACTGCTGATTTTCAAGCTATTCCTAATTTTAATGTATTGAGAAATTACATGCCACTATTATTCTAAATATCTACTACTATTCATTTTGAATAATAGTTTGCTCTTAAATTAAAAATTCATACACAGAATAAATTCCTGTAATAATCAGGATGTTTAATAAAAGGCATGTAGATGTGTTTTAAATATAGAAAGTACAGTTGCAGCTTATCTTTAATAGAGGATTACAGCTGTATGTTGCTTAAATCTGAATAATCAAACAAGAATGATTCTATTTTTCTGGTTTTTGTGGAGCCACTTACCACAAAAGCATCTGTATGTTCATCAGATTCTATTTCCACATCATCTGGAACCTGCTCCACTGTTAGGTCTTCAAGGGGTTGAGGCTGTAAATTAAAACACTCTAGTAAGTAAATTCACATATCTAATATGTTTAATATATTTTTATTACTGCTAACAGTATTGTATCTAATTTAAAATAAATAAATGGAGTACCTTTTCTTCCATTTCATAATCCACTCCAAATATAGGATTAGCTGAATAAACTTTGTGAAGTGAATTAATCTCTTTCACTGCCTCCTGTAGTTTCTCTACAGGGTCTATTTTAAAACCAAGTACATATCCTCCACTCTATATAACAGAAAAAAGACAACATCCGTTTATTAGTCTTATTTTTAAACAGTTTTTTTCTCCTTGATAGTGATTTCCAGTTTAATGATAGCAATTTTCAGCTTGCTGAGAAAACATTATCTTTGATATTATCTTTTTTCATTCTGCCACTTGAATCATGGGTGAAATAAAAACAATGACAATGCTTCTCTATGAGGTAGATAAGCTTTTAACTGTTAGCCCATTATATACACGGGGAACAAACTCCTTTTACAAAAAACCACAAGCAAACAAGAGCAGGATAAATTCAGAAGTGATATTAACAATTGATTCCCAGCAAATGTTTAGTCTGTTAGGTCTTGATGTTGTTACTAAAGCAGCTTTCAGATACACAGAAATAATGAAGATTTAAAAGAGTGGTCTTAATTAAGTACAGATCCCAAAGATAATTAGTTAGATCCCAAAGATAATCTGTCAGAAGACAGTGTATTTGACAGTTATAAGCTAGTCATGCTGGCCTATTGTTGCTTTGCTTAGAGAAACTGTAACTCCCAATAGCCATATTGACCCTAACATACACTTGAAGAAGTGCAAAGAGAATTTTTCTAAAGTTTTCAAAAGGCCACACAGAAGGAATGCTCTTATGTACCTTAAAAATATACCCATAACATTTCAAAATTAGAGAAATATTGTATATAAAAATGTAATCAATATAAAAAGGCTACTAAAGCTTCTTACCTGCTGAGAACTCTCTATCACAAGTGCCAAACCAAACTTGGAGTCTCTCATTTTTATTGAACGCTAATGATGAAGAGGTATAACACTGTTAAAAATTTTGTAAGTACTGGATGAAAATCTCTTTGTTGCAGTTTGGTTTTTTACACTGTAATAATTACAGTTACTGGCTCTGGAAGCTTGGCTACCAGCATTCCCTCCCATTTACCATTACAAATCGGAACCCCTGAAAACTCAAGAAGAAGTGTTTTATTAGAAGTGGTAACAGTAAATTTCTGAACATCAGGTTCACAGATCATTATTCCCAGTGTATGTAGGTGGCATGAAGCATCAGAATAAATACTTAAAAAATTTGAAATACAAGCCATTTTCAACACCTGTACCTGTCCATGAAATTCCCCAACTAATCTGGACAGAAAAGAAAATGTACCCTGCGGTTGATGCTGGTAAGGCTAAATTCCTCCCTGAATGTGGGATATGAAATAAAATTTTGGTGAGCTGGGAGTTTTAACTAAAGACCTGAGCATATGCTGTTTAATTTTGAAAATGGTGGTTGTAAGATACTTACAATTTGTAGATATGGTATGCTGACATTAAAGCTGTCGTTCATATTTGCATGCCAAACTATTCTCACATTAGTAATAAAAAATGTTCCCAAATTTCCCTATTAAAGAAAAGGCATGTTAGCATTGCTTTTAAGTACAGAGTTTTTTTCCCAAATGCGATGATTATTGCTATCCATTTACACATAAGCAAGGTACAGCTTCATATTTAATTCACTAAAAGCCTGATTCTTCCCTACCAAACCCAGTCGAAATGTTTCTATTGATTGCAAGGAAGCAGGATCCAATCTTTAAAGGCTACAGAACCTGAGTAATGAAAATAGCTGGGAGTTCCTACTACTGCAGCAAGGCTGGATCAAGTCACAGCCCAGCCAACCTCATGGGAATACATGAAGCCATCTGAGCGTTATTAACTGTACAGATCTGGAATTGGCATAAACTGTAAGTATAATGGCATGTGGGTTAAACTTAGGTAATTGAGGAGATGTGTGCCAAGGGATGTAGAGGAAAGAACTTTTTAGCTTGTGAGGGTGGATCATATTTCTATTCTGGACTAAAATTGCACAGACAGAAATATCAGCTCCTGTTTTGTTTCACTGCTCCGGGATATGCTTGCAACTAATGCCCTGTAAAATAATAAATGTTTTCTATTTTTATCTTAAAGTCTTTTATCTTTTCTTGTTTTAAGACACAGATTCCTTTCCAATATTTTCGATTTCCACTAAACAAAAGACAATATAATCTTAATACTGCTTAGTCAAAGCTGTATGTAAACATACAAACATTCAGCAGAGCACTTCAGAAAGGTGATTTTCCTTCAGAATCATACAAAGCTTTAGACTCATAAATATATCTTTTTAACAGAAACTGTATATTTAGTTCCTTGCATATTAGCCAGGTCATGTAGACTTCAGGTTGCAAAAGGAGATTTTGTTGTATCGAGTAGCAAATGGCATCAGTTTCTCTGCATGCATCAGCTGATGAACAGCACTAAGGGTAATCCCTTGGAGGTTACAAAACTATGTTAGTACAATTGCTACATGGAAGCTGAAACATTTTAACTTTTCTGTAGTAAATGCACTCTGATTCTTCACTATACCTGGTCACTTGATAAATTCCAAACTCCATTGACTTTATCATATATTTGTTCCTGTGGTAACAATCTCAGTTGCTTGTTTTGAATCAATGCACTTCTCAGCTTCAGATCACGATACATTTTGGAAGTTTCATAAGCTCTGCAAAAAATAAAAGATACACACTAGTTCATACATAGTTCAGTTTTTCTATTATCTTTACTTTTTGTTTTAATGCAGATACGAAATGTATATTTTCAGCTTTTCTTATCACCACATTGCCCAAAAGTGAGAGTACTACCAAAACTTTTTCAACATACTAAATTATATTCTAGTTTTCCTTAATGAAATTATCTTTAAACTTAAAAGGGGTTTTTAACAACTTTTTGATCTCTTGTATTGTTCATGTCTATACTATTTCTTCCTTTTCCTTAAGACAGCCATCACCCAGCCTCTGTTGCAAAGCCTAAGTTTCCTGGAGTTTCCTGGGTCCCATGCTCTACATAGCATGGACATTAACAATCCTTTATTTCTCAGTGCCAGTTAAGTCACAAACATCCAGTATATATGTCAGTATTCCATAGCTCTTAGACACCTATGGTAATGTATTATGCACACATTCATTCAGATGACTTGTCCTTAGGTGGGAAGCATACACTGTTTTATAGTTGACTAAGAGTTCTGACCAGGATTTAACTCTTCATTTCCTTTACATGGTCTGAAATTACAGGGAATTATTACTGACAGAAATCGTATCTTGAAAATGCACACTGAAATTAGCTCCTCTGTGCTTTTATTTGTTCAGATAGTTTATACACACAAGGTGTATGAATTGTGTTCAATAACTAGTATAAATACAGATTAGTTGTCATTATGTGCAGTTGTCTACTAAAATTTGTGATCATTCTCCCCTCTCCTTCCAGACATTGTTCTCTTTTGGGAAAGTTTTCTGAATGTTGAATATGGACAGTCATATACTGTGTCTATCAGCAGTTGTAACCCCCCATATTTGAGTCATTGATCAAACACTGTTTTAAGTACACTACCTGTGCACAGCAATAACTGAAGTGAAGAGTCTGGGACTTCCAGGAACAACATTGGTAAATATGAACTCAAACCGAGTATTGTTACATTTAGTCAATATATACAGAGCTTCTGTCTGCCCTCGTAATTTCTGTAAGGGAAAAATGAAATTTTACATTTTGTCAGTATAGTAGCTTGATTGTACAAATAATAAATATTCTTCAGATATTGTCTAAGTTATTGTTTTAAATAGAGTATATGGAGGTGTAATCCTGATTCTACCACTGATCTACTGCTGTCTTCAACTGAACTTATTTTTCTTTTCGATAAACTAGCAGTTCCACCAACAGTAAAACTAATGAAGCCTGCCTGCTATACATTTGCAATATCATGACTGAACCAGTATTTTTGGTTTTGTTATCATGTGGTTGCCCAGGAAATCTACAGCATCTTCCTGCTAGTTCTTTGCAGCAAGTCAAACAAATAGCTTCACAGTTGCATGTAATTCCATTCAAGCTATGTATTTGAGAGCTCTACACTTTTAAGATTAAACTTTTGTTACTATTCTATTACTGATCTTGCAAGTAAACTTTCAGATTATTGTTGATATAGTGCAGTAAGTATAAACAACTAATTACAACTTATTTTATTATTTTTAAAAGTATTTTTTGGAACTTACTGAGTTGGCAGTTCTTGTAGTTATATTTATAACACAGTTGTAACCGACAGCTTAAAAGTCAGGGGAGAAAAAAAACATTGTTTTGAAAACAAGAAAAATAAGAGTCAAAATTACAAAGGACATTACTGAATTTTATAGCACAGCTGTGGATGCTATTTGTGAGAATTACACCTTGTGGTTAATCCTCTGGGTTCTTATCACAACACTGAAGACTAATTTAAGCTGGAAAGGATCTTGGGAGGTGGTTTGGTCAAGTGCTGCTCTCAAACCTGGACCAACCCTGTCTGTCTGCTCAGTGTACAGTCCAATCCAATAAATATTTCCACAGAAGGGGATTCCCCACTGAGTACTGGAAATAACTGGGGTACAAAGTAACTGCATCCTGCCCCTGTTTCAGCACATTAAATTAAATACGAGCAGACCGCTAGCTACTCATACAGTTAAAGTGAGACACTTATTCAGAGTTTACAACACTAAAATTGGAAAGGCAGGTACTTGTGGAGAGTAAATAGAAAAATGCAGAAGGCGAATAAACAGGTGGCAACAAGAGGTACAATTAAAGCAATGTATGATGAAGCTGAAACTTCTGTTTCTTTCTAAAAAATAAAATGAATCCCACATCAGCCAAATGAAAAATACATCTGAAGAACTCTTCAGCTTATTTTCCAAGACATTAACATCGAATATTGAATATTACTATTTTTCTATGAATTATCACCTCAGTTCCTATATTATAAATAGATTCATTAGTAACAGAGCAACACAATTATACTTCAGTATTCTGTACTGAAATCAATACTTTGTGAAGGAATAGCACGCCACCATAAAAGAAAACAAAAGGTAATACTTACAGAGATTGACTCTGGGCAACGACAGTGAGCGCCAAATGATCCGCAAATTTGTCACAAGCAGTCGGCCTGGAGATGAAGAGTATAGATATTTTAAATCTAAATAAATTCCATTAATTGGAATGTTCTGTTCTGTTACATATATTTACCTTTAGTTTTGAAACAACAGAATATTCCTTCCCCTTGACAGGAAAAAGACAAAAAGCACAGGACACCCCACCAGAAAAATCACTAAACCACTAAACACATTTTTTTCTTAAATGCTGGGAGAGAAAATCCAACAAGGAACAAATGAAACAACCTCTAATATATACCAGCATTCCTCAAAATCAAACCAAGAACAGTTATTGATTTCAATCCAGATGCTTATAGTAAAAATGTAGACACAATCAGTGCAGAACTGCTCTGGGGAGAAGGGGAAGGCAGTGAGTTAACTATCACAGCTGTCTTCAGGAATAACCTCACCCCTTTGTCATATGCAAATTTATTCCATTCTGTACCCTGTAGAGCAGCACATCCAAGCCCCAGAAGGGTCATCTCAGCATGCTGGCAGCTTTAGCCCCTGCCACTACATATTCCTTACTAATTCAGTTAAAAACAGCCTGGGAAAAATTGAGCATTAAAGAGGATTACGGCAGAACAGCATCACACTGTTTATAAATGGATTATTCTTGCAAGGCTTTCAATTCTAAACAAATTCTGAGACAAGAATCACTTTCCTACAACTTTAGGAGATCCTGTCTGAAAACACTCTGAGGCAGATCTATGAAACAAGCAGGATCTCTTCTGTGCAACAGAGCACTGATACTGAGTTCAATGGAAACCTGACCAGGCTTTCATGAACCTACACAGGTTAAACAGTAGAAAATTTACAATTTCCCTGAGTATGCAGTTACCTCTGTCTCCATTGTTTCCTTTGGTATCTTCAACAGACTCTAAGCAGTCTATAAGGACCTCTCCAGGTCTCATTTTCATTTGTCTAAAAAAAAAAAGGAAAAATAATCTGATTTATCTTGCAAAAATAAGGCCATTTCTATTTCCCTACTTCACTTTCCTCTGTTTTCTGCTCAGTACGTCATGCAGTGAAAAATCCACATATGCATACATACATACAAATCAACTTTACATACCTGAAATTAGCACTACATCTCAGAGATTAAAAATATTAATATCATTATCATTAAATCATAACAATAAATAAATATGTAGCAAGTGTGGCCAAGAAAACTATACTCCAAAATAAGGAGAAAGTGTATGGAAATTGGAGGGAAAAGAAAAAAACCACTTGCATTCACATAATTTTTAGAGGATAGAATTTATTGCCTCTTGTACTTTCAGGTCACAAGGAGTGGAAGTAGGCTCAGGAAAGAAGAAATGCCAGCAAAAGAAATATCTTATGTATAAGGACATATGAAACGCTCAGCTAAATTTTCCACAAAGGGTGTGGTTTGCTCTTTGGTTTGGTTTTTTTGTGAGGTCTTCTATTTATTTGTTTATATTATTATTTTGCTTCATTTAACTGTTCTAACCGCTTAATTACATAACAACAAATGTAGTAGGAATTTTTGCTGTATTTTAATCGTATTGTCAAAAGCAGCCAAAGCTCTTCATGCATGGCATGACAGAAACAAAATGTATTATAAAGACAGAGTTTCGTGAAATACTGCACAGCCACCGCCCTGTTCCCTGAGGAGGATGCTAACTCCACGGCAGGGACGCCAAGTCCTGGTAACCATGAGTGCCACCGTCCCCGCAGACACACGCCTTCAGTTTGGCTATACTTCTCAGTGCAAGAAAAGCTGAGCTGGAAAAAATATATACCCTTCCCTCACTCTTCCAGTGTCCAATCTTTTATTTTGTTTTCTTTTTATAGATTGGAAACGGTGAGTGGGCCCCACCCATGAAGCCGTGCCCGCCCTCCCGCGCCCCGCTCCGCCAGGTGAACTCGCTCTTCCCGCGCCGCCACAGCGCGGCGCTCCCGGCATGCACCGCGCCGATAATGGCGGTCGGCCTCCACCTGCAGAGGGAGTGTTCAGCCCGCAGCCTGTCGGCGCCGGGCGGGCCCGAGAGCGCCGCTGTGAGGGCAGGGCCGGGACACGGACACTCACTGCGGGGAGATGTCGAAGCGGACATCCCGGTCCTCCCACAGCACGTCCAGTACCCCGCTCATAGCCGCCACCCGCCACGACGAGTCCGCGCGCCGCCCTGGCAACGGGCTGTGGGAGGAGGGGCGGTCTCGCGCTCCCGCGGCGGCCGGGATTGGCTGCGGTGCTGCACGTGGGGAGCGCACGCGCACTCCCGCCCGCCCTGGCTCCTCCCCCGGCTCATCTGAGGCGCTGAAACCCAAAACCTGAGAGAGGCTCGCGTTCTCGCTAATGCAGCCTTCAGCCCTGGCGATTTCCGGGGTGGGTGTTTGTTTGGTGGTTTTGGGTTTATTTTAAAATAGATGGGATGTGTCATTTTTAATTTGAAATTACTTGAAAACTGTATCTAAATTTTAATTGCAGTGCCGTACCACTTTCAAATTTAAAAAATAATACTCCGAAAAAGAATCCTAAGAAGAAACTTGTCCTTTGATAGTTCTTTCCCTAAAGCTTGTCCCTGGGTTGGAGAGGACCCCGTTGCACCCATCTGGAAACTGACACAAACTGTACGAAATCAGAAAGCAGCAGGTGGGAAGTGCCTCGTCCTCTCTGGACGTGTCAGGAGAGGGGCTGAGGGTTCTGCAAGCAGAAAGGGTGGAGGGTGTTTTGGTTGAGGCTAAACTCTGTTTTTTGTTGATGTGCTTGATGTTACCATTTGCTCAGGAAAAAAACCCAAACCGCCCAAATCCAACCAAAAATGAGCATCGAGTTTCATGTACAGGAGTGGGTAATCTGAGATGTTTGGCCTTGTTAAGGGCTGTGGCAGAAATCCAGTTACATTATCTGAAACATATGACGCAGTAAGTGTGATTTAGCTGTGAGGTAAGTTTTTAGTCCAGTAAAGGTACCATTATCCATTTTCTGTCCTGGCAGTAAAACCAGAAATGTTTTATTATAAACAAGCTTTAAGGTATATTATAGAAAATGCAACATATACAGGCAGACATAAACGTAAAAAGCAGTATCACAGTGGCAGACAGTGTTTAATGTTTTGAACGTAAGTTTAAATAGTTAACTAAGGAAGATGAAAATATTAAAATACATTTAAAAATTAGGCTTGGCTTTCAGAAGAGGAACACATAACAAGGACTACTTTAGACATGAACTAACCCAATGCAGTGGTGCCAGTTATTGGTATATTCATTCACAGAAATCTGTGGATGTGTTTTAACTGTAATTGTCATGGATCTTGGCTAGTTAATAAAAACTGAGGCGAGTTTACAGGAAAAAAAAGGACTAAATGTATCTGTGATATGTTTAGGAAAGGTGGGGAAGGAACTGAACCACCTTCCTGTCCTGTGACCCAGTGAGCACATAGGCCAAAATTTGATGCATTTGTTGTATTTATCTGTACTCAGTAGTACTCTGCATGTAATTTGGAAATGGATATCTTATGCTTTAAATAGTGAAATACTATTTGTGAGAACAGTTTCACTTATAAGATGTGAAGTTTTCATTGCAGAATCCATGCCAAATATCAGATTTCTGTAACAAAGGGAGAAGAAATTACCTAATGACTAAGGATTGGTTTCCAAAGCCATATAAGTAGTTTAAAATAAGGTCTAGTTAGTGACTGTACAATGGTAGTATTTTAAGATTTAGGTGAAGGAAGGGCAACTGCTATGGCAAATGCTACACTGGTCTTACTATAACTGAGTAAAAAAGGAAATGTTGTACTCTAACTGAGCAAAAAAGGAAATGTTGTACTCTTGATACTGCTGAAAATTTGCTATTTTGTTATAATCACAATGTCATATAATAAATGCTAAAAGTATTAAAGTATGCTTGCATAGGTAGACTTGTTTTAGTTAGTGGGCATATGCCTTCATAAAGTTAGCATTCCATAAATTAATTGGTTTGATTTTAGATATCGTGCTAGATACTTGATAAAAAAGCCAAATAATCAATAGCTTCAACCTGCTCATTTTTAATGTAGAGACTAATTCCTACCTCCAGAAAAAAATACACAAGCCTGTCTACATTCCTCTTCAGTCTCAAAACGGTTTGCATTTCCACCGCAGCCACCATACCAAAACTGAGCGCAGGCATTGGCTTTTTTATCATAATACCATCTTATTGTATAAACGCGGCATGGCCCTTGATCTAACCTTAGCTTGCACTGGAGGTCCACAACACTTTCTAAAATAAAAAGAAAAAAGAGGAATAGAAACAATTCAGTTTGTAAAAGTCAATTGTATTCCATAGACTTTACCTTTAAAACTCTGATTTTGTTTTATTTTTTTCTGCTAATCTTATATGATAGTTTAAGATTCTCTTTTAGTTCTAAAGATGTTAGTATTGAAGGCAAGTTATAAGTGCATCTTAGTAGTCAATAAACTGTTCCCCTTTACTGGCATGATTCTAGTAATTCCAGAAATAATAGTATTATAGCTCCACATACAAAAAGAGCAAACAATGTGAATATGATAATTTTGAAATACATTATTTTGAAATCTGATTAAGTGCAGCCAGTCTTGTGAGCAACCTGAAATTGTAAGCCAAAGACCTGTAAGCTAGGTGCATCTGCTGTTTTTGCATCTGCTGCATCCTTCTGCTGTATATCAGTTCTTGTGGTATGGAAGAAGAGAGGTTAAAATACTGAGAAGAATATAAAACTTTTGCCTTGCTTTTGTGAGATATTTGTGCTACTAATCTAATAAAATGATAGTAATTATGTATGTAAGTTTGAATGTAAAGCTTGTTGGTCTGGTGACTGCTACAGATATGGATTAGAGGACTGTGAGATACTAATCTAGTCTCACTTTAATAATACCATGAGATAGAAAACAGTTTTTTGTGAAGTTTAATGTTGTGACTAATATTTTGTCTTTTGCAACTGGTATCTTGTTACTTTTTTGAAAAAAAGTTAGTGCCAGAGACCAAATAAGTTATGCCACTGTTCCCAGGAAATATGAGAACATGTTTCTATTGCTGTCTTCTGTTGCTCCCATCATAATACACTATTACTGGAACTGAAAACCCCCAAATGATGACCAAAATACATTTGAACATTTCACATGAAAAGAACCAACACTTTAAGCAGTCAGCTAATTATTATACTTCAAATGACTAAACACTGTTTTTTCCTATTGCTCCTCTGAAACAGAAATATATTCTTTCAGTCCAATTCTGAACTCACTATCTGTGTCTTTAATGAAGTCTCCCACCTCTGCAGACTGCCCCTCCTTGGCTGATGAATGACCTGCTGACTGGCCCACCTTCAATGAGCATTATTCTGTTTTTAGATGCCCCTTATAAGCTCCCTCTCAGGTTATAGATAACCTTGCTTTTGCTTTAAGGGGAGCGGTGGGATCCGGAACTTGGGAAGACAAGAACTGCAACTATAAAATCCTGAAATGACTTTTCTTCTACATCACAGATTCACAAAATCTGCAGAGAATGGAACAAAGGTACTCTGATTTAAAGCCTTATTAAAAGTTCGTACCAGGAGAAGAGGGAAAAAAATGAAAAACTGGTTATGGTCTTTAACCCACCGGGTCTTGGTGTGGGGCCTATAGTTGAAAGAGATGATGTCATCACTTTATCAGATAATGGTTGTTTAGATGACAGTAATGGTACCACAGCTGCAGGTGAAAATAAACAGAATGAGATGTTGATTTTTCATCACCAAAAATTAAAATGAAGAAATCAATGACAATAAAAATACCTCTAGTGTCTACTGTTAGGAAGGTTGGCTGTTTTTCTTCATCTTGTTCCTCTTCATAGGCTTCATATACTACAGGAGGTACTTTGCTCTGAAATAAGAATTTGATTTTTTTTTCTTTCCGGATACTGTGAAGTGTTTCAAAATGAACAAGCCCTCCATGACTTACAGATTTTCTAATGTTTTTTCTTTCTGTTTAGCGTGACTTCAGTGTTAAGAACCAGAATTTTTACTTCACCTGGTTGGTTTACCAGGAAAGTTGTCATATCTAAATGTGGGATATATATGTTTTTTTTTTTAGTTGAGCTTTACAGAACTTTATAAATAAAGTTAAAATTATAATCTAAAATTGAGTTCAATTGCTATTCTTAGACTTAATTATAACAGTGTAATTGTTTTTAATATTGTTATGATTCACATTGTGGCACAAATATTACTGTGTTAAATGAAGGAATCCTTGTAACAGTATCAGGAATAAGTTATAGCTATTAGTTAATGGCCTGCATGCAACATCAGAGCTCTTACTCAGAACAATCAGCTCTATGCATGCCAAGTTCAAGTACCTGTCCTGTAGAAAATTAAGGGAAATGGTATATATTACATTAGGTGGCACAGAAAGATACATATTTTAAAGTTCTGCTCATTAAAGCCTGCTGAATTTTCATACCGGAGCTAATGGTTGAGGAAGATGGCCAAGACTCAGAGGACTTTCTACTGTAGATACTCCAGGTGTCTGTGCTGAAAGTGATTGTCTGTTAACATTGTTGTAATGTAAAGAACTTGGAGATACTGAATGGAAGGATCCTCCATTTATAGTTGCACTGTTTTCATTATGATTGTATATTAAGGTGCCATGCTCATCTTCACAAAATTGATTGACTAATTTGGACTCCAGAGCTGTTAAAAAAAAAAAAAAAAAAGTAGAAAACTTATCATACTGAGGAATTCAATGTATTTTTAGAATTTTGATTACTTATATATGTCTGTAATACACATGTTATCATTGTTTACATGCATCTAAGAAGATTATTCCAGACTCTTTGGACTATCGATTATTTTGGTCACAAATTTGCCAGCAAGTATGTCCTCTGTGTGGTAGAAAATACAATGAACTTATGTAAGGGTGTTCATTTAAGCTTAGTAACAACTACTAGCTGATAATGGGAAAATAACTGCTTCTCTTGCTGACGTGAATAACCAAGTGAAAATGGGTTATTTCCCAGGGGAAGTGAGCAAGTAGAATTTATGACAATGGGTTTCATTCTGATTTACAGTCCAGCAGATTTTCAGTGCGTGAGCACTTACTCATCTTAGAAAGCTTGTTTAAGCAGCTGTTTTCCTAGACTGGGTGACATCCCCCCCGCTGGCATGTTGCCCCATAATGTGACACTGTAAAAGAAGGGGATCTGTATCTCTAGATTCCTATTACTCTGTACCTTGTAACTAATCCTGATCAGCATCAAAACATATTCACAAAGATAATACTTCTCCCCCACCCTGCCCCTTTGTGAGAAGCATCAGATACAAGACTGAATAAAACTCGAATGAACGCACCTGAGAGGGTGTTAAAGTCATCAATGAGATACATGTGTTCTCTGTCTGGGTCTGAAGCAATCAGATTTAGCTCATGCACAAACTCAACCTGTGTTGGATCTGAAGTATTTACGATTCCTATTGCATACATTTCGATGTTTGCTGCATGAGCCTCTCGAACAACAAGATCTAGTTTTACAGCTTCTCTCCTGTCTGTTTGGCCATCTGTTAGCACAATAGCTACTTTCCGCACCCCTGCTCGAGCACCAGAAAATCCTTCCTGGGTTGCTTTGTGGATAGCAGTTCCTGTGTAAGTGCCTTCTCCCATGTATTGCATTTTTCTGATTGCTCGTTTAACATCCTGCTGGGTTGGATACTTGTTGAGACCGAATTCTAGCCGAACTTCTAAACTGTATAACACAAGGCCAATTCTGGTAGCATTTCTGCCTACAGTTACTCTGTCTACTAAAGCAATTACAAAGTCTTTGATAATCTCAAAATTTTCTGGTCCCACACTCTCAGAACTGTCAATCACAAATACAAGCTCCATAGGAATTTCCTTACATTTAACACTGCAACCTACAAAGGAAAAGTAAAAAAAAAAAAAAACAGGTCACAATGACTTGATTTGGCGTCCTTTTGGAAAAGAGAAGAATGCAAATGTAATGAACGAAATATAGAATCTGAACATAAAGATTTCCTGAGTACTTACCACATATCTCTTTAATTAATTTAATTATGTCTTCTCTCTGGATATGAAAAACATTAAATATTAAAATATTTTATGACTTGCCTCTTTCAAATGAGGTATAATATTGACACTAACAAGATTTTGTTTATAATTAATATTTGTGTCCTACAGTGACTTAGAAATATCTTACTGTTTAACTTCCAAACCTTTCCTTCAAAACTGGGAATGAGTTCCACATTTTACAATGAACTATTTCATATGCATACAAGAATCAATAACTTGATGACACGTTAACATCTCTATCTGAAACAATTAACTACTGTTATTTTAAAAAATGTTTTGTGGTAAATTTGTTCTATTTAAAACTGAAAGGCACAAATATTTTAGCATCTGAATAATATGATATACCTTTTAAATGCACTGGGAGCAGACAAATAGACCCAACCTTAGGAAGCGTAGGACTGCTTGTAGTGAGCTGACATATGCCACAGCACCAATACAGAATGGAATTGGGAGTTGTCAGCCTTGATGTACCTGGCCCTCTCTATTACCCAGCCTTCATCAGCAAAATACCCCAAAACTGCTGTCTTCAGAGCTGTCTGTTCAGAAAAATGATAGCTTCTGTGACATGTGAACAGAGTGTTTTTAATATTAGAGCAATAATTTGTTATATTTTTTGAAGTGCATGACAGGACTCATCTGGCATTGAGTCAGTCTTTCAAATAAAATCTTTTGCTACTGCTGCTCAGCTTCCATCATAAACTGTACTAGTATTTATATACTTGCTGACATACTTTACTGAATTTGGGTCAAATGTGGTTCAGGCTTAGCAGAAATATAATTAAGTTCATAGCATGATAGACCATGATAAGTTTGAAGATCTTTGCTCTTTATTCTCTTAAATACTTGCAAAGAAACCTTCCTGCAGCAAGTACACACATGGGTGATCTAACACTAGCTATAAAAGAACATGTAGCAGAAAAGTACCTAAAATCATCAGGGACTTTTAATTCTATTTCAGCATAAACAAGATGAGAAAAAGTCAGAAATCTTTGAGTTGGTTTCTTTCTATATTGTTACTGAGACCACTTCTAATCAGAAAACTCTTTCCAAAATAATTAACTGGCTGCATTTTATCTGATAGTATCTAGTATTGTTTGTATTTTGCTGAAATGGGATTTAAATAATTGAATTTGCTTACTGTTAGGCCTTGGTCTCCCTTTGGTCCAGTTTTGCCCTGTAACAGTGATTGCTAATTAAGCTATTGCAATTAGATAGTAACATTGTAATTCAGAATACAACTTCATCAATTCAATCATTAGAATAGTATTTGGCCAATAGGAACTTAAGCTAGAAAAAGTGTGCTTGTGGTAACACCTTGTCCATGTAGTATCTGCAATCTCCTAAGGTGGTTTATGGGAATTGAATGACCTCAAGTCTCCCACTGGATCACTGATTGTCAGTTGTCTTTCACTGCTGTCCTGCTTTTGGCTGGGATAGAGTTAATTTCCTTCTTAGTAGCTGGTTCAGTGCTGTGTTTAGGATTTGCTATGGGAATCATGTTGACAACACACTGATGTTTTGGTTGTTGCTAAGTGGTGCTTACCCATAGCCAAGGACTTTTCGGTTTCCCATGCTCCATCAGTGAGAAGCTGCACAAGGAGCTGGGGGGAGCATGGCCAGGACAGCTGACCCGGACCGGCCAAAGGGATATTCCATAGCGTGGGAGGTGACACTCAGTGCAGAAACTGGGGGGAGTTGGCCGGGAGGGGCCGATCACTGCTCAGGGATGGGCTGGGCATTGATCAGCAGGTGGTGAGCAATCTTATTGGGCATCACCTGGCTTTTTTATGATTATGGTTATCCTTGGTTCAGTTATTAGACTGGTTTATATACGCCCATGAGTCTTGTGCTTGTTTAGGGTTTTTTCACTTTTTTTTCTGATTCTCCTTCCCATCACACCAGCGCTGTGGGGGTAGATGATTGAGTGGCTCTGTAGTATTTATTTAGTTGCTGGCTAAATTAAACCATGACAACTGCCTTAAGGAAGAAACCACATCCATGTGGGAAGTAATGTCAAGTAAATCAAGTAAATGTCTTTGTGCTTTTAAAGTGGTTAATAGTTTCAGTTTCTTAAGTTTTTCGGATTATATGTAATTAAATAGAAAGAAGAACACACAACCCAACTTTGTTTTTAAGTGGTTTAAGAAAACATCTGTGATAAACCTGAGTTACTCACAGGTTCTCCAGATAAACCAGGGTCACCCACATGACCTTTTTCTCCTTTTTTCCCCTTGTCACCTGTAGCTCCTCGATCTCCCTTTAAAACCACAGTGGCAAGCAGACAGAAAGTATATGTCAGTTTTTGTTACACTTTTCAAATTTCTCTGTAGTAGCCTTTGTTAAATGCACATTAAGCTTCTGACATGAGTTAGAAATCTTTGTTAGAGATCATTTAAATAAATTGGTGTTTTGTAAATTTTGTTAATAACTTGTAGTATTGGCTAAGCATTTTTTATGGGAAAAAATACCTGAAGCGGTTTGAACAATGCAGCATCTCAAACAACTACATGCAGACTGAGGGGTTTAATGGGATATTGCATGATGGAAATTATTATCTGTGTCTTAGAAAAATAAGATAACAGTAGCGAAATAGAAAAGAAATCCCAGGGTGTCATTGGAATGAATAATGGGAATATCACTTTGAGAACCTTTTGGCCCAGAAAAGGTGTTTGGCCTAGCAAACATATGTATTAGTGCTTCTTGGTTTGATTTTTAGTAGACTGTGGGACTTTGTACAGGCTTTCTGAGCCATTGTGATCACATCTAAAAATTGATTCCAACCTACAGTTCTCTTTTTCTTAACACTGATGTAGTCCCAAAATTTTGCATAGCACATGGGTGAAAGGCAGTGATATTAAATTTAATAATTATATTTATTCTAATAATAAAACTTCTATAACATCTAATATCTATATTTATGCTAATAATAAAATAATAGTATAACCTCTAACAACAATATAACTTCTAATAATAATATAATCTTCTAGTGTCTGGGGTTCTCTTTACACAGAATTCACATGCCTTCAATGAGAACTGACTGTAAAAGAGCATTTTGAGTGTGTTGGCTTCCATCTAGGGCATTATCTCACTATTATCTCTGATTTAGATATCATACCTTCTCTCCCAGAAGCCCATCTCCAGGGGGACCTCGTGGTCCTGGCATTCCTTGAATACCTTGTTCCCCCTAATGATAATCCAGGTAGTGAAATTAACCCTTTGTAATCATTCATCACACAGCAATTTAAAATGTTCAAAGAGAAAGTTTCTCAAACTGCATTTTAACAAGGATTTTGAGGCACTTGAGACAATTTAGTAGCTAACTTATATGTCTCAAATACTTCTTCAGTATAAAGATAAACAATATTGAAAAAGTGCATGATCATTATTGGATTTAATTTTAATTTGCTTGTAATTTTAATTTTTTTCCTCTTTCCATCCCATTTTATTCCTTCTCATTCTGCCTTTCTTATTACTATCTTTTGAGTCTGTCTCATCTGACTGTGCATATTACAAGGGAAAATTAATAGTACACACAGATTCAGGATGGAGGCTTTTTCTCTACTGAATAGAGTGGTAGTAGACATAACTAATTCAGACTGTCTCCTTAGGCATGAGAATTGAGGGAGTGGTATTTTTAATTTTGTAAAGGTATTTTTAACTGATGAAAGTTCATTCTTCTTTCCTCAGCGCACACATGCTTGGACTAGTTTGCAGCAGTAGACAAAACATACTTTACAGGTGCTCACATTATCCTTCTCATTTTCTAGCCTAAGGCTCTGTTCATGTAAGAAACAATGTGAAATCTCCTTAACACTGTGGTGGTCAGATTGACCACTCAGCTCAGGTTAGATACTGAAGACACTGAGTCTTTTTACCTTAGCTCCTTGAATACCTTCTCCAGGAGGTCCCAGAGAGCCAGGTGGCCCTGGGCGTCCTATGGTTCCCTAGAGAATGTTCATAATAAAAATACACAATAAATTGTTATACTGCCATGTAATTTCTTGTCCTTGCTCTACCAAACATGTCTTTTTATAAGTAGTGAGAATAAGATTGCTTTAGCTGAAAAAGACTCTTTTTGGTCTTTATCATATTATTAAAATCCAGATTATCCTTCAAAGGAGTCACTTGGCTTAATACTTAGAGAACATGAATCACCTTGCTGATAGAGATATGTGCTGCATTGAAGGATGGATTGTATTGGTGGGACATTGGGGACTGAATTAAAATTTAAGAGAAGATTATTATTGGTTTTTTATCTTTTGCTGTCATTACACAGTAAGACCTATAGGCATACATACTAATCTGGCATTGCAAATAAACATTTGTTGCTAATTTATAAGCTAGTTTTCAAAAGAATGCTAGAGAAGATGTTCCCATTCCATGTTATTCACAGGAAGCAATCAAAAGCCACATAGTACATATTAATTTTATGCCTATACTGCTATTCTAGTAACTGTGCATGAAATTCTCAGTCTCCTCATTTGTAAGGATCTTGTGCACATGCCAGTCCTTGGGACTAATACGGCCTGAGGAGGTGCTTCACCACTGCTTTTCTCTGGACCCAGCCTTCCTGCCAATGGGAACTGAATCTCAGGGACCAATAAGCCACAGTGTGCAGGTAACACATTATTATGTTGCATAATCTTTGCATTTGACGTTGTTGGGTTCCTTTATATTTACATTCTAAACCAGTTCTTTTGTATTCACTGGATTTCTAAAACTGAGCTGTAGGAGCATAAGAGTTTCCAATTATGGAGGCTTTTTATAGTTACAATTATTTTCGGGCCTTTGTCATGGCTACAAAATAATTACAAAAATAATCCTTTTTGCAGGGATTGATCCTCATACTGGTTATTAGATGATTATTGTATTTATACAGTAAAAAAGAGGAATTAACCCCAGAAGAACTTAACAGTAATGCCTATAGCTGTAACAATAGTATAGGCAAGACTTACTAAGTCCTTGCTCAGCCATTAATTCTGACCAATGCTAGGTCTGAAGACATTTTTGCCACTCAGTTGCAGCTAATGCCTGCAGGAGCTAAATGTCTTGTCACTGATCTTCACTGCAAGGTTATCACTTTATCATTTATCATATGCAGCCACAAGGAGGCTATGGTTTAGGGCTAGTCACCAGAAATATTTTTGATTTTCTACAAAATAAAGACTATTTGTTGGATTAGTTGTTTTCAGTGAAGACAGAAAACATGTAGATGTCTATACATGACACACATTTTTATAGTATACTTTCCCCCCCTATTTTAGAAATTAGACAAAGAGAGATGTAATTGTTTAAATATCTTACTTTTGGTCCTGGCAGGCCTTTTCCTGGGGAACCGGGGGGGCCAGCTGGTCCTCTACTACCAGGATCACCCTGAAAACCGATACTTTAAGAAGTAAGTAGTGAATACCAAAGTTTAATTAATCTCTGGAATTCCCAGTGTCTGTTATACTCAAATGAGACAATGAGAAGAGAACTATTGAACCACACTGTGCAAGTCCAAATAATGCTAACCCAAGAGTATTGGTGGCAGGACAAGCAAGTTATTGGGGATAAACAGCGGCTAGTTGTCTGAACATACTCAAGACAGGCGCAGTCGATTATGCACAGTTACAGAGGAATTAAAAGTCCCATATTATAAAATGAACTCCAGATTCCCCAAACCAAAAAAACCTGAACAAACCTAAGCCAAAAAAGATCTGCCTTTTATATACCGAGAACAAATTTAAAGCTGGATTAAACAAGTATTCTGACTATGACCTATAGGTAGGAATTGTATCTCCATGAAGTAGAGTACACACAAGCATTTGCTTTTCTAGAAGTTAAGGTCTATACCTTAGGTCCTGGTAGTCCAACTCCATCTGGGCCTTGTTCACCAGGAATCCCAGGGAGACCTGGCAAGCCCTGAAATTATATACACAGACAGGATATAAATTTAATTTACAGCTAGCTTGACTTCGTGCATTTGTTAATATTTATATGGTAGTATCTTGACTATATTTATCTCTTAATGGGGTCACTGTGGTCTACAACTGGTTAGACTTTACTCTGATATGCCAGAAGTTGTGTCAGTAGCATTTGCATGTGTAGTGCATGTCATCCAGGGGCTTGAATGTGTTTGAAGATAGAGGAGTCTAATCTGGAGAGGCAGTTGCAGAAGCAGTTCTTCATTGGGTTGCACAAAAATATCAGAAAGCAGTACAAATCAATTTCCAATTTCCATGTTGGTATTTGTTAATTTTTTGTTCCTCACTTTTCCTGTTGTCTTTAGCATAGGCAAATGCAAGCATGTATGATCCAAAGTCCTGGACTGCAGCCAGCAGTCTTTCTGAGACTTCCTCACTGCACAGGCAGGTAACTGCCAGGGCTGGTGGAGCACACTGATGAGCAGACTGGATATGTGACGCCAGCATTGCATACGTGTGCAGGGAAGGGAGAGGATGGAGCCTTTTCTCTTTGCATACTTTTTGAAGGGATTGGTTATATCTACCAATAAAGGCCTCTTTGAAGGGTAGTTCTGGCTCTTTGCACAGTAATTGCTTTTTCAGTGGTTCTGGGATGTATATGGGCCCAGCTGCTTAGCTACAGTGTATTTTCCTGTTTGGGAATAAGTTTTGTACAGTTGGGCAGAAGACAGGACCCTACATGAAGATTTTGAGGGAACTGATTGAAAGATCAGTGATACTTTGGGGAAAAAGAACCCACTTGGAATATGTTACAGTGTGTAATCAAGAGAAGTGGGGGAACGGATGATCTTGTGCTATTTCAGGGGGAGATTTCTTTTTCTTTTGTGCTGAAGTACATTTCAACAGTTGAGGAGTTTTAGGCTTTCTAGGCTTTTAGATCAGCAAATCTTTCCTAGCATGTCAGACATGGAGGCTAATCCCTTAGGTGTAGCACTTACTTCTTCCCAATGTACATAAAAAAAAAAAAATCGATAAACTTACAGGTGGGCCAGGATAACCATCTCCTTTTTGCCCAAAGGGCCCAGGGGGTCCTGGAAGGCCTCGGTCACCCTGATGCAGGCAGGAAAAACAGCTGAGTAAATGCCAAGACAATTGCTAGCAGGAAATTTTCCGTGAAAGTTACGTGGCAAATATACTGTAATTTGATTTTATCTGTTTGTCTGCTAATGTATTTTACTGTGTGAATTTTTTTAGGTTTATTTAATCCTGGACTAAACCAGTGACATTTAATAGTGCTCATGATTTACAGGACCTTTTGCTTCTAAGTCACTAATTTTAATATTTTTTGAGGGCTCTGTCTGTTGTCTTTTGTGGCCTATATATAAGAAGAAATTACTTTAGTTGTATTCCTGTGGAACATTTGGCCATCCTAGGAGATTTTTTATTGCTTCACTGAAATCCTCCTGCCTCATTTTACAGTTCTATCAGAAATTAGGTTAACAATTTAGCAGCTACCTTTGCCCCAGGAAGCCCAAAACCTGGTTCTCCAATTGGTCCAGCAAGACCAGGTAACCCAATGTCACCCTGCAATGAAGAAAATAAATCCTCTGATTACATATCTTATTAAACAGCACAGGCTGTGGGTTTCTTTTATATCAATTTATATATAATGAACATAATAGCTGATTTTATTTATTGCAGTTGCAAGCATTAAACACCAAAAGCATAAATTAAAATGAAAGAATAAATAGAAAATATACAAAGAATAAGCAAAATTGTTTTGATATCCAAGGTTATTCAAAATAAAGAAATGAGCAAGGGTAGGCCACACCTCAAGCTGCCATACAGTTAATACCAGGGCACAGTAGTAACTAGACTGGATACAATCCACAATGCTGTTCATAGAAAAGAAGAAGTTTTAGTTGACCACATAAGGCTGAAATTATTTACACAAATATTAACATAGCCTACTTCAGTTTTCACCCAGTTTTCTAAGCACTAGGAGATGGAGTGTGGATGGTACCTTTGGTCCAGGCACAGATCTTCCAGGAGGGCCTGGCATTCCAAGACGTCCTGGTGCACCAGGCTCTCCCTGCAGTGAAGGTAGGAGAGAAAAAACAATGGATTTTGCTGAAATTGAGCATGACCATCTCATAGAGAAAACATTTATGCAATGATTTATGTTTAATTCCATCAAAATTCTATTAGAATTTCTTATAAGCTATTCTATGCAAAGTGAAATCTAGCTATTTGGAGCACCGATAACAACCATACTTCTGTTTTCTCCATGGAAATGAGATTCTTCTCAGTCACTGAAAAAACATATCTTTAGAAGTCGCTTTCTTAGTGTATTCAAGACTTGGTCCAGCATATACAGTGCTCAAGACTTCCTGCTCAGCTGTATAGGTATACATTTCTGTTAGAATGTTTTTTTTTTTTTAATGTTTCTTTCACTTCTTTACCTCTTTTTCCTTCTTTTGTGGAAATACTCTTGTGTGTATTAATAGTGAAAGAATAAGAAACTGGGGGAGAAACCTGGAGTAGCTCTTCTCTTACTTTCAGTAACTACTGAGTATTTTAAAAAACTCCGAATCAATCAAAGAGTATCAGCCATGAGTCAGTGTAAGGGAAAATGAAGTCCTGTCATATATTTATATGCCATACACTATACTATCTTCCCAAATATTTAAGTATAAAATACCAGTATATACCCTGACTTTTTCCAAACCAACAGGAAACAATATGGTAAATGCAAAGGTTTTTAGAAAACACTTCTAGATGTTTATAGGGATCATGGTCAGTCTTGCTAAGAGAAGCCTTTGCTGATCTTTTTTGAAATTACTTTTTTGTGAAGTGAGGTCATTCTGGAGCAGTTGTTTCTGAGTTCCGGAACAATGTACAGCTTTGGGAAGCTATTTTACACATGTAACGTGGTAATAAACTCACTTTAGCTCCAACAGGTCCAGGCACTCCTGCTGGTCCTGTTAATCCACGTATTCCTCTCTGTCCTTGATCTCCCTACAAAAATGGAGAAGACATCACACATGCCAAATAATTTAAGAATGTGTTAACTGAAATCAACTGTAAATGTTAGTGAAAGACAGCAAACTTCTGCTTGTAGGTAGTGCATGTGAGCTGTTCCTATTGCCTTCATTGGCAAGTCAGTTAATTCTGGTCAGTACTTGTCCAGTTTTGGATTTGTACAATTAAAACGACATGGATTTCATCTGAAATTAAGTAAACCAGTTTACCACAGAATACTGTGACAAAAATAAAAGCCAAAAGGAATTTAAAGATTGAATAATTGCAGCTGAAAAGTAAGTTATTACATTAAAAAGATACTATCTAAGAAAAATAATCAAAACAGAAAAATATAATTCACTTGCTAGTACTTTTGTTTTTAATTTGAAGACAAATAGGGCCAATCAATTCATCACAATGCCCTGTCTGATTGACCAGAAAAAGCTAAGAATAGGGTAAATTTGTAAAGGGAAAACTGCTGTTCAAGCAGATTACTAGGCTGTAGTAATTACAGCAAAAATGAATCTACGAGTCCAGAGTAGTATTTTTTTGTTACTTATATTAGACAAAAAAAAAAAGAGAAGTCTTTGACAAACCTGTTCCTGGAACATTACAATTTTGAGTGACACCTTTAGTAAGAAATCCTCACCTTTTCCCCCTGTATTCCAATCCCTGGAGCACCTTCAGGACCTCTAAGACCAGGTAACCCTGGTTCACCCTGGAATAGAAAAATCAAAGGAGCATTTCAGTGCACTACATGGACATGGTGCAAGACCAACTTTGTATTCCCTTGAATAAGTTCATTAAAACCATAGACCATTTAGAATCAGTGACAAAACTTCCACTGATCTCAGGTGTGTCTGGGGTTTTTTTCCCATATTCAGAAGCAAGCGTTGTAAAACTCCGCATGGAATGTGTGAAGTAGCACGTTTCCTTAGTGACGGCTGAACACTCTGAGTATATAACCTTAAATAATGGGGTTTCTGATTCTAGAAAAAAACATGGTCAGAAGGCCATGAAAGGTTGCCCATAGCCATTTTAGTGGTTTCCCTTCTGAGTTGCAGGGCATTTAATGAATTCCAAAAAGCACATAATAGTAAACAAGATAAGACAATGCCCCACCCCAAAAAATTAGAAAAAGTGGAGCTTTTCCTAAAAAAGTATATTTGAAAGAGAATTTTTTTTGCTGAAAAAAATGTGATACTTTTCCCCTTGTCCATGAACACTCTCTCTTCTAGTTTTGGGTGTCAGTACAGGGAGAACAGTAGGAATGCTTGGAGTGAAGCAGGTAGACTGCAGAGAGAAATGAACCAACCTTTTGTCCAGGGGCCCCATCTTCTCCTGGAAGACCAGGCAGACCTGCGAGTCCTGAAGGCCCTGGATCACCCTGACATCAGTAAAAAGTAAGTTCTTCTATTAAATGCAGACTTGGTACTATTCCTTCCCTGAATTAAGGAAATATATTTAGGTTTTTTTTCCTAAACTTTGAATATATTTGTAGAAAAGATTTATGCATATAAGCCCAAGTCTTGACTTTTTTTATAAAGACAGCTCTCATTACTTGGTACTATCCTACCGTCTGATTGTTTGAACTGTGCATTTTAGCTGTGCAGTTAAAATTATTAGCTACTAATGATTCAGTTCATTCTTGAAAAATAATGCCATCTTTTCCTTAAGTGGCAGCATTTGAAGTAGATATCAGAGCTGACTGTGGCAGGATGATTGACATCTTGCTGATGAATATCAATGTAAATCTATTAATGTCAGTGGAATTGTCTTGGCCCTATTTATGTAAGATTCAAGAGCCTGGCCTGGTTTTAGATGAAATGGGATCATTTGGGGTCAAATGGATTCAATCAGCATTACTGTATTTTGTGAAATTAAAGAAAGAAATTGAATAATTTATTTTCTTTTCCAACCCCCATCCCAAATCCCTAACAAACAAGAGCAAAACCAGGACAGCCTTGTGCCTTTCCGCTGTCACAAAAGTACTTTTTCATCTATTCCCATATTCTATGTTAATCTGGCAGTTAATTACATAGGGACTGGTTACTATCTTGGGCACTTCAACACTAAAATAATCTGGTTACAGCTTCCTCTCTTCTTAGCAACTCAACTGTTCTTTCTGTCCACCAGCACAGCTTGTTTCTCATATGAAGGTGTGAGAATGTAGCTGCTCTGTTTCCATCATATTCTGTGTGAAATGGGAAGGAGCAGCACAATAACCACTGTTCAGTGCTTTTTTTCACCTCTCTGGCTATAGCGTAGCTTACACTTGGGACTGCGAGTTCTGGCAGCTGTTCAATATCCTGGATGGTTTTCTGACAGAGCTGTAGGGGAGCTGTATGCAACAATGACTTGGCATGAGCCAGGCAGGTGGAAATTTCCAGTCACTATAAATCTTACTACGTTTTTACAGAACGGGGTATTTAAAATGCTGCCATATCTGGAGGTTATTTAAAGTCTGTGTTAAAAATTTAAAAGACTAAGAACCTAAATTTTATTTCTAAACCTGTTTTTATGTGTCTGCAGAAAGGATACTCAGAAAACATAAATTTAGAATACAAATAAATAAATAGATTAAATAATTCCTCTATTAACAATGTACCTTAGAACCAGGTTCTCCAATACCTCTTTCTCCTGGCACTCCAGTCTCTCCTGGCAAGCCTTGTTCACCCTTAAGCAGATATTAGTTTTTAACAGCATTATTATGAAAAATATAAAAGCATATGCTTCATTACTTAAATTTAAAGAAAGACTAGTGTGATATTGTCTGTAGTATGATGTATCAAACCCTTGGTCACAAAGATTTGGAATTTGTCACATGTTTTGAGTTGTCACCAAAGATCTGTTAGTGGAAATTATTAATGCTGTAAATCTATACTTGTATGTCCCCGGGAATCCTTCCTGCCAAAGAGCTGATATTTCAGGAGCATATATGACATCCACAGACAATTAATTATTCTTTTTTACTTTTTATCAGTGGTTAACATATCCCTGCTCAATCACTTAAGGGGTGATGTGATATCTGATGCTGCAAAATTCTTTACCTGTTATGGACACTTGACCCACTTACACCTGTAGTTCCTTTATACCATGCTTTAATAGCCTTCAATCATTCAGAACTCTGTCACATCTTTTAGGAAATGACTTAAAATCTCCATTCCAAACACCTCTAGGGTGATGCATTTCATTAACAGTTCTGTATTTTATGAATCAGTTAAGGCTAAATTATTCTGACAGTTTTCTTTCAGAAAAGTAATCTTCATTACACCTTGGACCACTTTTAATGTCTAGATACAGTAAATACACAAGTTCAGGTGAGACAATAGGCAGCAGAAGTTACAAGAAAGGCAGTCAATCTCTAATGTATCTATGTATATATTTTTTGGAATGGAAACAGTACAGTGAGAATAAAAGATGACATTGAAATTTGGATGGTCCTGTCTTTTAAGTGCAACTAGTTTTTGGAACAGATTTACTGTACCTCCACGTGATATGATGAAAGCACAAGTTCAAGACAGGCAACCCTCTCAGGGGAAGTGTATCAGAAAAAGTGCAGCTCACTGTCTGGTATGTGCTACCTGAAAGGTTTTGTGTGAGTCAAGCAAAAAACTAAATAAATAGCCATGGCATTAGTTTGCCAAGGCTTTTCAGTGGAGTAGAATCTGCTGTACAGTTTTGTAATATTAATAAAGAAAATATTTTCCTGCATCTCTGTCGGTACTTAGATTGGTGTTCAGCAATCCAGTTTAAACATGAATAAGGATAGAGACAGAGCACTTCTTGATCATGAAACGTAAGAGTAAGAACAGCACAGTAGCTTTTACTTCAGAAAATTCCCTGACCTTTGGTCCAGGTATCCCCTGTCCTGGTAGCCCTCTAGAGCCAGGTGGTCCTTTTGGGCCCTCCACTCCCTGAGAAGAGTAGGTAAGTAATTATTAAAAATAAAATAGTCTCTGTTACTATACATTGAAGTGTGGGGTGAGGGGGAAGTGAAAATTGTACCTTTTCTCCTTGAATTCCAATTCCAGGTAATCCAACTGATCCCGGTAAACCAGGAGGACCACACTCACCCTGGCAAACACAGTACAGTTGCTTAGTTGTATAAAGATACAGAAACAATGTGGGACAACTCCCATGCTAGCACATGTTGACTTAACATCTCTTGAAGTCAGTGAAGCTGGGGATCTGATCTTTTACCTTTCACGCATGCATTTATTCCCTACTGGTTCAGTTGCAAACAACTGCTAGTTTCTTTTTCCTTTTCTAAACCTTAACCTTCACACAGAATCAGATGCTTTTTCTAACGTCTCCTATTTTAACATGAGGAGATGTTAAAATGGGTTGGGAGAATTTATTGGGCATAAATCTCAGCTAAATACCACATTATTCAGGTCTTTTATGGGTTCCTTGCCTCATTACACCTTCTGTAGTCAGTATCAACCCTGTATTCCCTGTGTTAGATTTATTTGCACTCCATTAATCCCCTAGTGTATTTATTGCTCACCTTTTCACCTTTTATGCTGATGCCTGGAAGTCCACGAGGGCCTTTTGGTCCATCATAGCCACGGTCTCCCTACATAGAAAAATAATGAGTTGGTAGCTGTGGAAACACACAGCTGTTCTCTCTGAAGTAGCTAGAGACAGTGTTTGCTCTGTCATGAAAACCAAAATGAGAAGAACCAGAAAACAGCTCCTGGATCTGTGTTCCAGGATACCAAAAAGATTATCTTTTCAAAAGAGTTTGCTCTGCAATTTGAAATTGCTGATGAAAGAGCTGAACAAGCTTCTTTTTATCTTTCTGCCCACCTCAATTACTTATGGTCCTATTCTGCTGCTTCTCGAATCAATGGCAAAACCACAACTGATTTAAATGGCTGCAGGGCTGAGTATTGAGACTAACTAAAAACGGAATTCTGCTTATTTTTCTCATGGGTTAATCTCATAAAAGTGTGGGTTAATCTCATTGAAGAGTGGTAATGAGGATCTAGGTCCCACTAAGAATTTCACCAGAGTGAAGACCAGGTTGACTGTATTGGTGTAGAAGTTTATTTGTAAATGTCATTGTCTTTCTAAATGTTCATTTACAAAACAGTGGTCTTGGGGGAAGTGCCAGTTACTAATAAAGGTACAAATATTGTGCTTTCCTGTACTTCTCTTAATAAAACCTGTAGAGGCAGATGGCAGCTTGTATAAATTGTCAAAGAATCACCCAAGACAATAAAATTACGCCCCAGACAGATGTTCTCTATCCTTAGTAACCAATTCCATCATTTTAACTTTGACAGAAATACATTACGAGGATCTGTTTAAAATAACATTCTTTACTCTTGATGCTTTAGAACATCTGCCTTCATTATCCTTTTTACTAAACTGTGAGCTTGTAGTAAAAAGTTGTGAAGAAAGCAACTGTAAAATTTGCTTAGATTAACAAATTGCCTGTTTAAAATATGTTTACAACCAGAGAGCTGACATGCTTGGCAGCCATAAGCAGGATCAGAGATACATATGGACTCTCTTGATACATTCTTGGCTCCAGGTCAGACTTGGCAGTAAAAAGTAGTACATTTTTTATAGAATGAAGAGTTCCAATAATGCTGACAGTATTTCACTTCGATTATTTTATTCTGTCTATCCATCTCAATTGTTTAATAGTTTTGGTTAGATTATGCATTCATCTGTACTTGTTCCCACTGTGCCTTGTTGCTGTGTTTTAGTTATTAGTTGTAGTGTTTCTTCCCACATGAATTGGTGTTTCAGTGGCAATGGAGCAATTTTGAAATGCATTTGCTTCAAATTGTATTTTTCTTAGTTTTCATTCATGAGATCTGCTAAGCAAATACAATCCATCAACAATGAGGTTAAATAATTTATATAAGTCATCATCATAAAATACACACTGGATGTTTGAAGATATTATGTTGCTAGCAGCAATTAAATTTCAACCTAGCTGACAACAGTACTGTGTTTAGCAGGAATCCTAAGATTTTTAGTAAAGGGGCAGTTGGGCTCTGCATCTGCAAAACAATTTTTTATTGTTTTCTCAAGCAGAATTGGTGCTTGCATAAAAATGAGCAAACTGTTTAGTTGCTTATTTAGTTCATGTACAAGCTGTGTCACTTTGTTATTGTAACCAAAGGCCAAAGTGACAACTCAGCCTAGGAACTGGTTTCCAGTGGACAGCTATAGAATCTTCTAGTGAGTCCAGCTGTGTCGGTACAACTACTACTGTCATTATTTCCACTGGATCTGCAAATTAGTAACAGCAGCTTTCCTTTCCCACAAACTGAATTCAGTCTTCTGCTAAAATGCATAAGCCAGTGGCTGAGGTATGTAAGAAGCTTAGAAGCCTGTCTTTAGTGACAGCAAAGATCTCTCTATACAAGGATTTAGAAAAAAACCCAACAACAAAATGCTAAATTTTTCATCTAGGAACCATTTAATAGTATTTTATTTAAAGTCAAATGCTTGAGGCTGTTTTAAAATCATAGCTGAAATTCATTCCAGGCTCAGATCCCACAATTGAAGCATCAGGTGTCTTAAATATTGGCTTTACAGGCCCCAAAGGCTAGCCGTGCCTACAAGTCATGTTTGGACCAAATGAATTCCATGGAAATATATTGGATTGTTTGATGGCAAATTGTCATATTAATTTACGAGGTACTTTCTCAGATTCCTGTGCATTCTATGGACTTGTTTTGGCATGCACTCATTTAATGGTGCTGCTCTGGTCTTAGAACCCTTTGACTGCCATACCTTTGCTCCTGGAAGCCCTTCTCCTGGCGAACCTCTTTCTCCTTGAATGCCTTGTGGTCCTTGAGGCCCCTGTTAACATGAGTTTAAAGTAACCTAGAATATGTGTTAATCACTCAGACAAACAGCAGTGTGTTCTATGTCATCATCTGTTATAAGCATGTCTTCAGATGTTTCTGTAGTTATAATCAGTTGCAAATAAAACAGTAACACAGCAATCCCAGTGAGTAAGTGATGAGCATTCTGGCCTGCAGCAGTAACAGTACCCTTCTGGTTACCAAGGAATCACAGATTATATAGCGACACTTCTGTTCCTTACATTTTTGAAATCTTCACTCCCTAAACTTCTGTTTTACAAATTCTTGCTAATCCTTATTAATGTATCAGTATAATTACGAGAGACAGGGAAACAGATTAAAGCCCACACAGAGTAATGCTGAAAGAGACACAGCCGGAGAGAGATTTGACTGTAATTGGCAGAGTAATAGCATGCCCTTCTCTTTTTGAAAGCAGATCTAATACAAGCACAAGGGGCAAATAATATAAAAAATGCATGTTCAAAACCTGTGCATATTGAACCTGCTTCACAGTGTTTTCTCACATCTGTTTCTTGGGGTTTTTTCTCTGATTTATTGCTTGAGGTTACACATACGTTACAGAATGCTGGTAGATTTGGCTCTGCATAGCCTAAATATGCTTCTCCTTCTGCAGAGCTTTAGAATTATTCCTAGTTCTTAGGTAAAGATATTAACACTCTATGAAGCCATTAAAAGGAACCTCTTTTGAAGCAAATAAAGTTTAAAATAAACTAAAGAAACATATTTAGTATATTTTTAAAAAATTAGAATCTCTTGTTATAGCAGTACTTTTGTGGCTAGCAAAGATTCACATCCCATGCACCTTTTCCCCCACAAAGAGGGTCTTTGCTCTATAGTGTTATTGAAGACTTCGGAAACATTACTGCCCCACTTGGACTGACTGTCATGACCAGCCTTATTTGCAATGCTCTTTTCTTTGGGCACTTCAGCAAGAACTCACTCCTCTCCAGTAGTGTATTTTCAAGCAGGTTTGAAATCAGTCAGTTCCCCAACCAAACGATCTTTCTCTTTTTCATGGGAGCACCTCTCATGAAATGTTTATTAGAAATCTTGCCTTGTCAATGGGGAAGAGGTACTTGTGAAAAAACAGAACAAAATTTCCCTTGTGATTGCACTAAAACTCTTTCATCCAGGTGAAGAGAAATTAATTTAAGTCTGCTCTATTTTAAATAGCTCAGTAAAAGGTGCTGCCTGATATTTAGAATAAAAAGGACCATAAAATTGACATGCTGATTTTCTGAATTACCACAAAGAGGTTGAGTTTAGAACTGCCAGGAAGAGGAAGGGAAGGAAGAGAAGGAAGAGACTCCAGAGCCAAATCTATTATAAATTCTGAAAGTCTCCTCCTCAAAGCCATGCTGATGTTAATGTTCTAGTGATACTGAAAAGCAGTCAACTTCAAAGTCACCACATAGGGATTTGACTCTATCAAATCTGTCAGAGGATAGATTTATTTAGATATTTATGTGGTTTTTGAATCAGATGTTATATTTTCATACCTGTTTTGGAGATATGATAATTAGAAAAGTTAAGAAATTGGAAACATTTCCAGTTTATTGAGGGAAATGAGAGTCACACAACGTAATATGTATAAGAGTGAGAAATAGAAGAAAGAAAAGAGGTGGTATCATTTAGCACACATTTTTACAGGGAAGCATGGAGAATTTTTCCTTTCTGTCCTGCTTTCACCAAATAAAAGAACGGACATACCGTAAGTCCTGGCTCACCAACTCCAGGTGGGCCAACAGGGCCCGGTCTTCCTGTCAAACCGATGTCACCCTTCAAACAAAGATGTACTTTGAATATGCCTGATTTAGGTATTTTTATGTGTGCAGCATATAACAACTCATCAGACATTCTGTGCTTGAAATATTAGATGTAGGAGAATACAGGAACAGCAAAGAAAATCTGACTGTCCTCAGAGTCCTACACCACACAAGGCCCAACAGGCATTGAACTGGTGCAGTTTCATAGCTTTAGTGGACAGCCTCAATTCTGCTTTTAAGAGAAGACAATCTTGAGTCTAAATGATTAATTATTCCCTTCATATGATCGGTCATGTATCACTTATTGCCCTTTCCCAAGGGCAATAAGTATTTCTATCACAGAGTTTCTGTTCTCTTTATGCCAGTCATCTAAACCAACAAGCCTGTTTTGCACAGATTAATTTTTGTTTAAGACTATGAATGTGTTTTTACTTAGCCATACTCTGCTTGGATTGAGTTTATGCCAAGCATAACAACTACTGTAAAAAAATCCTTTTAAGTATATACTTAAAATGTACTTTTTGTTTGCAGTTGTTTGCAAATAGTTTTGATAAACATGCAAAATACTTTTCCAGCACCACAAAACCAGCATTTACACTCTTGAAGTTTCTCGTGAATCAGCAAGTCTATTATCTCAGCTGTCTTGGTCCTGATCCTACAATACATGCAGTACAGATTATGATATTTTTGTACCTTTGGGCCTGGCAGTCCTATTCCAGTGTCTCCAGGCAAGCCAGGTGGCCCAGGGAGACCTCTTTCACCCTTTCAAAGAATGAAAAGGAAACAACTCTGCTTATAAATTGGTGTCTAGGAAAATCAGTTTAATTTATGTTGTAGATTAATTTTTAGTGTATCCTGAATTTCAGCCCACTGGAATTGTCTTACACAGTACTTCATCTGTTCATCCTTTCAATGCTTCAAAAGTCCCGTATAATTATTTATCTTGTACAAAGATAACAGATTAAACAAAAGGAAAAATGTTTCATATCATGTAGGATATGAAAGTTTTGACACCCAACTGTTCTGTGTACCACTGTTGCCCAGCAGGTGCCCTAAATATGGTGCAAAGAAGATATCAAGAGAGATAACAAATAATGTCCTTTATACACTTATTTTCAAGTTCTTCTTCACGACAATATTCCTTTTGAGCTATAGAATTCTTCTTGAGAATGTTCAGTTTCAAGAGAAGACTTGATTTGAGATGCCAAACAGAATTCCTGTTTGGCACTTATGGGAAAAAAGTTTTAAATTGAAAACTGAAAACATGCAATGCTAAGTAGTATTCTGTGACACTACCATATTTTAACTGTTCATTAATAAAGATGGGAGTGTGATTTGGACCTAAATTTGGTACAAAGATCAAAGTAACATCTTTCTTAAGAACCTTGTAGATTACAAAAAGTACACAATTTGCTATCTGTGCCACATTAAACTTCATCCACTACAAGAAGGGTATAGAAAAAAAGGATAAAATCATTATTGTTGTCTGGCTATATTAATACCTTTTAACATTAATAAAGAGAAGAAATAAAGTAATTCTTACCTTTGATCCTTGCAGGCCTTCAGGCCCTTGATCTCCAGATTGTCCTTGCGGACCCTATTAAAACAGGAGTGGTTTCCATGAGATTTTTCAAGCTTTTGTAACAACGGTGGCTTGAAAAACAATCTATAATTTGCTGAAGTCTGCATGAAAATAAGAGTTTCAAACATTCCAGAACTGAAGCTTTGCTTTGTGATGCATGTATAGATTCAGTTATTCAACTCAGTTGGAGCTAGTTCTGGTATTTGGGGAGAGAATTTGGCTCTTCCTTTATTTGAATAAAATCAAAGGTAATCTACAGTCAAGATCAACTGAAACATCTATGATGGGCAAAGCTTCTTGGCCTTCAGTCTGAGAGTATTGGAATGATGAGAGACTAAAGAATTTCCATGTACTTCTTGAGATAATTAAATAGTTAAGACACTGAAAGAGAAATGAGTGATTTTGGTTTTTATGGAACTGTATTTACTGTGGTCTTTGAGACCAAATGAATTATAAAGATGACTTGTCTAGACTGCTTCTCCAAATTCTTGTTAATTTTGCTGTTAAAGAAGATAGATTTTGAGTGCCTTGAACTCAGAAACTCAAAGACTCCATGTTGGTTGTGGTATGATATTATTTCGGATCTTTGAATCACAGGGAACCACAAATTGTTGTTTTCATAGTTGGTTTTGCTATTTTTTTTTCTTTTACCTGTATCCCTCTTACTCCTCTGAGGCCTGCTGGACCTTCAGGGCCCTGAAAAATAAGTGAAAAAAATGATTTGTTTCTGTATATTTAGATTTTGCCAAAACCATTTGGAGGGAACTTTTTACTAAGGTGTCTTATTTAGATATCTTTACATTAAAATAAAAACTAAATTTAAGAGAAGCTCAGCAGCCAGGAAGTATTACATAAATATTTTTTAATGGACTGGTAATCAAAATACAGCATAATGATGAACAGAGTTCATTATCAAGGACCAGTAATCCAAGATTAAATTCTACTTGCTCTATTCGAAATATTTACAGCAATTTTGCACCAAATCTTAAAGACTGGAGTTAGAAACCTTGATTTCATTTTTCTGTCTCATTCCCTTTGCTTACTATTTCAAGCCTTCTGCCTCTGTAGAGTTTTACCATTGTTTTAAACAAGCTCAGCCTTTGGCCATAAGAGGAATCATATAAAAATGTAGAAAGAGCTCAGAAATTTAGTAAAAATGGTGTCCTTGCTCACTACATATTTTAAAACTGTCAGCTGTCAATTTCCCTCAGCCTTAGAACTAATATATGCCTTAAATCTATCATCATCATTGTTATTCAGGAAATTGTTTCTTTTTTGTGTTTTAATTGTGTTTGCTGGAAGCTTGACAATTTTGTGGCTACTTACTCTGTCTCCTTTTATTCCTGGGATTCCACATTCACCTCTTTCACCCTAGTAAGGAATAGGAATAAATATTTATGAGTTATATTGGCATATCATCCTTATTTTCTGGGTGCTTTAGTTGAAAACCTAAATATTATTCTATTCATGACATATTATAGCAATTGTGCTGCAAGTTCATTGAGGAACAGTCACATCTTCTATTACAGCTTGTGCAGCAGATGCTAAGCTGATGTTACTGTTTATTACTAGTATTTAAAAGAAATATGACGCTATATGTAATAAATAACATCAAAATTGTAGGCATCAATTCTGACTAAAAGAAGTACCTTCTCTCCTTTATATCCAGATTTCCCCTGGGAAAACAAAAAAGCAAAGCAGGTTGTGACAATATATAACCCAAAAGTAGGAACATGAGTGTTGCCTTCATTAACATTCTACTCTCTTCAGAAAAATAGCATTTCAAATAGAAAAGATGACTCTGATAAATATGGCAATATGATTCAAAATACTCTGCCTTCTAGTCATGGCAGATGCTGTTGTATGAGTGAATAAATTTTATGAACCTATCATTTTAGACTGGGATTTTGATGATGTGAAAGCAGATCAATTAGAGTTCGTATTTCCATCTTAGTGAAAAACATGCAAAATAAGAAAGCAAGAAAAGGTCACTAGTTAAAAAGGATGTACTGAATAAATAAGAAAGCATAAAGTAGAGTGATTCATATGTGAATGAATTCAGAATTAAGCACTAAGAGACTGGTCCTATGCTTACTTTCTATACGTATTTCATTCAAATTTTTCACTGCTATTATAAACTGGGTCCTTTATTTGTCAAATTTAAATGAACCCAGACTGATGCAGGCAGATTGTCAATTTCTGTAATATTCTAAGATTATCATATCAGAGCACTTCAATGTTTTGGAGGTACTATGTATTTTTAGAGAGTATTTTCTCGATCACACATATAAGAAGGAATTATTCCTTTTCATTAAGCAATGAGAATGTTTTCAATTCTTCTTATGTTACTGAATCATTAGATGGTAAGCCAGAACTGAAAGTTGCTCTTATAACAATGAAAAAAAAAAAAGGTGCTCTTTTACCTTAAAGGAACACTGCTCACTGGAGAAGAAGGGGGAAAAAAATTATTTTTTTACCTCTATTCCGTCTCGTCCTGGGATTCCATTAAGACCTGGGTCCCCCTATGAATAATTCAACATCAAGATCAGTGAAATAAGGACAAGACAGATCTTTCTTCTAAATCTGAAAAACCAATCACCTTTGCTCCTTTCAGGCCTGGAGCTCCATCATCCCCAGTGCGACCCTTTTTACCCTGGAAACAACAAAATACAATTCTTATTATATATGTTAGTAAAAATAATTTTGTTTTACAATATTTACAATATATATGGTATTTTTCTCATACTTAGGATATTTGCTTCCTATACATTTATTTTTCAAAATCTCTGCATTTACTATAACATTGAAATTGAATATCTGGGAACAGCAGAACCAACTCAATAGGCGGTCATTTTTCTCTTTTGTCTTTGTTATAAACAAAAATTGTTCAGTTCTCCTCTGAAGAAAAGAGGCGATCAGCTGTTTTCATAACTACTCAGCTTGCTAAGTGGGTGTTTTGTTTTCTTCTGAACTCTTTGGGGTGTATGCTTCTGTGTAAGAAATACCTGTACTTTCCAAGTAAAGACAGCAAATATTAACCAATACAAACGTACAGTAGAGGGTACATTTTCAATTAAAGTGCATTGTACTGTGCAGCATAAACCCAGTGTGTCTTTCTGTTTATGTATGTGTAGGATATTCAGGTCAAAATCAAGAGGATGAGGATGGGCAAATCTAGGGTCTCTTTCAAACTCTGACACTGTCCCTTCACCTTGATCCAGGGGTATAAGGTACTGTAGTGCTTTAGTTCAATGTCAGGGATATAATACCCGATCATTCCATTCTTTTTGAAATGTAAGCCCTGCAGATCACCAAGCCTTGTATGAAGCAACCCCCTAGATTTGCTAAGGGGTTCTATTTGTAAGACTATTCTGAAAGAAGTCCAGTCCATTTTATTCTTGTCTCAGTTGTTCTTAATGCTTCAGTGCTTTGCTCTCACTCTTGCTTTCAGAGAGCTTTTTGGATATTAATGTTTGATTTGAGGCTAGTTAGATCCAGCTGGCCTTGTCTGATTGCAACAAGAAAGTTGTTTCTTTCTGCCTTTTATACTGCTGTGGCTAAAAGGAGAGCCTCACCACACCACGCTGTTCTCCCTTCTGTCTGTTCACACACAGGAAGTGTCTCATGGCATTGTCAGGTCTCCCCATGCACTTCCTGCTGCTGTGGCATCTCCATGCAATGTAACTATGGAGGAGTATGTATTGAACCTTGAACTTCTGTTTTCTCAGGATTTGGGCTCAAATAATTTCTTTTAAAAATTTCAACAATGAATTACATTTTAAGTTATACTGTATATCAGTTATTTGAGAAATGACAGCTACTTACAGCAGGACCAGGAAGACCTCTTTCACCCTTCTTACAGTTACATGTGTCAACCTGGGGACACTTTGAATGAAAATAATACAAATCAGCACATTTTAATGGAAGAGATAGAAAACACACAGACATTTCCTTTAAGCTACTGTATGGCTAGTTTGAATACACCAGTAATGACCAGAAATTATATTTACATGTTTTACAGGAATCTTTTAAATATCAATTTACCACTCATCCAGAACATGGCCTCTACATTCCATCCAAAAATTTATATCATTCCTACTCCTGAAATTTCAATCATCTTGATAATGGCTTTACCTCCAAACTCTTCACAAGGTCAGTTTATGTGTATGCTGTGTCTGTCATTATATATTTGTTTTCATTACTAGGCACTGTAGAGATAGCCAAGAAGATGGGGTAAAAAAGCATCTTACATCCTTTTTCTACTTAACTTCATTACAGTTTAGCTCTAGGTTGATCTATAAACAAAATATGTGTGGATATGTACTTTTATTTAGTTAATGCAATTAATTATAACACTTCATAATCTTTCTTTCTCTTCCGTCATTTCTACCATTCAAATGTCCCAGTCAAATATCATTATGGTATGTATTTATGTGATTTTTAAGATCTTTTTGAAACTTTAAGATCATTATGTAAATACGGAGTTATTGCAGATACTGGAGTTATTTTTGAAAGAGGGATAAGGAATGTAATTTTTATTTTTGGTTTAGTTATTTATTAAACCTCCGCTCATCTTGAAGATGTCTAGAAGTGAAGGGTTTAAATATCATTCTTATCTGAATATCCCTATTAGTAACAATATGTTTTCCAGGGCTAACATTGAATGTCTTACTACTTCTATATTGATGGAGAAAAATCAACATGTCATTGGGAATGAGTGAAAAACAAAATGTTTCAAAGTTTTGTGAACACTCATAATATTTAGCAGTGTGCTTGAGCTGCTTATGAGAACATTTTGTCTGAGATAACTGTACTTAAATGGCACTAACATCCTTAAAAGGAAAACTAACTTTACTCCCCACAAAATGCCAGCCAGACCTATCAATGCCTGCAGTCAGGGTGACACAGTGTGGACAAACTGGAAAAACACAGTGGTGAAGCTTTGAGCTCTTACCCTTTCTTAAACCCTCTCACACAGGAAGAGGATTAAGGGTTAGAACTGCCCTGTCTTCAGCTCTGCACCATGTATTCTTTTCCACTGAGTCTGTTAGAGGACACGTCAAGATGTATCAGCAAATTCTTGCTAACCTGAATACTCACAGATTGTTTCTTTTTATTTATTGAAATTTTTTGAAAATACAGAGGTTAGCAAATTACATTAGTAGTTAGTAAATTAATAAATTACTAATTAGTAAATAGATTAGTAAATTACATTAGGATAGCAAATTAAAGCTCTATCCTGCAAATTCAAAAACATGTTTAACTTAAACACAATCCCACTAGACTCAGAATTTAACCAACTTACTGAGCTATCAGTTTTCCTGAATTATGTTTCCATATAATTGTAAATATCTATATTAAGCAGTAGCTCTGCACAGGAAAAAAACCCCTTAAAATATTTACCTCTTCCTCAGACAGGTCTTTCTGTAAAAGACAGATATTGAAAACAACATTAGAAACTTAAAGTCTTAATTCAACTGTACAAAAATGACACTGAATTATGTGAAAATAAATAGATTCAACAACTAGCTAATTAAATTATACCGTTAATATATTGACTAACATTAATTAAATTTTAATTTCTGAGCAATCTCTCTGTTCTAAAAAATAATTCAAATATTTACAATTCTTGTTATAGATTGTTGACTGAAATCACTGACTCTTCTTGTCCAGCCATAATTTGCTAAAATTACATTAATCAAATTAAATGGTAAACAGGTTAGCTAGATATATAGGAACAATGCACCCACAAACTCCATTGTTTACAAACTGCTGAATAACAGCAGCTCTCTAGTAGGAGTGAAGAATAAGTGTTCTACACTTGGAAAATCAGAAGCTCTCCTATTCGTACTGTTAGGAGCACACAAAATGAGAACAGTAAGAATACCTCAGAAAAGATTTGACTTTGACAGTGATCACATAAAGTTATCATCTTTGATTTAGCTGTTATTTTTCAGAGTTCTCTGGAGCTGAGACACCCACATACACTGCATTCCTCCCTCTTTCCGCAACGAATGTAGTCTCTTGAGAGGACATAAATGTGTTGATGAGCAGCAATGCAATACAGATCTCTAAAATTCTCATATATGCATGTATAATTATGACAAAGCCATTATTTAAACCAAACAGCAGCCATGTTATCAAAAGAAGGCACCTGAGGATGCCTGCCTGTTTGGAACTGGTAAAATAAAGTGTGTTTTGTCACTTGAGAGGTGGTTACTGTGACATAGGAAGAAGGATAGTAGCAGAGAAGACGGGAGGGGTGCTGTTCAGGGAAACCAACGCAAAGTAGCAGGCTGTCAAAGTGAAGGACAGGAAAACAGGAAAGCCAACATAGGTGCACGTTCCAGGCCTGTATGAGATCACTTTGGTGTCCATTTCACTGCAGAAGTCTCCTGGTTGTTATTCATAATTCTAGTTTATATCTCTGTGCATGCTCAGATAAGGACTCCATCCACAGCTTGTGTCACCAGGGTTATAGGCTAGAGTATTGCTCTCTTCTCCATACTTGGCAGGGAACGTTTTTTCTAGATAAGGTTTAAATAGAGAAGAAAGGCATCCAAACAAAATTTTAAGCTCAATTTATGTATCTACTCTTGATTATGTGATATATTTTCCATGGAAATTTAAAGATGTCTATCACCAAGTTCAGATTTTATCTAAATTGAGCTATCTCCATGGTCTGCAAATTTATTTTCACTTCGGCAAGAGCTGCATCTTTTTCTGATACAAAAGGCAACTTCACTTTCCTGCTTTCTACAGAAAAAGCACTAGGATCTAAAAAAAAAAAAATCATTTTTTTTAAGAAAGGAGATTTGAAATTCCTTTCTTAGGAGGAAAAACAAAGATAAAAATAATATTTAATTCAGTTTGCAGCATCAAATATGTTGGATGACAAGATCTGAATGGGGGGAAGAGAAAGGAAACCTGTATTTTGGCACAGTGATCTCATTAATAATTGGGTCACTTTAGCGTATGAAAAGTACAACTTTCTTCAATGGTATGTTGAAGAAATATATTTTCAAAATATTTGAAATAAGAAAAGATTTACATATTTCAAATTCTTTCTCATACATACCATTTCCTTGAGAACCTTCTCCACAGTTTCTTTCTCCTGGAGGTTGAAAACGAACCTGGATGCTGGGACACTGGCCAGGCGCCGGAGCTTGGCAGCATTGCTAACCTCCTCAGCCACTCTGGTCATTCCCATTGTGAAAAATACAATTCCTTGGTGTTTAGCATCAGCTGTGGCTGCAAAAATATCTGGGTTTCTTGGATGATCCACTCCATCAGTGAAAAGCACGGCTACTTTTACACTACCCCAAGTCCCTTCAGTCATGTAGAGCTGTGTAAGATTAGTTATAGCATAAGTTGTGTAGGTGCCATGACCTATGTGGGTGATGGGAGCAATGTGGGATTTGAATGCTTCAGGACCTTTCCAGTCGTGGAAAGTTTGCTCTATGAAAACAGTGCTGCTGTACTGAAGTAAGGCCATCCTCCAGCGAAGGGTACGTCCAGAACTAAGCTGCAGACTTTTCATTCTGTCTACTGTTTGCAGTACAAATTTCTTCTGCTGTTCATGATTATAGTCCTTAGCACTTTCAGAGCTGTCCAGTAAAAAAGCAATTTCGAGAATGCAGTCTTCATCTAGAATAAACAGGTGTGTAGGTGAGTGGAGTGACTTCATCCTAAATCTCATTCTACCCTTACATGCATTTTAGTATTCAAGAGTGGGATTGGAATAATGGAAACTTTTGAAAAAATCTGTGGTCACAAGTGTGAGTCCTTCCTGAAGATAGAAGGGATAGAGGCTGAGGAATTTGCTCCAGAACAGATGCGCAAAGGAAGAAAAAACTGAAGGTGTGTTGATGTCATGTAGTAAGAAATGAGAAATGTTGTCGTGTTTTTTTAATTTCACTCTGTCATCTTGCCTGGTATTTCACTGTATATCCTACCAGCACAGGTGGAAGTCATGTACAAGAAAATGAGGCTTACTGAACAAGACACTGGAATGTGATTTGACAGAGCTGGATTTTGTCCCTAGTACTGCCACTCACATCCGGCAGCATAAAGATTTCCAAAAGCAGGATCTGTAGAGTATTAATTTTCTGAACTACTGATGACATTACTTCTATGAAAATTCAGTTATATGAGCTATTCTTTTTGTGACAATAAGAGGCTCTCAGCCATATCATAAAAAAATACAGATGCTGTTTCCTTTTCTGAAATACACAAAAAGGGATGGAAAAGATGGGAGTAAAGAGATAAAAGTGCAAAAATAAAGCATGTGCAAATGTATGATGAGGTAAACCTGGCTGATTATAAGCATCTTAGAAGGCAAGTTAACCATATAGTCCAGAATCCAAAAAAATCAGGATGTTTTAAATCCCACCTGTTTTAAAATTACAATATTCACCTTGATCACTTGGGCTGGGATATTCTTCTACAGTATTTGACAGAATGTGTTTAGGTTTTGATCTCCTCAATCCATATCTCTTTTCTTCCCTGAGATTTTCTGCTAAAAACTCATGGTGTTCAAGTATCCACAAAAGCCACCAGTATCTGAGGAACATCTTATGTTTGTTTCCTAAACAACACAAATATAGAAGCACAGCAGTGCGAAGACAATGAAACATTATTCAGTTTTGCTTCAACAGGTTGCTTAGCAGTCTGTACTTTAAACTATAGTCCCTAAAAACAAGCTGATTTTGCTTTCTTTGGGTAAAATATTCTCAAAACCACATAATAAATAATAAACAGAGACATACTGGAATGATTTTCAAGCATAGTGCATATAGTTCTAGCATGTGACAAACTGGAGACAGACGCTTTACAACCACACTTCAGTTCTCTCTCACTGTGTGGTAGTGTTTGTACAACCAGTAGCTCTCCGAAACCTTAGCCGTGGCTGTACCTGTGTGGATGCACTGAACCCCAAGAGTAATTCACCGAGGTGTTTTTTCCTAAACCTGCTTTTCCCAGAGCTGACATGGACAGAAGGAGGTACTGAGGCAAACCTCAGTTTTTCCCTGTTCTGTTTACTGAAGAACTGGCGGTCATGCACATTTCTCCTTGCTATCGGAATCCCCGGTCCTCAACAGTCCTACAGAGGAAGTCATGGCCTGAGGGTGCTGTCAAGGCATGAATGTACCTGCTGTGCAGTCCTGGGGAAGTGGGCTCAGAGTGCTGAGCCTAGGCTCAAAAGCTACCTACTGATAGGACTTTTTCTTTCTGAAGTGATCAGAACTATTTGTTCTGGGCTCACAGACACACCCAGAGCAGCTCACAGGCTGCTCAGGGTCTGATAAATCAGTCCCGCTGCACTTCGGTTTCATTGCCATCTCCCTGCAAACTCTCCCCAGGTAGCTACAGTGCATACCAAAAGGACAGTTTGGTGGCAAGAATGAACCTCCCAGGACTGAGCATAAGCCATCTGGATCACAAAATTCCCTAACACAGCCTTGTCTGCAGGGTTTCTTGGCTCCTGATAGTTTGGGGTGGGAATTCCTGTGCCCACAGACAGGGAGAGAGCAGGGGGTCCTTACCTCAATGCTCCTAAGCAAAAGGCTGTGCAGAGATGCAGGAGGCTGCTCTGGACTCGCTGGCCGTTGCGTTGCCCTCCCTGTGATGGGTGCTCTGTGGGGAAAGGAGGGAGAATTCGGGCCGCAAGCTCTTGTGAGAATCGGTGTCATATGTCAGGAGGGGCCAGCAGAAAGGAGAAGGGCAAAGAACAGCAATCCTGGCTCCCCCTTCTCCGCACCCAGCCACTCCTCTCCTGCCCCCGAGGCTATGCATAGGCATTCTGGGTTTAGACCCCCACAGCCGTTTACACACATAAATCCTCATCCTTAACCTGGACATGTATGAAAGAGGGCTGTTCTTACCCCAACACACTTCCCTAAACATCAGCCCAGCTGTGTTCACTCTCTTTTCCCATTGCTACCACACTCGCTTTACCCTCATACTTTTGCACATCTCTCATGCTTGACAAGGAAGCTTTTTGTACTGGGCATCATGTTGTCAACATCATCTTAGCAGTTGATGTCTGTAGGATCCCTTTCAAACCTGAAAGAATCTCCTCATAATGAGGGATTACTGTTAACTGCTGAACTCGAGAGCTATTTACTGTCTCATGGACTTGTAATGGCCAACTGAAATTTCAGTTCCTGGTGAAACTCTCTGGCATGAGGTGGTCAAAAAAGGCAGGCCATTCTAAAAGCCAGTTTCAGTTTCTGCAGGTTTGTCTGTGACACATATCCTTTCAAAGACTGTAACAGAGAACAATGACTGACACACAGTATGATGCCTTCAAAATCTAAGGTGGGTGGCTGAGGATCCTGAAGGCTGTCTCTTTTACCAGTGATTGCAGCTTGCCACCTAATTCTTCAAATATCCTCAGAAAACTTTGCATTCCAAATTAACATATTAAACAAGTAGCTCTTTTTCACAGAAATACCTTTTTTCTTTTCCTGTGGACTCATCATTTTCCACTGACAGGCACACAAAGAGGACCCAATGCTAACTGCTGTTCTCCTTTCCATCTTCAGTGTCCACCAGCTCAGCCCACTTATCACAGGAACAGCCAAGGCAGCTGAGGAGATTGTAGGGAAAGGATGCAGCTTTGGCTCCAGTTTAGATAGGTGGGAGAGACTGGTAGGGCAATGCAGCTGGATGCTGAAGCCATTTGCTATGGTTCCAACCCTGTTTTCTATTTTCTGTATTTGCCAGTAATTAGTCCAAAACTGGTGAACTAGAGTGGCTGAATGCAACTCTACATATTGTATGGCTGCTTATCCATACCTGAGCTGAAACTAACTCAGCTACAACTATTTGTTCCAGAGTGACAGCTAAGAAAGAATCTTCTTTCAGGGCTGGAAAGAATTGATGTTTATTTCTCTTCAGCCGCTTTGATTTTTCTGTGCTTAGACTGTCATATTCAGATTTTGATTAAGGCAAGGAATGAAAAGGCAATACCTTGCCACTTAGGAACACAAATAATATGGTGTTTAACCGAAATAGGTATAATAAATCTCCCATAGCCCCTAAATCTTACTGAGAAAAAAATCTAATTTTAGCAAGAAAAAACATGTTATTTATGGTTGGGATTGTATGCCTCCCATAAGCAAAACATTGCCATTCTTTTGTTTTCACTGCTAATTCCTACCTCAAAACATAGCTGGCAAATATTCTCTTAATAAAGTAACTATTCTGCTTGCATATTTAGTAGCAAGTTCCTAGCTTCAGGCTATTTCCTTTTATTGATGAATAATGTTTACCTTCAGGACAAATTTTTTGCTTTTTTTTCTTGGCCAGGTGCAACTTTAAAAGCTTAGTGAGGCCTCCACATTTTTATGCCTGTTTGCGTGGGATGCATGGTGTTATTCTGTCCAGAATTCCAGGTTTGTGACATAACACAGTACACTTCTAGACTTGCAGTCTTCTGAACTTGTGATAGTCTAAATACCTGCACTATTCTGATAGTGACAGCTTATCAAAACCTGAATGATACCAATGTAAAATATGTATGCCCTGATACATCCGAGATAACTCTTAAAAATGAAAATTAACAGCAATTGTTGCCTCATTTACCAAAAGCTTTCCTAAGTGCTTATTTAATATTTTAATGGCATTATACTGTATATATTTTTAAAATAAAATAAATGCCTTAAAACCTATGCCTAGCAACATTCATGTTGTCATTTAAGTGTTACAAATTTACTGCTGAAATTCAATTTTTTTGTCGAGGAGTAAAAAAGTATTGTATTTTTCTTAAGGAATCTAGACATTGGATGTGTCAGCACACAGTTAATTGCATTTCCATTCCACTAATATGTAAACATATTTAATTATCTTTTACATCTCTGGGAGATGACACTACAGACTTCTGTACTTAGTTGACTAAGTTGGGCCCAGCGATCCTACCTCATATATGCTTCCAACACTACGACTGATAATCTTTGCAGGAGTCAAAGACCGACATGAATATAAGGCTATGTTATGATTGCACTAACTGAAGCTGAGATCACAGATAGAGCTGCATATTCAGATCTTTGGATTTTTTCCATCACTGTTTGAAATCCAAGAGTTCTCAGCTGTCTGATCTCAGTATTTCAAATCTTTAAAACGAGGTCTAATACTTTTTTTCAAAGAATAAAGGGGTGTATGAGAGCTATTTAAAATCACATCTAAATTGGTTATACTCAATCAAAGGGAATTCCTTATCATTTTAGAACCATGAGGAAAGGCATCATGAAGAAAGACCTGCAAGATCTTTTTGCAGTTGAGTGCATTTAAGCACTTTTAGGAAAGGAAAAATAAGTGATATTTATACGCCTTTGTTGGTGGCATTACCATTGCATAAGTGGTGACAGCTTCAGAGCTACATGAGATGAGGCTGCAAGGGCACTACTTTGAAGGGACACTGAGTGAAGAACTGGGGCTTAGATGCCACTTGCTGTGGTGTAGCATGACCTCTTGTGTCAGCAACAGCTCTCACTATTTCTTCCTAATGGGCAAAAGTAGCAGCAAGCCTGACAGTTCCAAACTTCTTTCCCAGAGCTCTCTTCTTCATCTGTCCCTCCCATCTGTGTATGGGTACCCCCTTTACACAAACTCTTGTGCCTGGTCTGGCTCAACTGTGATCCCTTCATCCACTGTTTAACAAAATTCAATACCTAATTGAGAAGCCTTGAGTAATTTCTCTTAAGATGGAGTAACTAATGTCTCTAGCATGATATCATGTCACTAGAATGTGATAGAGTCATGACTAGCCATTCAGCTGTCCTACAAGCCTGAAACATCACTGGATATGGAGTATTCATCAGCCAGCATATCTGGCAAAACACCATCTGAATATTTCTATATGCTAAAGGAATACTGAACCACCAGGGAAGCCAGTTTTGGGAGCAGCAAGAAGCAGACAGACCATGCCTTCAATTTTCCTCTGCTCTGATGGTAATTTTTTTGGTCCCAAAGAGCTTGACAGGATGCTCCTGAAGTATGTTTGCATTTTTTACCACCTCAGTGTGAATAATTCACATATCAAGTCTGCTGTGGACTGTTAAAAATACACTCATTTCACACAAACTTCTGGTGTTTCATGGCCTCAAGATAGTCTTGACCATTTAACCTGGCTGCATCATGGTGTGATGGTATTTCGAGAGGATTTACTTCATTATACTATACGTGTCAGTACATGACCTAAGTGCCCAGAAGAAACAAAAACCTACCTGACTTGAACTTGTAAAATAATGAAAGCACACCATTTACAATATTTTGAATCCTGATACTAAAGAGCAATGTTATATGATGTAAAGAATGTGGTTCACAGTCCCATAAGTTGTATCACATATGTGAATTTTGGGAAAAACAGTTCAAAAGTTCAAATAATTAAAGAATTGAACAAGAAAATTCAAAAAAATCAGAACTTTACTGAGGATTGTATCTCAAGAAAGAAAAAATGAAAACCTGTATTTCACTATTTCACCTTGTGACTGCAAAATGTGTTTAGTGAATTTGACAGCTCAGGATTCAACTGAGCAGTCAGTTAAGTATGGTTAAGTAGTCTTGACAAATTGACTTCTGTTTGTCAACTTTTGAGGTACAGTTTAAATTTTTTTTTAATATGGACTTACGTTCTGCAACATCTCCTGATTGTTCTATATGAAAAATTATTGTCTAATAGCATAGCCTTATAAAAAATAATATTGGAACCTTGGTGTACCTGAAGGTAGTTGCAGAACTATTGATTCCAGCAAAATTAGAATTTTGTCTTTGCTTTTTGATACAAATCTTGAGCATGTAGTCTGAAAGAGCTGATCAAAGCAAATCAACTGTTTTCATCTAAACCCACTGTCACAGAAAATGCTGTAAGCTAAGGCTTTGATGGCAAGGACTTACTCTTTGTGTAGTTCCCAACAGATTTTAATGATTCTTTGAGACTGGAGTAGTAAACACGTCTTTTTCTTTTGCAGCTGGTATGAGTGTGGCTCTCCATTTCCCTCTTTTTTAATACTGCTCTTCTGCAATGTTTTTCAGGAGGTGCGGCAAGAAAAAACTCTAACAAGGCATAAAAGGGAGGAGGCTGTCTTCAGTACTTTCCTATTTTATCTCGAGACAATGCAGCCAAAAACTCACTCTGAGCATTTTGGTGGTAAGCGAATACTCATAATCTGCATGCAATATCAATCAGTATCAAAGCTTTTGTTTAGTTTTTAAGGTATTTGCTTATTTCTACTTTTATTCTAATAGTTCTTTTTTCATTTTCAGTTTCCCTCACCGAGAGATATTTTCCATCTTACAGTCTAAGTGTGTTAACATATCTATACATAAGTAAGTTATTTTCAAAAGTATTTGTAGCATTTAGCCTAACAAGAGAATGAAAGCATGCTAATAAAATAGTACAGCTACAGTTTTAACATACTAAATATTTGATTTAACATTTGATGCTATTGAACATTTAACTAGATCAAGAATACTTTTAAAATTAATTATTTCTTGAAGATTTAATTTGATTTGCTATGTTGGTGCCAATGAAAATGTATTTGACAAGTAATTATTTTAAATTTGTTGTTACACAACGTCAGTTGGTTCTGATTGTACAGTACACCTTGCATAATTATTTTCTTCCACCTGCCTGATTTTCATGTTGATAACTGTAGTTAACAATACAAAACTTTTTTAAAAATACAGTAATTACGTTTTTAATGAGTGGAAGCACATACATTTTTAAGGAAGGTACAATAAATAGCAAATGCATGAATCTCACCTAGCACATTTTGAGAAGATATTTTCTAATAATTTTAAGAGGAATAACTCTGCTGGAAATATAATCAGCTAGTTAAAGCATGTTGCTGTATGTAGTACATACACCGTATTTAGCAAATGACAGAGATTTAGTAGGAAAACGCATGTTCTATACAGTTCTAAAGTTGTGATCCTTGTCATGCTGGGAATAGATTTTGTTTTTCAGAGAGGCAATTACTTATAGTGCTGTAAAGAGGCACGCATTTATCTTACAGCTACTGTTGTCAATGTAACTCTAAACTTGCATAAATGTTAGAATTTTATCTTTTGACCTATTTTTAAACTGTTTGTAATATGCATGAGCTCAGAGCAGTAATTGTGCTTGTAAACTAGCTCTCTGAACCTTTAATGATCCTGACCAGCCTCAGCTGACACCCCCACCCATACCCCTGGCACCTGAGGGCTCTGTTTCATCTCAAACTGAGGCCATCAGCCTTACCCCTAGTGGTGCAAGAGCAGATCATTGGCTCTACCACAGCCCTGTCTGGGTATACTGGTGTCCCATACTGTCCTGTCCCGTACTGGTGCCTGATACCCTGGGCAAGGGGCTGCTCCCAGCCTGTCTCCCTTGCTGTGGGCAATGGGAGGAGAGGCCCAGGTCTGCTATCCCATCTGGGACTCCCTGTTCCCCCTGCCCTGGGGATGCAGCTGGTCAAAGCTGCTCCTGACAGAATTGGTGCCATTATTTACAGCTTGGCATGAATGCTGGTAGGCATCTCGATGTCAGTGGGTATTTGTAGCTCTTCACAAACCCCTCGGTGAGCCCTCAGTGAAATATCAGCCCTATCACATAGCATTTGCTTGTGGTTAAATGCTGTGCTAGTGTAGTCAGGGGCAGGTCTTCATGCTCATAAACTAGTAAAACTCTACCTCATTCAGAGGTTTTAAAAAAGGTATGTGTAAGCATATGTTTAAAGGCTGAGAGAGTTGAGGTTGTTTGGCCTGGAGAAGAGCAGGCTCAAGGGAGATTTCATTATGGCCTTTCAGTATTTGAAGAGGGCCTATGAGAAAGATGGGCACAGAATTTTTAGCAGGGCCTGTTGGAATAGGACAAGGGGTAATGGTTTTAGACTGAAAGAGGGTAGATTACATATATGGAAGATGTTCTTTACAATGAGGATGATAAAACACTTGAACAGGTTGTTCAGAGAGGTGGTAGATGTATCATCTGTGGAAACATTCAAGGTCAGGTTGGATGAAGCTTTGAGCAACCTGATCTGGTTGAAGACGTCCCTGTGCATTGCAGGGGGTTGGACTAGGTGACTTTTAAAGGTCCCTTCCAATGCAAACTATTCTATGATGTCTAAATGAAAACTTGTAGAATGTCGTGTCAGGGATAGGAGACGGGTCTGAGGCCTGACATATTTGGTCCACAGCTGTGCACATTGACAAGATAATGCAGAAGAGGACTTTATTGTTAGTTAGTGGGACTAACTTCTAGAAATGAAAATATGTATCGGTCACCTGGATTCATCCTCGGAAAGGAGAAACAATACATAGTAGAGCCGCTGTTGGCATGGAGGTGTGATCATGGGCCGATGTGACCTCATCTTGTGCGTTGGCCCTGCACGAGATGATGTTGAAACTGGCCACTCCTGAGGAGGAGATATAAAGTGTGGTCCTGGGGTGGAGGGGAAGGACGACATGATGCACGCCATTTTCATCCAGGAGACACCCTGAAGGACTGCTGCTGTCCTGCCCCTCCCGCTCAGGAACCATGCTCTACCTCCTTCTCCTGCTCGGTGGCTTCTCCAACATCCAGGGGTTGGTGTGTATTTATTGCTAATGCAACTAATAAAATTGACTTGCTTTGCAATTCTAACTTTGTCTTGAGTTTTCTGTGTGTGGGCATCCTCCCGAACCCGTAACAAACATGAACAGCATTTTTGTGGAGTCATGTTAGGAGGAACTCTATCTATTAATTTTTATGGTGTTCAAACAGCTCTTTCCTTTTGGTGTTCCTGTAGCACAGTGCATACATACATTTTTATGTGTAGGCACACATTAGCTGCAGGATTCTGTAATATGGCTTGGTGAGTTAAAAGCTTAAAGGTATGCAATTATTATTGAATGTCATTGCACAGATACAACTGATGGCAGTAGGCAGTGTTTAATCATCTTTATTCTTAAATATGTGGAGCACCAAGTCTCTGCTGAATTTTGCTTTTTTGCCTTAAAAAATGTCTTTAAGCTTAGTACCAGATTTTGTATCCAACTCTTGCAGGACTTGAGTAGAGGCATTACAGAAGGTGGTTAAGAAGGTGCTTTAAGATAGGTGGGTGATAAAATGACGCTTGGTGGCGGCTGAATCGCAGTAGACCTCCCAAGCAAAGTGAGCAGGCAGGCCCGAGGGGGGTACTTGCCCTGTCAGTGCGGGCTGTGTTGGCCTTGCCTCGCCAGCTCCATGCCAGGGCTTGGCACCTGCAGCTTTTCAATGGCAGCATTTGATTGCCAGTTGTTACTGAGCTGGTACACAGAGCTGAAACTGCTGCAGCACCTCTGCGTACAACCAGTAAACTCCTCTTCTCAGGGCTACCAGCTTGGTTCTTATTGGCATCTCCTGTAAAGGTTTCCTGAACTCGAAAGGCCGAAGTCCATTTAACCTGAGAGGAATACTTCCCCAGGACAGGAGACAATAAATAGTGTGAAGGACAAAATGGCTAGTGGCTTTCTGAAGTACAGACTTGGTTCCTACTGCAGCTGACTTACAAAATTGCTTAAGCATCTGACATAGCCATAAAATACTCTGCAGGAGTGAGGGGATACAGTCTGCAGCATGAAGCTGAGGGAAGGAGGCTGTGTCTTTAAGTATTCACAACAGTGATGTGACACATTCAGTGCAGTATAACATGTTTTTGTAGTGAAGACAAATATTGGTTCCTTTAGGAACCATGCATGGACAAAATCATAATAGCTGATGTCTTTGAGGAAGAATAATGTGAACTTTTCTGTTTTGCAGTATTTCACCAACATGTGCCTGACTTACTTATCTCTCGGTTAAATTTAGTGATACTCCCCCAATCAAAATCGACTTGTCATAGTATTGATGCTTTTGAAATAAATGAAGCAAGAGACATAGTGTTATTTTTAAAATGTATGGGGGTCATTTTACATGTATTGTGTATTCTACTTCCACAAAAAATTATTTCCCTTGGTGTTAGATTGAAAGTTAATGGCTAGAAGTGTGTATTAATACTTCAGTTTCTAAATAATCACTAATACTTGAATCTAATACCATACTTACAGTTTGTAATCCTTGTAAACAGGATTATGTGGAAATACAGAAAATAGATGTCCATTTCTGAAGTAGTTTACCTACCACAGAGCTTTAATATCAAAGTGTCTTTCTACTCTACTTCTGGTATTATCATCTATTAACTGTAACTATTAGAGAGGTAGGACTAGATTGTCTAAATTTTTTAAAGCTTCCAGGATTCTTAATTTGTTAAATGCTTGTGTGTAGTGCTACAAAACATCTGACTTGTCAGAGGTTTTTAAGAAAACAAGTAATTTTATACATAATGTGAGTTTTCAGCTGATTTATTTTTGTCTTATATATGTTCCTGAACAATTGAATCTTTTCAGATGTTTTTCAGAAGGGTCTTGCAGAGGTCTGGAGTAGAATCTCAGTGTGGCATCTCAGTTCTTAGAAAATCAGTTGGGGAAAAAAAAATCAGTTACAAGGTATGTCCACGGGGTGTCAGCCTTGACTCAAGTATGGAGGTTGCGCGGTCATTGCTGCAGAGCTGCGGAGGTTTGCTGAGAGATGACTGATAGAGCAAGGCTATTAATATCAGTACTACAGCTAACAGCTTCTTTTAAAACCTCAGGAAATTGATGTTATGTAGGAGTAACAGTGCTATCACTATAGCCACTTTGGTTCAAAAAGAGACCAAAACATGTAATATGGTAGGTGTTTTTGTAGTTTTCTTTTTCTTTTGAATGGTCTATTTGGGCATTGGGCATTACCTATGGATCAGAAATGTCGAGATGGAAATAGCTGATTTATCCTCCTACCTGGCCTGTAATGTGGTATGGGCTGCCAGAGGTGTCCTTGAAGTAGAGCAAAAGGGGAAACGAAAAAGATCTCTTGTATGAATAGCCTCGCCTATTGGAACGACTGAGAGAGAGAGTTTGTTAGGTGTCCTTGTCTGCTTAGAATATGGGTGCCCTTTGCATGTACTTCTTCTTTTTATAAGATCTTAGACCTTTTTAGAGTTACTGTCATATGACAGACCTTTTCTGAAAACCTCTTGAAAATCTTCAGTTTTTCTGCAGTGTGGAAAATAAAGTGGGTTTTTGAACAATAGATTTCTACACTCTCTTTACAAAGGTATTTTTAACTGAACTTTGGATACTGCATACACAGTAAATGTCTAAGGCTGTACTGCATTTCATTATGTTAACCATATCTTCACCTGATGGAAAGGGGAAGTAAAAACATTACTTAGAGAGCATCAAATAGTAGTAAATTAGTTTTTCTATGCTCTGTTAGTGACTATTAATATTCTGTAATATTTTCATGGTTAAAATGAATTCTGTTTTGGATCATTTCAGAGTACAAAGACCTTCAGAAAAGAATAATCAAATTCAAAGGAATGTGTAAAGATAGAATACTAGTTAAACAAAATTCATTTAAGAAGCTTTCCAACGTGAGCAAATCACAAGCTCATCTTTTCTGTCTTTTTCTGGATCCAAAGGTAGCTTAACTCCTCCTTCTCCGCTTCTTTAATTAACTGCATTTATTGCTCACATTTTCAGAAAATCTTTTTTTCCCTGATAAAACTGCTTTTCAAGAGTGAGGTGGTAGTGCTGATGAAGGTGTCATAACTGGGAAAGAATGTTCTTTCATTTCAAAAAGTTAAAGTTAAGAAACTTCTTAGTTTTGTATTTATTATATTCTTGAAACGGCATGTTGAGCTGAGAACTTCAAATACATGCTAGCTGAATATGAGAACATTGAAACATCTATTACCTGTGAGCACAACCCGGAAGCATCTTCATTGCATTTTTTTTTTGTTCTAGGCAGTTTTTTATGTGGACATGTCAACTGAAGACATTTATTTTATATTATTAGTGATTTTTTTATGTGGAGCATCTTTAATTGTTTCACAGTGGTTTGTAGACATTAGAGATGCTGGGCGGGCTGAGGGACAGGACTGCTCAAAATATGGTTCAAATCTCACTTCCATGAGTCGTATAACAACTACCACATACCTGTAGAGGTTGCTGAGTCCTGGGATGATGGTTCTAAGCTGTAACTGGGAAATGGGAGATGATGGATGATGCAGTAAGGTTAGCAAACAGCAATACTTTTTTTTTCTGCATGCTCATGGAGCCTGACCTAGACAAAGCAGCAACCACTTACATGAACAACCTGCCTGTTACTTGTGCTGTGGTGCAAAACAGTGGATCTTAGACCTTTTTGTGTTTTTGGCTTGAGAACCTCTTGAGAACTCTAGCCTGGAGTTGAACTTCTTACCCCACTCTAAATATATGGAGTTCTGGTGGAAGGAGTTTAAAATAATTTTTGGGGAAAAAAAGTGATGTTGCCTGAAGTGTAAGTGCTTGCTCCTGGTTCTGATCGTTGTATATTATGAAGCATGCTGTGCATGGTTCAGAGTTACTCTGTCAAATGCAAGCAGGAGGAATTTGTAGTTTACAAGGATTTTGAAATAGCATTCTTTGAGTATTGTGTTTCTTTGCTACAGTCTTCACTGTGTCAAGTAGTTGGTCCGTCCCAGCCCTGTTAGTAACAGTTACTATCAAGAAGAAGATAAAGTCAAGAAGGAAGAAGTCCTTTGTCAAAGAATGAGATGTTAAATGTACTGAATGCATCACTATTTTATTTGCTTTTAGAAGTCACTCATGCCATAGCCCTTCCTGAGCAGTCCAGCACAGCTAATGTCTGTTTCCCAGGTCTGTTAAATGTCACCTCAGAGATGAAGAAAAATTTCACCTCCTCCCCTTAAACTCTTTTAACGAGGGGCAGCACGAGTAAAGGTCACTTCAAAGAGAAAGCATGGCTTTTATTTTTTTTTTACATGGCGTTGCAGTGGCAGTAGATGGTAGCCTTAATTTTACTGTCACAGTTAAATGTTATGACTATGCCTGGTTCTCTTCCTATTTGTGCATATCAGGAACATCTCCTGTAAAGATGTGCTGGAATTGAAGTAGCTTAAAATTGGTGTTACAGAAATGGGATCATTCCCCATATACAATACAAAGTCTTAAGGGAAAAAAGGCATGTGGCTCGACGTCCCTTATCTTCAGCTGCAACTCCTTCCAGGACTGCTTAGATAAGATTAAAAGAACCAGGCTTCCTTCCAACCATCTCCCACTTTTTCACCTGAAGAAATTTTCTGAGGAAAGGAGCAGACTCTAGCTGCAGAATTTGAGTCTGCTTCTAACATGTCACAAAACAAATGCAAATTTAAAGAAAATAGGGCTCATTTTGGCAAATGTGTGTGTGAAACTAAGCTCTTTTTTGATGTTGCATTTGAGTTGATAGAAAAGACTGTTGATTCCTTTTTGTCATCCATCCTCTGTGGAAAATTGTGTAAATCAAATACTAAAAGAGCTGCAAACCAGAATCTGAGAGAATTCTTCCAGATAGTTTAAATAAACCTAAACTGAATTCTACAGATTATTAGACTTGCAAACTTAAGTAGTCTGAAAATGTAAATTATAATGTTCTCTGGAAAACTTTACCTCTAATCCTCCTCACTAATGATGGGGGTGTTTTATTATTTTAGTTTAAGAAAACAAGTGACAGGAGTTATGATCTCTGCTTTGTTTGGCAGATAGGGGAATGCAGACATAAAGGTCAAAATGGCATTAAAACTAAGAGGGAATATTTTATTATCTTTTAGGGTAAACCCACTAAACCAATATTTAGTGTATTCAAATTGCTTATAGAAATTTGCCTTTATTTTTGGCCTCTCTGTTCTGTGACTGGATTCTAAAATGAGCAATGAGTTGCATGTCCCTAAAAATATTTTTTGTACAGAAGGCTCAATACCTACTGTCAACTGATTGATTCTGCAATCATGTGTGCCAGCAATGTATCAAAAATCTATCAAATGCATTATTCCTGTAGGTGTTTAAATCAAGGGCAAAACTTCTGTTTGGGAATCTGACATGGGAGTCTCTGTGCTATATATAGCACATTCGGACTGACCGTATCTGGGAGAGTAGGTTGTGTTGGAGACACTGGAAGATGCACCCACATTTTTTTCTTCTTCCTTACTCTTCTCTCCAAATCACTGGATTAGTTCTATGCTCTTTTCTGTAAAATTTACTGGTATAATTGAACTTGTATTCTGAACCAACATCTTACTTGTCTGCTCTTGTTCTTTACAAATACACAATGAATCAAACCCAATGAAGATATTTTCAGTTAAACTGCATGAAATACAGTTGTGTTCCTGGGTTGTCTGTAGCCATAAAGCACATTTTAAGAGCTGCTTACAGTTGAGCCCTGCTCAGTAGTTGGGAGGGGAATGCCATGGAAGAGAGGTAGCAAGAGGAAGGAAGGGCTGAAGGGTTTTCAATTCCCATAGTCCCTGTAAATCATACCAGTCATCTTGTATCTTGTAACCTAGTTCTCTATTAGTGATTTGGTACCAGAATTAAATCTTAGTGTGTGAACTGAGTTTCCCTACCCTACAGATGCTTATCTGGTTTTTAGATATCACTAATAGTTCTTTAAAATGTATTACTGGCTTTTGAAATTTTGAAAACAATAGATGGAACTTAGCTAGGTAGCAATTGCTATGATAGTGGAATGGTTTTATCATAAATCTGTGTAAGTAGGTTGCAAGCATCAGTTAATGTATTACTGTGTTTCCCGCATAGAGAGATAACTTTTAAAGTTTGTATTTAGAATCTGTGCATGTCCATACATAAAAATCAAAGTTTAAATTAATATCTAGACTACATAAAAATACTGGAATTTCTGGCTTCCAGTGCAGTTATTATTCAGGTCTTAGTAATAAAAACAATTACAAGAATAACTTTACATGCTCACTGGATAGTGGCACACAAAAATTCAATTAGAATGAAGAGTTAATTGGATGGAACATTGTAAAAATATGATTAGGCTCCTAGATGGTATGTTTTAATGAAAAACTTTACTTGAAATAGCCTTATGCCTTCTATATTTAGAAACAGTGAAACATCAGCAGGGATGATAGATTCCTTAGCATTGTTTTGGAAATGTGACCCAGGAGAAACTACCTTTTGCTATGGGGGAAAAAAAAGGCACCTCCTGCAGCACAGGATTGAGGGCATGGAGTGCAATTGTGTCCCTGTGAAAATCAGTCATCTGTGACATCTTTTATATTCTCAAAAATAATAATGGTTCTCTTTGGTATTCCAGAATATGGAAAATCCTTTATTCTTTTATTCTAGCCCTTAGCTGAATCCCAGAGAGAATGATATTTTGAATAGCTTTCTTCTAATATAACCTTATACTGGTAAAACCTTAAGGTCAAACTAAAATGGAAAACTGCCCACAAGTCCGTAGTCTTTCACTGTTTAACTCAGGATGAGCGTGAGATAATGACAGGTGTCTTTAAAGTACCTTTTGTCCTTTCCTAATACTGGTTTATGGGGATTTAAACATTACAGTCATAGTAAGTAGTCAATGAAATGCTCTATCTCACACATAATTTCCAGGGATCCCTGTGAAGTAGGAAAATATAGGGGTTATAGTGTTGTACCTTCATCTCTTTCTGATATGTACTCTAGTTGTGTGCTGAAGATTTGCTCTGGTGATCTTAAACCATATTCAGTTTGTATGGTTTTTCTTATACTGGTAGGTTAGTTCAAATCAGCAGTTTCATAGTTGTGAATCTGACCTTGTATCTCCTACTGCAACTTGATCAATATGTCTGTTTACATAAAAAGCAATTGTTTTGCTTGTAAGTGGAGTAGTAAGGACTTCTGCATATATTGATTATATTGGTTTTGCTTGCATTCCTCTTTGCTGTCTCTTGTAATTTAATCTTTAAAGAAGCAGATTAATGCCTGCAATGAAATATTAGGAAGAACAGAATATACTGTGAAGGAAGGAAAAAGAAACAGCAATGTAGAAGAATATGTGATCCATACTGGGGTAAGTGCAAGTATAGCAACAGAAATAAAGGGAAGACCATGACGTCCATTAAGAGAACAGTAAATGGTTCTTGGTGCTGTAGCTCTAAGAGTAAAATTCGGGTTTAATATTCTCTTTTATCAAAAAGACTTTGGTGCAGAAATGGAAGAGTGCTGACACTAACACTGTATATTATTTGAATCTCTGCTGATTGTAGTCAGTGCTTCAGTATTTGAAGCAGTTGTAGTCTGATGACATGGAAAAGTTGAATGACAGTAAAACGTGAGAAGAGTTTCACATATTTTGAATGTATTCTGTAAGTTTCATTGAAGCTCACTTATCTGAGTTGATTTAAAATATGAAAAAGCTCATCTAAAGATAATGTATTGTCACACTCATGAGACTCGTCAAGGCCCAAGCAAGATGGAATCCACAGTGACTATTGGCAATGAGGTTCATAAAGGAACAGTTATGACCAAATCATACTACAGGGATGGTATGGGATGCCCATTTTGACTACAGAGGGTGTAAATCTTTGTCTGGAATTTTCACTACATTTCTTTGATTGCTGCATATAAAGAGAGAGAGAGAGATACTTCTGCTGGAAAAGGTAAACATTGATCAGCAGACTTTCTATTCACTAATCTTTACTTCAGTATTTCTTAATATCACTATCTGCCTGTTGGATGATGACAGATTTTTAACAACTTTTTTTTGAGAATGTCACCATTGATATGTGTGTGCCTTTGCACTTCCCGTTGAATCATTTCATTACACTCAAAAGGTATCAAACCTTGAACACCACTCAAACAACAGCTAATAAAAATTCAGGGGACTGATTATTTGGAAGGTTGACTGAAAGAACTGACTGTTGACTACAATGAGTTCCAGCTTATATCTAGAAAAACTAGAAACCTAATTTCTAAAGTCAGGCATAGGTTTTATTTGAAAAATACTCTTTTTTGTTCCTGTAGTAGATCCAGGCATCTTGTGGTTCATTTGAATAGCTATGGGTAGCTGTTCACTGACTGCTGATGAATCTTAGCTGAAACTACTGAACTTTGGACTTTTGCCCCCAAAGTCTAATGGAACCTGAATTTAACCTAATGTCTATATATATTTTTTTTAATTTAGAAGGAAGGTTTTTCACTGTGATCTGTGTAAATAATTGGAATGTTTGTGGAATTGAAGACATATTTATTGATATATATTTGATTACCCATCAGCTTTTCACATGGACATGGCAATAGTAATATATCAGGACTTTTTTCATCGTGCAATAATTAACTGCGTATCCAGCTTCATAAATCAAAGGTCTAAGGTTTGAGGCTTGTCCTTTCAATTATTTCTGGAGTTTTGACTACAACACTACAATATGAATAAAACATTGCTTTCAGGTCAATATGAGGGCTCAAGCTAATGGCCTTCAAATTAATGAAACAACTTCTTCTACTGTACCTAATCAGCCACAGAGGATTATGGGGGCCGAGGGCATTTTCATTAGTATCTCTTGAAGTGTCTGACACAAAGTGACATAGCTCCAGTTTACCTAGAAGGCTAAGTATTAAAGTCATTCTTAAGGAACAAAGAAGTTTTAGTACTAGGGGATGTGGTGTGTAACCTCCTGTTTCCTTTTAATAGCTTGTGGCTCTGGCTTACAATGATACTTTAGCACAATTATTTATCTTAAAGAAAAAAAAAAGCAATAAACAACCCCTCCAAAGCCTTTTAAGACATCAGTAATTACAGTGAGTATATTGCTTAGCTGTTGTCATACATATTTTTAGAACTCACAAACTACTGTTCCAGTGAAAACTTAGGCAAAAGGAGTCAAGAATGTGTTTCAGTTTCTTGAACATGCTCTTCAGCTTATGGTACTGTGCAGCTGCACTAGAAGCTCAAGTGTTGCATATCTGAAATTTCTTGAAGTTCCTTTTCTTACTAGAAAAGTAACTTCCATGTGGCTTTTAATTTGAGATCTCATACTTCATAATGCTGATCACCATGTATTCAATACAGTAAAGCAACAGGAGGTAGCCTTTGCTGTGCCGAGGTCTTTAGAAGTATGCTAATTAGGAAAAATCTTAAATTTTGGAACTGGATTATACAATAATAACTTCTGAATGCAAAAATTAATGCTGAGAGGAAGGGGGAATTCAGTTAGCGTCTTGCAAGGTACAAATCATGCCATCAAGCAATTTTTTGATGGCAAACTTCTACCTCACAATTTTGTATTCTGTGAAGTGACTATAAAAATAACATTATATACTCTCTTCATGATAGCTCAGGTGGAGGTAGTTTCTCCAGGCATGCTATCTTGTTCCTTCTGGCTAGTAAGGTACAATCTGTTGAGACGCTGGCATGAACAGGTTTGAGGTGTTGTGTCCCCACTGCCAGTTGTGGCTCTATGGTGTGCTTGTGGGACTGTGCTGTGAAGTGGGCACAGTGGCCAGTGCTCTCCTAGGGGCCTGCTGACTGAGGGGACAAAAAGGACTGTGAATGGCTGTGCTGCAGCTCTGAGGGAAAGTGGGTAAAGGGGGAAGGGTGGACTACTCAAACCAGTCACCCTCCTTACCAAAGTTTGTGCTCACTGAACTGTCCTATATCTCATTCCTGTGAACAAGTCCCCCAAGGAGGAGAGAGGTTGGTTTTTTTAATTGTTGTAATCCTTTTGACCTCATGCATTCAGGAGTTTGGTCTCTTCTTGTCAAAGTAGTTTTGCAGGTTGACTGAATCAGGTGCTATTTTCTAACCAAATATTTTGAGTATTGTTCCTTAGCAATCAGTTAAGAATTGCTACTGTGTGGCTTATCTTGAGCTATAATTTTCTTTGTGTTTTTCCATTTAGTTTAACATAAAAAGTATATTTATACTATCCCTGTATACAAATCAGTGGTTGTCATTCACAGGGTGTTGCAGGGTAGCTATACTTTCACCATGCACTGAGTAACTTTGTTCTTAAAAAGATGGTGTTTAATAGGCCTATTGATGTCTTGTTGTCTTTTTCAGTAAGTGTGGAGGCTTGTTCAAAAATTCAGTTAGGCCATATTTTCAACTTTTCTTATTGAGTAAGCAGTGGTTAATCACTGATGTTCTGTAATACATATCAAAACTGTGAGAATCTGTCAACTGCAATCCCTATACTGTTAAACCATGTTCTCATTTTTTACTGTTATTACCCTGCATTTGGTCTGGAATTCTAATTAATACTATTGAAGTCTTATTATTTATCTTTTCTCAGGTCTTTTGACTGACTGCTCTTGTGATCTCTCAAGTGTTTCATCCTAGCTGTTGGAGGAATGAGACCTAACCATTTTTATTGAGTCCCACTTACGCATGTGTTTTTCCTGAACAGACCTCATATCTGATATTAATAGGAAAGTAAACCAATGAAAAGAGTAAAGGGGATTCAGAGTTATTCCAGCCTGTCCTATTTTCCTTGTTAATACCCTAAAAAGTTTTTAGATCATAAGTAATTTGAAAATGCTTCTTTACCTCCCATTCCTTTTCAAGTACAAGTTCCATCTCTTGCTTGCAGGGCAGAATGGCACTGAAGGGCCAGTGAATTGGAGCAAAAATGAGGACTTTTGTTCCTCGGAGACAGAGAAAGTGCCAAAGAAATCTGTTTGCAAGTAAGGCAGCTAGCAAGATCTTTGGTAGTTAGAGATACAGCTGATGTAGAGCATGCTTGCCCTTACTTTGTGACTGTGTCTCCAGGATGGGGCACAGGGAATTCCAGGGACAGTGCTGACCAAAGGACAACTGGAGAGGACAACTGGAATCTGTTTAATCTTTCTCCACTTTTTTCCTGCCTTCCAGGTAAATCAACTCTCTCATCTCTAAGTGGTTACTCTTAAACTCCACCACAGGCCCATTTCTGCAGATGAAATACACCTGGGGTGTTTTGGAAGCTCCTTTACTGACTCTACTAGTCTCACTTGTTCAGTGGCAGCTACCAAAAAAGCACATGGTTCCCATGTTCCTGCTTCTTGTTCCAGGACCCAGTAATATAATTCCAGGTTGAAAGAGCGAAGGTGTAATATGTCACTAACTAGAAGACCTTGAGGAAACTTTTGACCACAGTGCCAGCTGCACTGTGCAATTCTAACTCTGTGATTTCTGTTCTGGACCAATTCACATCTCCTCAGCTTAATGTTTCTCACATTCATGTGGTCTGGAGACCCACCTTTGATCCAGTCTTCTGAAAATCTCTGCTTTAGCTACGAATATGCATTAGATGTTTGGGAATTATATCAACTAAGGCTCTCTTTTTCTTAGTTTGAGATTAGGTGAATTTTTTTTGTTGTTATTTAAATCCTTGGAAGAAAATACCTCTCTGGCAAATAATTTCCATTGTTTTAGATACTGTGAAATGTGATGTGGCTTATATGAGAAACTTGGTGAACTTGGGGCTGTTGTCTGTTTTGTTTTTTTTTCATGTGTTGTAGAGTTGAAATTAATACTGGTTCTTTTGTATAAGATGCATGTTCCCTAAAATGTGACTTTTTAAGGCAACTTCCGCTCACAACATATGAATTTGGAAAAAATAAGTGGTGAAGTCCCGATACACATTGCTACTGTGGGTCCCCATGAAGACAGCTAAATCTACTCTCTCTGAAGTATGATGGCTTTGATGCAAACTGAAGTGGGCCCTAGGTGAAGGAAATATCTCAAAAATAGTATCTCTGAAGAGACCCTCCTGCCATTAATAGCCTGTTAAGAAAGGAAGCCTCTAACGTACACACCCACACCCCCCCACACCCACACCCCCATTGTTGCTTGCTGTAAAACTAAAGTTCAGTTAAAGAAATGGGACACTTTAGATTGTAGAATAGGAAAGATGGATGAAATCTGAAGAGTTAACTGCTGCTGTTGGGTACTTACATTATTACCCAGGCAGAGAGATGGTCTTTAGTTTAGATTTGTATGACTTGTTATTACCAGTGTTCTCTCAAAAAATGAGCACGGCTTTAGTATGTTTAAAATATAGCCTTGCTTTAGTATGATTACACAAAAATAACGAAAAAGCTTGTCATGATAAAGGCATAGGATTTAATGATTAAACTTTAAATGTGAAATTGGAAACACAGCTTGTAACTTAAAATGTTTTGTGTGTGGAAACACCTGGGTTTATCCAAGGACAGACTGACTGCAAGATTACTGAGTGCCAATGGCAATTACAGCTTTATTGGATAATGCACTGGGCAGATCCTTAGCCTCTGTACACTGTCCTAGCTCCAAGAATTTCAGAAGAGACAAACTTACAGGTGCAGATCTGACCCACATTTCCTTCTAGTGAGTGTATATATGTTTTTTTACTTCTTTTAACCATCAGCTTTCTGTCTTTATCTAGTCATACATCAACCCTGATGTTTCTATCTGTCTGTGAAGAACTGCATGAGTTTGGACACCAATTTAGACTGAACCTTGGTCAAAAATGAAGCCTTTTAATTTTTAACTTCCTTGCTTAGCGGGTATCTTTAATATGTAAGCGGCATAGTTGTTAGTTCTGAATTACACCTTTAACTGCTTTTCTGAGTGCTTGCTTACACTAAAAACCAGGCAAGCAAAGACATCCCTAACTGTATCTTGAATTGAAAGTACAGTTCAATGGACAACAGCATTTCCTATGTTTTCTCCCTCTAACCTTCTAACAGACTTAGTCTGCATCTTCTTAAACATGCAATAATCAACTAAAAATCCCTAGGTCTAGTTCAGTCAGAAATAATGAGCTGCCAACAGGAACAGTCAACAGGAAGATGAGAGAAAGAGATGTTTTACACCCACATGAGCGATTTTGGGTGTAGTTACAGGAAAGCCTTGAAGAGTTTTGATTCTGATCTTGAAGCCTCTAGTCTCTAGGAAGTCCCATTTAATGGTGTCCAGCAGGGCAGGGTCCCTGTAGTTGGATGATGAGGTGCCACAGTAAACTGAGAAGAGAAAATTTTAGATGAAGTAAACAGAGGATAGCATTGTCCTGTGCTGGCTCCTTTATTACTATCATTCAGCAGTAAAATATCTGGGCTTATCAGTTCATCTGTCTCTGAATGTAGATTTTGTCTTGTGAGTGTAAAGAATAATGAGTGAGAAGGGCATGACCCACCATCTCAGCTCACATCAACAGCATCTCCACCATTCCTGTTGGAGAATTCCTCTAGTATCTCACCTGTGGGAGGTACAGATGTGTAGATGTAGGTGAATGGGGTAGGAGCTCACCTGGCTGCCAGCTATGTGGGAGTGAAACAGGTAGGTGCCTCCCAAAGCTTGCATCCAGGTCACTTCAAACATACAGTGACAGAAGGCTTCACATAGCTCCCAACCTGGAATGCAGCTCCCAAGCACTGTTTACCCTCTCTGCGTGTTGCTGAGGTGTGAACTGCTTTAAACAGGTCCTCTTCTAATTAAGTACGCTCAGTCTGTGTGTTGGCTTTGCAGGCACCCATCTGTAGAGAGGAGATCTGCTTGCTCCCCTCTGAGGATCCTGCCTTCCCTCCCCATCGGCCTTGTTGGGAGATTAAAGCAGCAGCGGCCCCATACACAAACGCAGCTGGTTCCGTTTGGTCAGCCTGAGCCTTGCTGTGAAACCACGACAAGAATTCCAGTAAGTTGGCAACACTGAAACACAAAGAAAACAACAATAGGAAAAGACCTTCCGTGCAGAAAGGAATGTTTCAGGCACTATTCCCCTACAGTGAAAGGAGAGAGGGTGGGAGGGAGGAGGGAGATTTGAAGAGGGCATGTCTCCCCCTCCCCCGGCAGCTCTGGATCTTGTGATGGAGAGATCTTATCCTCTCTTTGTGATTCAGAGGTGCCAGGAAGCTAATTGAATATTCTGATCTGCCCCCAGTGTTTCTTGTGGCTTGACCCCGGTGCTGTGTCGTACCACTACACCAAACAGCCCTGAACCTGCATAAATCACAACCTTGCAAAAGCCTATGCTCCACATCTTCTCTCCCCACCCCCCCTCTTTACTATCTTGATAGATAGAAAGCCTTTACGGAAAGGTTTAGAGGGATTAGCGTCCTACAGGACCTGGAAAGATATCACAGTCTGCTAATAAGCGGCAACATGTTCCTGTGCAACTTCTGCAGGAACAATACAGGCACCTCTACTCCTTTATTGCAATTGCAGTCCATGGCAAAAAGAAGAAGAGTTAAGGTTTCAAAGATTGCTTAAGTTCTGTTGCAGCATCAGCAAACAGCTATTGCAGTATAATGAGCATGGCATGATGCTAATGCAAAAGATATGTGGTATTTATAAAGGTGGTGTCATTAAAATTAATCTGACAGAGCCTCTTGGAAGACAAATAGGCCTATCCTTCTCCCATGGTTTGTATGCACAGTAGTCCTTGTTGATATGCACGTGTATGTGTGCACACAAATGAAGAAAGGACAGCTTGGCATAACTAAATTTTCTACATGAAAGACTATTTTTCGCTAATATAAAACAAAATAATGATTTAACTTCACACATTTTATATATGATGTTTCTGATCCTGCAAGCAATGCCTCCAAAATGTTTGTCCTTTTTACCAAGGCTGCATTCCAGCCTGAAGTATTAGGGTATCTTTATCTTTCTCCTGTGATCCTACATACTGCTCTTCCCTTGTTAGTGGGTATATGGTTCCTGAAATGGCAGCAGTAAAACACAGGGAGATATTTCTTTGTGTGTTGCACACACTGTTGGAGAGTTAGAACTAAAGGAGAGTGTCTCCAGCTGACATATTTAGAATTCACAGCCAAAGCACTTTACCAAACTGATTTTATCTGCTGAGAAAGTGCAAAAGTAAGTTTCATCCCTACAGTTTTCCTTTCATAGGTTTTATGTGAGGAGTACTAAGTTTTAAGCTTTACCTCTGCATTGGTGAGTAGATGTTAGATTTTTTTTCAGAGTTATCAAAAAAACTTTTTCTCATTTGGAGCATGCCTTTGGGGCACTAAAACTTGTGACACATTTCACTTGCCACCTGCAATTCTAGGAACTACTCAAAATACACGAACACATTAAATACAGCGCCAGTGGACTCTGAAACAAAGTCTGCAAAGTGTAGAGTCTTGGAAGCATCTTGGCTATCCTGCGAAGTGTGGAAGGAGGGGCAGAGGCAGCCTGTGGCTGCAGGGCCTGGAGCAGTGCCTGATTCCCTCATGCTAGTTCCGGGGCCGCCGGGTATAAAGAGCTTTATGCAATGTCTGGAGGGTGGGAGTTTATAGAAAACGCGATGTCTCAACAGGCGAACACGCCTTTCTTCTGCAACTAGCAGGATAAGAAAAAGACACCAGGGTCCTTGTGCTGCTGCTGTGCAGATCAGCACCCCGGAGTCCAGGAGCCAGCTTCTGAGGAAGCTGGAGCATCCCAGCCCAAATGGGACCTCACCATCGGATGGATGGAAGAGCAGCAACTGCTTGCAAACTGCTCATATTATTCGCTGCATGCATAATGCAGGGCAGTTGCCAAGGTAAGCGCTATGCTCCAGCCTCTCCGGAATGGGACTTGCACCGCAAGGAGCACATCCCTACTCCGGGGACTTCTATAAGAAAAAGACCGAAGTTCCTGAAAGTAGAGGGTTAACGGGCGCTGATTCAAGGAGGTCTTTCCAATAGCTAGGGGAGACAGCTGGCTCTTTCCAGGAGTCATTTGGTGGAGTCGGTTTCTGTTGTGGAAAAGGAATAGTGCCTTAAAAGCACTGCAAACACCATCGGCTCTTTAGCTTCATTTCATCTTGGTTTTAAATTATCCTAGTATGCTTCCTTTGATTGTTTTTCTGGTTTGTACAAACTTTTTTTTTTTCTATTTGTGTAAGACAGCAACACACAAATGTGGCTAAATTTTGAGGGACATCTCAGACTTTGCAACTCCACGGTCTAAACTCACGGTTTTACAGAAATGCAAGCAGGCAGTTTTTTCTGTGATTGAGTCCTGATTACTGACTGTGAATAAGGCAAAAAAAAAAATCACCCCAGACGTTTTACATTTTTTCCTTGCGATCTTTGTGCCTTTCTTGCGACTGAAATACGGGTGATTTTGCAGAGCAGAGTTCACCTGCATTCCTAGAGCTGGTTTGGTGACCACTAAAATTGTACCTAGAGTTGTTTTTGGTGAGGCGTGCACAGGCTGCAGCACTTGCACGTAGACAGGTTGGGCCGGGGGATGGGGATTATGCGTGGACATGCTTGCGTACGTGTGGTATATGCAGTCATTTACAGAAGGCTATAAGAAAGAAACAGATGCTTAGTCTAGAGCACAATAAGCTCCCCTCAGTCGGTCTCAGACGCAGATTTGAAGTTGAGAGAGGGAGAACTTTTTCTCTGGGCTTTACTGTTGCTAGGCGACATCTAGGAGCATGTGACTGGCAGAGCAGGCTGAGTGCCTCTCCTCCGGTACTAATCTGGCTGCTGGGGATGGAGTAGCCGTGTGCCCAAGTCCTCTCCCCGGCCTGTGACTGCAGCCTCTCTTCTTGCCTTCTCCTTCTTCACGCTGTTTATTTGCCTTGCATTGAAAATCAAGCCTGTCTTGTTGGAGCAAGAGTGGCTGAAGTGCATTTCCTCCACCCCGTGTATTGACCTGCAGTCCTGCTGGTTCTGTGTGTGCCTGTGTATTACGTGTGTGTTCAAATTGTTAATCTGCTTTCTTTGCTCAACTCTTAGTTTAAGCTCCTTAGACAGAATCAACTAAGTAATTATACAGCAACTGCTGCTAGCAGCTCCCACTTATGAACAGGGAAATAAGAGACAGCTAATGTGCAGCAGGAGACCTGCAAAAACTCCAGCCAAGGAGATCACACTGGTCAGAATTAATGCTATGCACTATTATTTTACATTGGACAGAATGGAAGCTGCAGTGCAGATCAAAAATTTATTTTTTTTGTTCTACAGCTGCTTGTGATTGTCCAGAAAGTATCTGATAAATTCCATGACAGAATAAGCAGAGAGAAGCTTTGAACTAGTATCCATAGGTAGTGGAAGTACAGAAGTTTTTTACTTTTATGGTGTTCCTCCCCCTCTTTCTCCCATTATTCCCTCCCCCGCTGCATCCACAGTAGAATAACTATGGAAATCAAGCAGTATACTTTTGGTAATGGGTGTCTGATACTAGCCAAATACCTGGATAGCAATTTTGCCTGCACTGTGATTACGATAGTGAAGTATTTGGTAAGCTTAAGTTCCAGTTCCTTGAATGTTGAGATCATGTCAGACACTTATTTTAAAAAGAAAATTTGGAGAACCATGAAAGCAATCCCAAGCCTTAGAAGGAAAATGGTGAAAACCTATTATCTTGCCTAATCCTCAGTATTTTCAAAGGTGCTTCACTGATGTTTTTCGAGATTTTTGTTGGCAATATCTGAGTGTTCCCAATATAAGATGGATGTTTCTAGGAGTATTTCACCTAAGCACTTGCTCAAATGATAGTACTCTTCCTTGATTTACCTAATTCTAGTTTTACTGGGAGTAAACTTAGTGCTCATAAATGGAATAAAAATGCTGTATTTTGTAATTGCCCACAGTACAGGGCCTGTTTCTCCAACCTTTACTCTGTAAGTCTTGTTGCGTGTGGAGTAATTGTTGTCAGAAAAAAGTGTAACTGGATTCTAAAAAAATTGTTAAATGAAGGTAGTGTCAAGCAGGAGCATCACAGGACTATTGTTCGTGTTTGTTTTGAGGAATATCGAAGTGCTTCACACTCAGTCATAAACTAGAGACAATGGATGGATGTTAGTTCACCAAATTTGATTTGTTATCCTAAGTCTCTGCAATGATGAATCATCACCTTGATACATCCCAGGCAAATACGACTACCTTTATGAGGTCTCTATTAGTCTGAGAATGAAGGCTATTCTAAGAATGAATGCATATGGTGTGATAAGATATATCAAAAATCTGAAACATTAGCATGCAGTGTGGCAGGCCATTAAGAAATTGGTATGGTAAGACCAAGTAGAGAAGAGGTACAGCAGCTCTTTCTAGAAGTCATGGAGAAACATGCTTTTCCATCAGGCATTGTAATAGTTCAATCTCCAAATTAATAATTCAGTGTTTTTTAGACATTTTCTTCACTCAAAACTATTTAATTTGTCTGTAGGATGATGTACAGTGACATTGCTAGAGGCGACAGGCCAGAGTCACTATTCATACTTCCTTGTACAGAACTGTGCACTTTTAAATGACAGAGAAGCCTGGCTGTAAGATTCCACTCCTGCCAAGACCTAGTGTTTGAAGACTTGAGTGACTGGGAACTGAGGATTTGGAAGTAATGAGAAGGGAAAAAGGATGGCAAGAAATATGAATATACCAATGCAATCCTGACATACAATTTACTGGGTTTTCTGCATGACCTTTGGGCTTCAGTGTTCATAATCCTGCGCTGGTACAATTTTCTTGGTTTCTCTTGGAGAAGTACTCACACAAAATCAAGAGCAAAAATTGCACTGAGTGTCCATCTACCTGGCTTCTAAACTGGTTTACTTCCTGAGGCCTGACAATTCAGAAGTACCTGTCAGTGAAACATGTTATATAGTCTTCTCACATTTTAATGAGTTTTTCTGTGCACTAACAGGGGTTTTGTTTTTTTTTTTCTTTGTTCTTTTTAATGAATAGCCCACTTCTAGTACATCTCTTGAATTTTCTTAATAATTCACTCTTTTTCTGTATTCTGTTCAGTAAAGCGTATCAGGTATTTGCAGAGTAATCAGCTAAAGCAAAGAATGGGTCAAACCCTAGAATTTTAGTTAAAAATTGAAAGCAGTAATTGGATGACACCTGGTTAGATTTAGGTTCTATGCCAAGTGCTAGAATTACAGTAAATAATTAAGCTACAAGAGTGAAGACAAACAGACACAGAGCATCCAAGGAGATTTCAACTAAGATAAATATGTGATGTGTATGACGCTTCTATTTCCCTGTAAGACAAACCAAAACCTTCTTTCATATATTGAGCTGATTGGAAATTTGAGCTATGAAATCCTACTTTAATCCAGATTTACTTGCCATGTGTTTTGCAGGAAATAGCAAAGATTCATTTGGGGGAAAGGTAGACTGCAATTTCACTACAGCCTTTTAATTCTTTTCCTTTTGGGCTTCCTGGATTGACTTGAAATCAGCTGCACTGTTTGAAGCCTTTCCCCTCCATATGCCTTCTTGCACTCTTAACTTCTCATACTTTAACACTGAACCTGGTGATTCTTCCAGCAAGAACTGTTTTTTAAAATCTGAATACTCTTCTTTTTAATTGAGCAGTAAGCAGGCACATTGTAGGCATAGTTTATTTTATCTATGTATACTGAAGCCATTCAGTCTTCTACAATACTTATTTTTAGATCTGAGGGGTTGTGATAACTTTTCAGATAGACAAATATGTAACTTGAATTACACTGTACTATCACTTTTTAAAGCAGTAATTGTATCTCCTCTTCCAGAGCTCTACTTAAACCATACTGGAACCATATAGTACTTTGGATGTTTCAAAGGAAGTTACACTTTCTAGAGGTTGTCATTGTTGAAAAACATTAAATGTTCCTTCTAATTAAGGATCTATTGTCTATTTAAAGAGAAGTGGATATTTTTATTCCACTGTGACTAATTAGTGATGATAATAATAAGTTTTCAGTTTCTTTTTAATAGCTTACACTGATTGTGGCAGATAAAAGAGCTGTTTTTAAAATATTTAAAACTGAAGTGCTTCTTTACATAATTTGATAGTAATACACAATTCTTAAAAATACCTTGAGCTGTTTCTAGATGAAAGAATAACAAGGTTTCTTCTGAGAAACCCAGTGCTATTCCTTTAATTTTAAAGAAATTAGCCTGAGTTGTACTGATCTAAGACAGAAAATATGATTCAGTGAAGAGCAAACATCTCTTTAAATAGCTTTTTGTTGTTTGAGGTTAATTTTGAAGTCCATTTTGTTATGATGACATTAATTTTTTAAACAACTTTTTGCTCCCTCAACTCAGTACACATATAGAGCAGTTTAAAAAATGAAGTTTAATAAGTAAGCATAGAACTGTTGAATGAAATGGATAGCCTTTAGTGTATTCCTTAAGCTTTTACTGTTGGTTTCAAGGGTTTTAATGTTTTCTTTGTTTTGCAATGCTTAAAGTGGATTAGAGATCTAAGGATCACTGTTAAAAGTTTTGTTTTGGATTAATGAAACGACATATAAAAGTTGACTGAAATGGTTCTATGACCTGTTCTATTTTATAATTTAAACATGAATAAGTTGCCTTCATTTTACAATTAAGAAGTCAGATCTTCAGCAAAAGGGCACTGTTTACAGCAGCAGTGTGTCTGCCCAATTATTTTTCTGCACAGGCAGGTCATGATACTACACCCTGCTGAGTCAAGTCAGAGAATGGGGGGCCATTCCAACTGGGACTCCCTTTAACAGGGATTGCAGAGTCATGCTTTTGTGGAGCAAGAAGGCCGGGGGTTTAGTTTTGCGCTGTGGCATCTCTTAAAAAAAACAAGAAGGCGTAGTCCACAAGATATCCCAGGAACTGATACATTCACTGATGTATTTAGAACCTAGGTAATGTTTTTTATCTTCAGAAACCATGGTACACATTATCAACTCTTATACCATAGAAAGTTCAGTTTACATTGAGGAAGTATAAGGTCTGCAGAACTGGAATACAGCCATGTATAAATAACCCCTCCCAGATTTGTCCCAAAGAAGGAAATCTACTATGTAAAGTTCATATCATTCAATACCCATTTTGATCTGATCAAGCCCTTGTCACACCTTGTCATCTGAGGGTACAGTTTCATGAGAAGTGATGAGCCATGTGAATGGTTAGTTCACCGCTCCTGGAAGCAGGATGCCCCCACTCATCTTCCGTCTCTTTTCCAATGTCCCATGCCCGTGTTGCTGACAACCTTGAGTTGTTGGTACTTGCTTTGTGCCACTGCTCATTGGACCTTCTCTGAGCTGTTTTCACTGTGGGAGAATTAAACCAGGCCTATGGAATTATAGCTTAGTGATTTTTGAGCAGCATGCAGAAGGGCCTGGTACTTACTGGAGTTTGGAAAAGAAAGGGAACCTTGGCAGCAAGTACGAGGAGAGGTGTTTGAAGGAGGGTGAGAAAGACACACTCTGTTTTCCTATGGTAAGTCAGGGCTGGCCATGCAACCACTGTCTAATGCTACTGCTAAAAACCTTACCATGCTGGTAACAAGAGTAGTCCTATGAGGGCTAGGGTGAGCAAGTGTTAGCGCTGCTGGAAACCCTTTTGTAAAGGTGTCTTGTGTAAACAGATGGCTTGACTTGAATGAGGCTGCTCACATGTTCACTTTTGAGCAGAGTTGTAGGGCTGTTCTCAACCTGCAATGTAATAAGTGCATTGGATGATAACCAATCAGATGGAATGTTGCTGCAGTTCTTGTTGGCCTTCTAGCTGTATTAATAAAAATTACTTTTACTACTGCAAGGTCTAATACTTTTAAAAACCATTTCATGTGAAACAAACTCCAGTTTGTCTGAAATGAGTGACAAAGTCTGTAGTGTCTTCCATAAGAATATTTGAGCTGTGTTTGTTAGCTCTGCAGTTACTAATTTTCTGTATGAAGTCAGACACAGAATGCACTTTAAAGCCCCACTGAAAATAAGTGCAAAACTTTTTAATTCTTGGCCTATGCAACTTTTTCTAATAGGAGTTAAGAATTCTCAGAGACTTAAATCCTGCAAGGCAGTTCAGGAAGGGAGAGGCCCAAATGATCACCCTGTTAAAGGAAAAATCTTGTCTTTAAACAACCTATGTGGAGGTACTGACTCTAAACAGCAATATAACAGTTGTGGTTGCAATTGTCTCCTAGCAGACCTTGTGAAAGACTGATGGAAAAGTATTGCTATGAGGAAGGGATTACAAGTTAAAGGTTGCAGGCCTGCAGACAAATGCCTGCAGTCCTCTGAGCAATGTTATTTGTATATTGTGTGTTACCATTGAGATCCTTGGGAGACAGTGTATGGCTTTCCTGTAGTTTTTTGTGCTTGTTTCTGGATGTAAGGATATAGTGTGGAGTACGTGCATGCTTTTGTGTTTCCAACGATGTAGCAACTGTGGGCTTATGCAGCTATACAGGCTAGAGAAGTTCATCCTTACTGTTAACCTCTGTGTCTGACATGCTGCTTAGACTAGCTAGCTAATGTAATGTAAAGAATTACTCACAATATTGTGCCCAGCAGCCACCAATGAAGAGAAGTCACAGCAGAATCAAGCATCCTTAAAAAGTCAAAGTGGATGAATAAATCTGAGAGTTATAAAATTTGGATGCTTAGGGAAAATAAAAGTAAAATGCTTCCACTGGGGTTGACAGGAAGAGTAATGTTTCAGGAGAAGATGGTATTTCTTGTATTTATCTTCTTCTGATGAATTCAAGGACTGTCTTTTTAATATGGCACACTTATTAGTATTGCTATTGCATAAAAGGATTTTTAAAATTATTTTTTAAACTAAAAACTATAACGAAAATATGCTACACTTAGAAATGAAACAGCCAAAGGATGATTTCATTCTTATTGTTCATTTCCAAGTCCTTTAAGATAGAACTGCATTTTGTGTGAGCACATCGGACCATGTTGTTGCTTCAGTTCAGGTGATCCTGGCAGGGGATTTGGAACTAGATGATCTTTAAGGCCCCTTCCAACCCAAACCGTTCTATGATTCTATGATCCTTCATTTACTCAGGCTGGCCTTGACATACAGAATTTCCTTTTCAGGAAGCTTGATAAGGAATGACCAGCCACTAGCTACTAACTGAAAAAGGGTCACTACTGAATAAGGGAGAAATGTGATGTGTCAATGCATCCGAAGGAATATATGTAGTTCCCAGTGTCATGGGCAGTAGTAAGCAGCATTAGAATGTCTGTCTAGACACACTGGGTGCTTGTAGCATGTGGTCTATCTATTCTGTACTGACACGTCAGTTCTGCTTTTCTGACAATGTTCCCACAGTTTTGGTTTGCAGTGAGTAACTATTGCAATTTTTGAAATTTGTGCAAAATGACTAGTGGCCTGTGAAGCTTTGGGTGGATATGGGTTCTGTGGTGGGAAGATAGAAACGGCTTTTATTTTTTGCACTTACCGTGTTTATTATCTGTAAGGCAAAGTGGTTTATTTTTTGCACAGCAGGTTTCATTTTTCATTTAACAACTTGTAATATAAAATTATGGTAAGGTTTATAATCTAGCAAAATGTTACATGTTGCACAGCCATTTCCATTCTAGCAATGATACAGAAAAGAAATACAAAAATGACACGATTTCACTGTCACGAACTGCGCAGGAAGGCTCTTACTGAGGCCAGTTCCTAGCGCTGCAATGACGCATCGGCTTTTAGGAGAGCATGACAAAATTGAATGCAGGTCATCATCTCAGCATACGATCTAATTTTGAGAAAGAACTGCACATTGGTTGGAAAATTTATTTAAAAAACTGTACAGCTCTCAAAATGAGAAAAGCTTCCTGAGAGGTTGTTTTATCATCTGCTACTGCATCTGTCTGACTTTCGAAGTGATATATGTATTGTACCTGTTCTCTCTAAGTTGTTTAAGCACTTTTTTTTTTTCACTTTCCACACACTGTGTAGTTGTAAATACTTCCTAGTCTTGAAGACTTTCCTCTTTTGCTCATATTTTCCCCCACCTTCTGTTACCCAGTTGCTATTCTACAGCAGCCTTGGGGCCATTAGCAAGGTTCATTCTTATGAAAATGCTTGGGATGCTTCCTTCTGTGAGTAACTGAGGGTGTCTTTTTTTCTACTGTGTTTGCCTGTTCTTCTTCCTCTTTTTGTCATATGGTCAATTAGAACAGATTTTTGCATACTTAATGTGCCATTCATGAAAAAGAAGCTACTGAGATTTAGGAGAGCTGGGGTATGTATGCTTCCCTAGAGATCCACAGTGCTTGCTTCACTTCCCCAGCTAACACAATCACAACAGATTTATGTGGATTAAGACACCTAATGTCAAGACAACTGGTTGGGGTTATCCAATTTAAGGCAGAACATGTTCTTTACATATAATGTCTGAAAGACATTTTTATGTTGAGAAGGCTAATCTTTCAGCTGCACTGCAAGTACTGGTTCTCATGAATTTGGCCATACAGATAATAATTTTACTAAAATCTTTAAGGAGTACAAATAGTTTTTGTTAGTGTCCTCCTGGAAAATACTTTATATACAGTTTAGATTAAAGAAAGTGTCTAAGAAAAATTAATGGCTGACCCTCAGTTATCACTGAAGTACAAGAAATTTGCCAGTGACTTAAATGAAAGAAGGAACCTGGTCTGTTCAATATAAAGAATATTTACTTTATCAGTAGAAAGGAGTATCACCTCCTGTCTATTAGAATTAGCCCTTGCTTAAAAGGATTATTTCTTATTCCTGCCTTGTTATAGGACTAAAAAGATAGTAAAAGTTTATTTGTTGCTTTAAAAAAGTGTGTGAGTTGAAGCAAGATTGTAAAGGAACTTAATTTTTATTATTTTGTTTGTAGTACTGTATGATGGAAAAGGTACATAGTATGGATATGTACTGTTTATGAGCATGTATGATAGATAAACTGTCATGGTTTTAAATTTAGAAGGTTTTTTACAATTAAGATCAGTGTGGATAACTTAAAAAGACTGAATATCTTTTTTTTTTTTTTTTTTTTTTTTTTTTTTTTTTTCTTTTCCCAGAATAATTGATTTGGAAGTGGTAATGTAGAAACCATTGTTATTTTTTTCTGAATACAAGAGCTTTAAGAAAAAAATTAAAACTGGGACTTTTTTTTTTTCCTGGGAGGTCCATATTTGGTATATCAAAAAATTAGGATCTTGTTCTCTTTATTATTGGTTCAGGCTTATACTTGAAAAAAATAAAATTGAATAGATTTGTTAAGAACTAATTAATAAACCATTTCTATTTTTATCAGGCTGTTTGCATTTGCTGCTTTTTCAATTAATAAAGCTGAAGTAAGGTAATGAGGATGAGGATTATGAATATCTTTAATGTTGCTAGGAAGCATTTACAGTGTCATTCCTTTGAACTTGTCTGCAGGAGACTTGAACCATTTTTTCTTTGCAGGAAAGCTTTCCTGCTTAGTTTCAGTAGATTAAAATCCTTAATTTCTTTAATTCTTGGATTTATGTTGAGGCATTAGCAGAAATTAATCTATAGTCCTTTTGTAACTATTAACTGAAAACAAATAGTTTAACTTTGAATACAATTATTTAAAGTATTTTTATCAAAGATTTTGCATGTGAGCATTATTAAAATGATATTTGATGCTTTAGTTTTAACAATTGCTTTAGTTGAGAAGTATTTGTATGTGCAAGAACATGCAGATACAAAGCACATAATATAATGTAGATTTTGCTGGGTGTTTTTCCTGCTTGGCAAGTAAAGGCAAACCATAAAAATCTGCTGATGCTGCAGAGAAACATGGTATTTCCAAGTCCATAATGAAAGACAATAGTTTCACTTTTGGTCTTGAATTTTAAAATGCCTTTAAAAAAAAAATCAGTTGAGTAAAAATTTCAAATGTTGATATTGGATCTTACCTGTCAGAGTAGAACCCACTTATTACAGCTTCTGATACCTGTCATTCTGCTGAACACAGAATGTGGTTTACTCAAAAATAAGTCCAGCTAGTACTGGTGAAGAACAGGATCAGTTGCTCCAAGTTCAGTCCTTTATCACTTCCACCAATGTCCCCTGCCTCCCACCCTCAAATAATCAAAATGTTTCTTGTACTGTCTGATAAACATACCAGCAAAGCAGTGTGCCTCTCATGTATGGTGACTTTGAGTGCTAACAGATTAAAAATAGAATGTGAATGCGTGTTGGTGAAGGGAAGAACAGGGCCATTTGGCCTTTTGGCATCGGGGCACCCCTGAGAGTTCAAGAGCATGTCATCTTTATGCTGCAAACTACCTAGGGCATGGTCCTTTTTGTTACATGATTGTATGGTGCAAGGCACAAGGAGTTCTTGATCAGCTGCTGAGTCTGTAGATGCTATTTTACTAATAATAATCTTGTTATATGCAATCGGATGATAATTCAGTAAAAGAAATACTACACTTCCCTACTGACAATGTATTGCTGTCTCTCTGGCACTTCAGCTTTTCTGCATCAGATTGTCCCTTGACTAGTCCTCTGTTTCCTTATCAATCTGTCTACAAAGGTCTTGCAGTCATGTGAAGTAGGTGCAGATGTACATTTGTACTGTCTTTTTGTTGATATTGTCAGTAAAAATTATTTCTTTAATCTAATTTAGAGACACATAGGTACAAAAGATGGTTCGTGTTGCAAGGGCTTGAAAACTGCAGGTAAATCTTTTACTGCTTTGTGTAATACTGTGGGACAGTAATACCTATAAATGTTTGTGTGATCTATGTTGTTTTTTTTTTTTAAATCTGCACAGTTTGTATTAAATATAATGAAGTTTAAAGACTGTAGATAGACTGAAGGTTAAATATCATCTCGAGGTATATGGAAGTTAGCATAATTTCATCAGACTCTATTTTTCTTATATATTAAATAATATTTGTTCATTCTGCTGTTATAATTGCTAGCTGACTACTGCTCCTCAGTGTCATAGGGCATTATTTAAAATAAGCTAAAGTTTTTCCTAAACTTTGGATTTCACTTCTTTCTACATTAGTGAGGGGGAACAGAGATGGAATTCTCAGAGGTTCAGCCTTCCCTCCTTGAGCATGCCAAAACCTCAGGCTGTTTGACGTGTAATTAAGCTCGGCAAAAATCTGACATCAAAGTGTATGGAAGGCGATTCTCCAGGATTCTTTTACCTGCAAGGCCCCCAGAATGGGCTGCTCTGTTTGGGGCCAAATGGGAAAGAAAGTACCCTTTTTTGGAAGGCAGGGAGAAAGAGAGCTTGTCACTTATTTTTCTATTTGTAAATTTTATGTCGAAGACATTTGTAATGCTCAGTGTGTTTGCATTTACTTGTTGAAAGCCTGGAGATGTATTACAAGTGGAACTATTCAGCTGAAAAAATATTGCCTTGAAGAACATTACTCTTTTAAATGCAAATAAATCTGTTGAGGGATTTGATTCCTGAAGTGTAAAGTAATTGCAGCAGTGTAAGTTTGATTTTTGAGTGGACAGTTTGAGAGTGGTACAATCTACCCTGGACTTAATACATTCCTCATTACTTTAAATTCTTCATTCAGGCTTAGCTGCTAAAGAAGTGTTAGCAGCTCTCAAAGGCATTGTGGGTACAAGGAAGGAAGAACGAATTTTGGCCTATTCTGTATAATCAGAATGAACAGTCATGGCCCTTAATCTGTGGATGACAAATGTAATTCAGAAGATTTGTTGTCAGAGTTAAACGTGTGAGGGACTTCAAGGTTAAATGACCAGGTGGAAAATGTGTGAAAAGAACACAAAAGACTAGAACTGTTCTGGGAGGAACTGCAAGGAGTCAAAAGTAATGCAGAGGGGTGGAGAGTAAGGCTGATTTGATTCTATTATAAGACAAACATAACCTTCTGGTTTGAATTTTAGCTTTAATTCTGAAGCTAAATGTTCCTACACAAACCTGGCGACAAGTGAAGCCCAGTGGAGGTAGAGAGGGTGTAATGGACTGCCTTCCTGTTGAAGACTGTAGCCCTAGGGGTTAAAGCACTGTGCTGTGAAATTCGTGATGCTATTAACCTCTCACTCTTCTGCTGGAATTCCCTGTCACTTAATGTGACATTGAGTAACATTCATTAGTGGTGTGAAGGTTGTCGACCATCCTCTAGTAGCAGTGGGGTTTGTCTTTGACAGTGGTTTACCATAGGGTACTTCATTCATATACAGGCAAAAACTGTTGCAGAAAATAAGGTGAATAGTGGTAGAAGATGCGCTTATTTTGAATAAATTAAAAGTGAAAGAAAGTATTTTGTTTAGTTAGCAATTTGCTCAATCTTTACTCTGATAAAACCACTACTATGTTGTTCTATTCCAGTGGAAAACGACTACCTGACATAACCTTTCTGCAAGCAGCTTTCCCAGAGCTAGTAATGTAAGCCTTCTTGTTTTACCTGAGCAAATTCTGAATCTTAAACATCCACTGAGAGTCTCTTACAAGAGAATCCCAGACACAGAGAACAATATAAAGTCCAGTGACAAAGTTAGCATGAAGCCCCAAGATAGTAAGTCTAACAAGAACAACAAGAACTTTAGAAATAGCACTTTGGTCTACATTTTTTCCAGTGATGCTTCTGATCTTTGCTTTGCATTCAGTATTAGACTGGTTTATATTAAAGACAATATAATATATTTGTTATTTCTTTGGTGTTTTCGTGAATATCAAGCATTAGAAGCAGATTTTACCTTTCAAAATTATTTTTGTTAATGCCCAGAGATTCTTTTTTTTATATATATGTTCTGTTGTGATTCCTAAGGTCTGCTGTGCATTTTTTTAGCCCATAATTTAGTAGTGCTTCAATCACAGTCAGAAGACTAAAACTGAATTATAGTAATGGTAGAGCAACACCAAAAATTCAATCATTTCTGAAAACTGAACTTTCAGAAGTCACCCAAATTCTGTTCTATTAACAAATTTTAAGCATGAAGTTAAGGCTGATTACTTTATTGTTTGTTTTTAAACTCAGTGGTTATTTCCTTCAGGAATCTTGCTAATAGGATTCTGTTTACCTCAAAAAAGTGCCTGGTTTTATCAGTATTTGTCAGAGTAAATCTGAATTTCTATGGAAATTAGCTTATTAGTATTAATGATTATTGAGCCACCTTACCATTAAAAAAACCCCACAAAAATTTATTGAAAGGAAAACCTTCCGTAAAATTACTAATGACTAATTCTTCAGTGAATTGAGGCTTCAAATAGTATCAATAAACAAGCTTATACTCCTTGTTTTCTGACAGTTCCTGCTCTTGCTGAAGCCCAGGTGCTGCAGGCTCACATTGCATAGAATATACCAAATCTGGTTATTGCTGACATGGTTATTTTTCTTTCATTCTGGATATTTCTCCTGGGTATTTGTAGCAGTAACTTTGTAATCATGCATTTTTCCCCTGATTACTTTCTCCTTTATCAAAGTTAGAATTGTTTTTGCTCACAGAAGAAACACAAGCTTCTTAGAATCTTTGTGAGAAGTGCCTTTGATACTGTAGATCACTTTTACTTCTTTCATATTACTGATTTTCGAAGATTGTTTTTTTAATGAATTTACACAATTATCAGCTAGGTGATTTTCTTTGTTCTAAAGAAGATATAGAACAGTGATAATTGAAGTATTAGTCTTTCATAATACTTGTAGGTGTTTCAGAGCTCTTTGCCTTCAGTTGTAAATAAGCACGGCAGATAACATCGTAAAGCTTAATGCCATAATTAAATGAATGATAACAGGTCTGCTGAAGAATTGTATAAATGGACATTGATACGGTGCTTACTGTATGTAGGTGTGAGCATCTTAAATTATAATTCTGAAAAGTATTATAGAGTGTAGCAGAACTGTGTGGCTTGCAGGTTCTCTGTTAACATTCAGTTACCATTTCTGATACTGTACAAAGACTGCTGTGTTTATACTGTTTTTTAAAAAGTTAATCAGTGTTATCACGTCATTTTAATCACTATAAGGGTACGTTTTAATGATAAGAACTTAGTACAAGATAGCCAAAATAAATTGTTGTACATAGTGCTTGAATTTTTTTTAGCTAGTTATTATTTAGAAATAATATACAAATTGCTCATATTGCCTGTTTATAAGCATGTTTCATTAAAAATCCTAATCATGTGGATGCAGATTTAATCCTATATTGTAACTTCTTTTTTTAAGTAAGTGAATAGCAATAATGTACTAAATACACAAGGAGATTCAGTTTTTGTTTTGCATAGTAATTGCAATTGATAAATGGTGGGTTATATGTTGTGTTTTTAGAGCTTTAACTGCTAATCTCATATGAAAATGTTGCTTTGTAGGGCAAAATTCAGGGAGAGGGCCTGGGATTCCAGAGTGAACTTGTACATTCCTTCAGGGCATTTTTGCAAGGGAGGTTGTTGTGTTTTAAAGGTAGTTGATAAGAGACCTGCACCACCAACCCCAGACCTGCACCACCAACCACCATCATGCATTAGTCTATAGAAGGTATTTGGGTGAACATACTCCTGTACCACTCCGTACCACCATTTATCCAAGTGAAATTTTTGACCATTTGCAGGATACATTATAAATCAGGGTGTCACTACCAGACAATCAGATTTGAACATTCCTTGCATAAAGTAGCTTGCCTATATCCCTAAGGAATACATCACTTTACTGTGTTTATGTGACAGTGTTGATATGCCTGGTTTTACATGAAAGTTAGGTAGCATGTTATTTATGTCATTATGAATTCACGAAGTAGGTGGTTGTGCGTTATGTATACTGAGGTTATCTTCTCTGGACAAATCATTCAGAATAATTGAAAGATGCAATTTTATCATATGGTTATTAATTAAATCAAGAAACAGGATTTTCTTTCCTTCAGAGTTGGACTTTGCTACTACCTCACGTTTTTTCAGTGTTCCCCTCTCTGAGGTGCTGACAACAGATTAACATGAAACAGAGCTCTGTTGAACCTAATTATGTTGTAGCTTATTGTTTTGAGGATCTATAAAACTGTTCACTCCCTTTTTATGAGGCTGTAGTCACAACGAAAGGCCATAAACAGTGCCTTTTCTCTTTCCTACGGACGGGGGATTTCATTAGTTGACTCTAATAAAGGCCTGATCCAGCTGTATTTACACCTGGGAATGAATGCTTCTTTATCAGGTCTTAATCCTTAGTAGATCAAGCAGGAGAGAATGACAGCAGGATAGCTTTTGATCAGCCATAAATGTCTGAAAGCTTAATTTCTTTTAAAATTATTTGCTATTCAAATCTTGACTCAAGACATGCTTTCCTGTACTTCAGAGGAAATATTTTAAGTATGAGGGCATTATTAAAAAACAAAACAAAACTGAGATCTTTCTATACTTTCAAGCAGTTACCACTGAAACAAGATTTCTGCATCAGCTAAGGAGATTATTATTGTATGTTTTTAAATCCTCATAGACTTTGGAGAGTACTAATGTTTAGCACGCTAAGCCCCTGGAAATAATGTGGAAAGTGATGGCCTACCTTTATTTAAAATCTATACTGCTTGGGAATTTACAATTGATACATTCCTGCTAAATAGGTTTCTGTAGTGTATGTACTCTAGATTTGTTTGTGTTATTTTTCCTTTTTTATAATTCTTTTTGTTTTGTTTGTATAATAGTACAAATACTAAAATTATTGGAATTTTCTAGCAATTTATTTGGAAATGTCCTGTAATATTTGAAGGTGGTTATTCGCTTTTTTTTTTATTTGTTTGACTGGGTATATAGAGCTCTTTATATATATATACTTTTCAATGTTTTTTGTATTATCTTTTGTATTATTTTTTGTATTATTTTCTCTCCATGCTGCAAGGTGATGGATAAACTAGAGTTGTTGATGAATTTCACTGTCTGTTTTTATGTGCTTGCACTGCTAAGCTGCTTGTTTCCCTGTTTTACCACAGGATGTGAGCGGGGACAGTTTCGCTGTGGCAATGGTCGCTGTATTCCTGCAGACTGGAGGTGTGATGGGGCAAGAGACTGCTCAGATGATACAGATGAAGCTGGCTGCCGTAAGTGAAACAAATAAAGAGCAACTCCTTTGTAATACAAGAAATTAGGAGATTCCAATATGCACCACTGTACCTATGGTACAAGAATGAGTATTGAATTGGGAGAAAACTATTAGTAGTCATGACATACTGCAGAATCTATTTGAGTCATATTCCATGAGCTCATTTGCTTTGGTAGATGGAAAATCAAGTAGAGCTCAGCTTCTAACATGACTTTAAACTTTTCTTAAAAATCTGACTGTCCAATAATGCAGTTTCATATTATGACTAATGTTCTAAGTACATGTAGAAATGTATTGTATTCTATTACTGCAGTAATCCTGAACATTGGATGTATATACAGCTGCCACTAGTATCACCTGTGCTCCAAATCTTTGGATTTTTCAGACCCCGGACAACTAACTGTATCTAATGTGCCCAAAGTAGGGTCATACTTAATTGTCTAGAGTTGATTTTAATTGTCTAGAGTTGATTGTGCTGTGTCAGCAGCTGACGAACAGCCATTTTATTCATATGAACTGTAATATCCATGCACAAAGATTCTCTCAAGCTGAATGGAAAAGCTGTGAAAATGAAGAATTTCTCTCCACAGTCTGTTTTCAGGAACTTGCCTGTATTTTACCTTCTTAGTTCTAGTGTTCTTTGAGGTCTTGTGGATTGGTGCAATTATCAGCCCACTTACAGGTTAGGCCAATTTTTGCCCCTCAGCTGATAGGTAGTGAGAAAGAATAATTTATATCTGTTCTTTTCACACTGTATTATTTCTTTGCTGCTTTACCCATGTAATAATTGGAGGCCATTGACATAGCTTGACAGTCTGATTTGTTGCTTGGCACTTTAGTTAGCTCCAAAAACTAGTGTAGTGCTGGGTGAAGAATGTCTTTAAATGGGCAAAACAAAATGGTGTTGTCCCATTGCAATAATGAAAATTAAGCTTCATTTTTTTGAGTTAATTGTCCTTTGAAAACAATATGTTAATGTGCTATAGGTAGTGGAGCACATCAGTGCCTAGCAAGATAGTTTTAAACAGTATAAAACTGGTCTGAGGTTAAAATCATGCTAAAGAATTATTCTTTGGATCTTGAAGCAGGACTTAAAAGAGTACGCATGAAATACATGTCTGTAGTATGTGATCAATTTTATCTCTCTGATTAGTTTACTACTGATGTTATTTTGTACTTTTCAACTCTAAATCTACAAATTGTTTTAATTTTCTCCCTCAGTGCTTTGGTTACATTGGTAGCTGTGCTTGCATATCATCCTGTGAGCACAAAGTGTTTCAAGTTAACCTTGTATTTCTGCAACGACATAATCCTGAGAACAGAGATGGTCAAGACCAGGGTCCTGTTTAGTGGGCTGTGTTGTACTAGTGGTTCTTCCAGGGGTATTAACTGCGGATGGAGTAAGCTGTGACACAGTTTCAGACAATTATTTTGATCTTTCTCTTTGACGGCTCCCTGTTTGTCTATTTGAAGAGTACAGAGTGGATCTGGAACAATATTCAGATTGTTCTGATCTGACCCTCACTTTTGCCTCATGAATTCACAGGCAAAAATTATGAGCTTGTTTTGGGAGACCATGTTCTTACAAGGGATAAAGCACCTGAGGTGGATTGAGAGCAATTGAACAGACCCCCTGTGAGACTAGGGAAGCTAGTGTGACTCTACACATAAGTGAAAAAAAGGGGCTCTGCCAGCGGGCAGTTCAGAACCTGAAAATTTTTTGGGGTCTGCCTTCTAGAGGAACTTGTGTCTCCAGGGGAGGATATAAAGCTGAAGATTCTATGCAGGAGTTTACTAAGCTGAATTTTGTCTTTGAGCATCCTTTTGCTGGTCCAATTTCCCCTCTGTTAAATGCTTCATGTGCTTCATGAACCGTAACACATGAACCTTAGACCTTCTTTTCCCTTATGCAATTATTTTCTTTGAAAACGCTTTCACAGACGTCTGTGAAATGACAATCTTTTTTCATTGCTTACACTAGCACAACCTACCTGTGAGGGAAATCAGTTTCAGTGTCAGACTGATGGTGAATGTATTCCACAGTCATGGGTTTGTGATGATGAAGAGGACTGCGAAGATGGCTCAGATGAGCATCAACAATGTCGTAAGTATTTTAACTTGCAGTGTTATACCAGCTTTTTGAAATAACATAATTTACATAACAGCATATTGAGAACATACAGAAACAAGCCTGTAAGTACTGAAGTCTCTCAAAAGTGTTTCTAGAAATGAAATAATCTGAAGTCTGAAGTAGATAAAATACAGAAAATACGTCTAAAAAGATATCTCCGGGTCTTGAAATTTGAAAATTATTCATGTTTCCTTTAATTAAAAAGAGAAAAATATAAAGCGTGTACTAGTTTTATACTTGATACAAAATCTAGTAATTTCAAAAATGGTGAAGTTGACATAATACTATATCGGCTTTATTCATTGGCTAACAAAATTCACAGTGGCATCTCAGAACCATATATAACAAAATTTATTTCTTTCTAGATAACTCTGAAATTTGTTTGTATGAAAAACAGGAGGACTTATCAATGATCAGCAACCATTGATAGATATTCTTGTATGATTTTCATCAGTGTTATTTAGTAGCATTATTATTTAGAATTACCAGAGCTGTTCTTTCTCACATTCAGAGAGGAGAAATACTTATGGTCTTGCTATATGGTAAAAGTCTAGTCTTTAATTATCATTTGGACAACTTAGAATATAATTCTGATTAGTATTTCACTTTAAACATGCTAAACAGTGTATTATTCATGTTTGAGTTGCTGTTTTCAAACAAAGTGTTTAGTGTTCTCTCTACAGTTTAGATCAAGAAAATAATTTAACAGCCTAACTGCTACAGCCACAGGCTTTGCTCTTTTTTTAGTATTAATAGAGAAATAAAATATGTTACTCTGGCTTAGAATTTCATGACCAAGCATTTGAAGGGCTATAAGCACATGTCAAAGTGTTGAACAGTGAACTGAATGATTACTACACTTAATTACATTCTCTGCATTATTGTATTAGACAGGAGAACAACTCTAGTGTTCTGAAGGATGTTTTTTCTGCCATTTCTAGTATTAAAATTTACGTGATGAGGATAAGATCAATCTATTTTCATGTTGATTGTGTGTATAATTTTTTGATAACTTCTTTAAACTGAACAGCTCTGGAGCTACTCACCAATCCCTGGGGAGGTTAAAATATTTGTTTTGGAAAGATTTTGCTCACAGACTTGGTTTTTGTTTTTGTATCTTGATTCCATCCTCATCCACTGAGGATGGATAATTCTGAATGATGTTAACTGGCTTTTGCTCCCCTCGTCCTCTGATAAGGTGTCAGCACAGCTGCTGGTTATATTTTAACTAAGGAATCTGTAAATACAAAATGCAAAATGAGCAACAGCTCTGGGTTTGACTTTTGAACTGGGTCACTGTAACATTGTTCACCATGTACTGGTTAATCATGAGTGTTAGTATCTACACAGTGGCACTGTGCTGCTGCCATTTTTGAGTCATCTCCTGGTATTTGTTCTTGTTCTTCTAAAAGGACTTTTTATCTCAGTGTTTGGGAAAGCTAGAGATTTTCCTCCTTGAAACGTTAAAAATTTTTCTTGGAAAAACTGGCTGACAGCTCTGGAAGTCATACATGCAGAAAGTTGATTTACTTTACTGTGTTGCTCTTGTTTTTCCTCATGACACTAATATCCCAGTAGCTGATCTTATTTTGGGAACACTGCTGACAGAAGAAGGTGTAGAGAGCCCCTGTAGAGCAGCAGATGACAAGATGCCAGTGTATAGACTGGGATGATGTTGAGATATAACATGCATTTGAAAGAAACAAATGTGCAGGTGGCAGAGGGAAGGAAAAGTTAGTCAGCTTGCCCTTCAGCCATATCTTCACAGATTCATATTAGTTTGCCTAAGAACTGAAAGTGTAATTTAGCTGTAGTGGAATCAAAGTGGAATTGAACAGTGGAATTGATGTGGTTGCTTTTTACTGACAGCTGTCAAGAGAAGAGACATAATCATTCTCAATCCTCCATATATAAAGTTATATATGCAAACTATTCCTGACACTTGAGGCCCTGGCTGTATTGGAAAGCAGTGCCTTGCCTCCAAATCTCTTGTGTTTACATTGTAACATTCTGGTTGACTGAATAACTTACAGTTACTGACAGATTTTGACCCAGTAAATAAAATAACAGAGAAAACTTTAAATCAGTGAGAATTGGTAATTTAATGTTTTAGGCAGAATAATTATAGGGAGGTAATGTTTAACCTAGAGGTCAATTCTTCTGTGGAGAAAAGCAGTGACCTTGCAGGCTACGGGAGCCCCCACAGAGCTATGCTATCTGCCGTGTGCTTGTCAAGTGTTCTTTAACCCCCTTGAGTACACCAAGATACAGGGGGAGAATGTGTTATACTGATATTTATGAGAAAGATGAAGTAGTTAAAGAGGAAGGAAAATATTTTTCCTCAAAAAAAGTGTTGGTTGGTAGGAAAGACTGATTGTGTGCCTGTTTGTTGCAGCGGGAAGGACATGCTCAAGCCAGCAGTTCACGTGTTCCAATGGACAGTGCATCCCAAGCGCGTACTGGTGCGATCGAGTGGAAGACTGCACTGATGGAACAGATGAAAGAGTCTGCCGTGAGTCTTAACTCCTAGCACGAGATCTGGTTTCATCTCAGCTCTCTGTGGCATTTTAATACATTTGTAAGATTAAAGGGCTTCTTGATAGACAGGATGACCACAATATGCTTTTTGTTGCAAGAGTTTAATTTCAGATTCTTCTGTGTATTAGAGCTGAAGTTCTGATACAGATCTGTTATCACAGCACTCGAGTGCAAACTGCCACTACAGGAACAGGTCATACTGTTTCTTGTTGTCTGAAAGATAATTAATATTGCACAGTAAAGAAGCAACCATGTTTAATTGGCTTATAGCTTTGGGACACTTGGAGCTAACTGCCAAATTCTTTCATATTCTTTTTGCATACTCCATATGAAATCAGTAGTAGTTATAACCTGTACAGAAAAGCAAAATTTTACTCCAGGTAACTTATTTGAGGAGATTTGGTCCTCTCAAAAGCATTTGTATTCTAGACTGCAGCTTCCTGTGGAGATGATTTAGTCATATTGTATTCAGACAAGTTGTTTACATTGTGCCAAAAAAATGCAGATGGACAAGTAGTTTTTTTCACTCTAACTTCCCCAGAGTTGAGGCTGCCTGTCTGGTGACAGTCTCCCTAGATTCTGTCCTAGGTTGAATACTGATGGAAGGGAAAGTTGGCCACAGAACAGAGGCCATGTTTTTCAGAAATATTTTTGTCTAATACCTACACAACAGTGTGTAACAGGCATGTCTGTTCATTGTTAGCCTTAAGGAAAAGCTTCACACATCCTGAGTAACATCTAACATAAAAGATGTTATTCCAGCTGTTAGAACATAGTGTGCCTTTGGGAAAAAGATCTAGCTGCAAACTTCACTTAGAACCAGACCCAAGGTGGGAGGTGGGGGAAGAGGCTAGGGTGGTAATGGATGGACGAAGAAGCAAGAAATAAAATATTGGTAATGGCTGCCCTTAGGGGAAAAAAGGGCATGTGCTGTGTAAAGGAAGACTACATGGTCAGCTGGCAGTGGAGTCCTAAGGATTATACTTAAAGCTCCTTTTTCAAGCTAGAAGCTGCTGTGATGTTTGAAAATTGAAGTACACATTTTATTTCAAGTTTAATATTTTCAGCTAGGTAAATTAAAAAGGCAGTTAGGAAAGGGCCCTCTAGATTCATTAACTGTAGCACTCTACTGCTGTGGGGGAAACCCAGTCACTGCTGCATCAGCAAATAGGCTCCATGATTGTTGTGGGGGCAGCATGTTTAGCCCCAAGGAGAGGGACTGCCTCCTATCATTCAACAGCCTCTACTCTAGTTTATCAGAATAAGTGTTGACAGTCCCTCTAAGACAGAAGAATGACTGTGACTTGGAACCTTGAAAGTAGGTTGGACTAGTTTAAAGAAATGTGACAGTGCTGAAGACAAGAGGATCCAAGAAAAATGTAATAACAAGACTCTTGAGGAAGGCTGGTTAATTTTATTGCCTTTTTGTCTTTGCAAGGCCTGGAACTTTCAACAGAAGCCATAAAATAAAATTTAAAGTTTGGTGATTTTATGTTTAACTGTATAGTACAGATTAGTGTAGGCAATTTTTGTAGCAGATTCTAAGACTTGCTTTGAATGTTCATTTTTCCCATGGTTTAGTGTATTACCTTTTCCACATTGTCTGATATAAATGTAAGAGGAATAGCACTATTTTGGCCTTTTCCCTTGTCACTAAGTTTCCCTTATTTAATTTGAACTGAAAGTTTTCATAAATAACAATGAAACATCCGTGAACGACCAAAGAATAAAACTATAATTGATTCTGGTGTTTCACGGAGCATAACAAAATGCAAACTTAGGTCCCTTTACTTATGCTTTGTGCTCACTCATCTTCCTGGAAACAGATTTAGATTGTAAAGAAGATAAAGTTTTATTTCCGAATAAGCTGCATTATTTAAGAGAGTAGTCAAATGCAAAATGTCACCATTATAAAGTAACTGTCTAATTAAACATGTAAAAAACCACAACAAAAGAATTCAGAGCCTTAGTCAATTTTATTGCTAATGGGATTAACAGCAAGGGAAAACTACCCATGCAAAGGCTAAGATAAATATCAGAACAATGTTTCAGCTACAGGTTATACAATTAGTGCACTGAAGCTGTTTCGATTTCATAAAATTGTGGCTTTTAATTTTCTTTAAATACACATATTGGACTGTTTTCTAGCTTTTTTTTTTGAATAGTCAGCAGCTAGCAAATACTTTAAAACTTCAGAAACATAGAATGAAATGGCAGACCATTTGGCATCGCAAATGCTTTTTGGGAGTAGGTAGCCAACACTGGTGTAATTTTTCTGTGTTACATACTTTATTTCTTTCAGTTAAAGGTAGAATTCTCTCTTCTGCCTCAGCTTCATAGTTGAAAAATGAAAATCCCAGCCACGTCCATTTTGCTTTGCTGTGACAGAATAACATTTCTGGATATTGCTCTGGCAGCTGAGTGCTACACGGAGGCTGTGAGGGAGAAAGGGGCAGTACTATATAAAGAAATGTTGTTTAAAGCTAGTGGACTGAGTGTGGGCCAAGAGACACTGTATTTTTGATTCTAATTTTGGTGTTAAGTTGCTGCCATAGGTCAGCTGCCTAACCTGTAAATTCCTGCCTCTTGTTTGCTATGCTCAATAGCTGCTGTGGTCAGGAAGTGGGCAGCCAGCTCTGGGATTAATTTGCGGAGACCAGGGTGAAAGTGAACAGAGATCAAGAACTGAAGAGATCATGAGGGAAGTAGTCCAAGAAAGAAGAAAAATACTGTAGTCAGAGACTAATATTCTGGATGTTGGACAAATGACATGTAGCAGCTATAGGACAAGGGAGAACTTCAGGCTGAGGAAACATCTCCACCAGGAAGAGTTTGGGACAAGGAAGTAGCAAAACTGGAGCAGTCTAAGGCAAGCAGCCAAAGACTAGAGTCTCAGGGATAAAAATCAGGAATTAAGGCCAGGAATGAGAGTCTGGTCTGTCTGCCAGATCTGAAAGCATCTCTGCTATGAACACTGCCTGGTATCATGTAGCTCAGAGAACTCTTGGGCTTGGAGTAAGTCTCCCTCCTGGTGTCTCTGGTAGGATGTGAGCTGTCTGGGCAATGGTCTGACCACTGTGAGGTGGTGACTCATGGCAGTGAGTCAAACACGTTTAATTAACTTTATTTCGTAAAATGTTTTCAAATGTTGCAATAAAAGACACTTGTTAGTAGGAAATTGCCTTTTTTTTTTCTTTTTTTTATTTCTCCTTCTTGTAACATGGGTTAGGGTTATGGAAGCTTATACGGCTGACCGTGTGACAGAAATCAGCTTGTGCCAAATCAAGTAGTAGTTGCAACTTTTTCCTGTTGCTGTTTTTGTATGGATTTATTTCCAGCTTGCAGAACAGAAGTGTTAGGCAGAGCGCAAAATGATGTAGATTTCGCAATTCCTGTGACGTAGATTTTAAGCATCTTCCACCTGTCCATTGAAAGAAGCCATTTAAATATATTTGCAACTGTTGCCCCAAAACAGTTACAAGGAGCAGGGTGCTTCATCTGTCATTTGTGCTGGTGTTTGCCAGTTATTTATATTTTGCAACTGAAGTGTTGGCATGCATCAGGAAGACAGATTGTGTAAAAGTATTTTGGCTAAGAAAATGCCTATGGGGAGGGGAGAGAAAGAAGAGCTCCCTTTCTTCCTGAGCATTGGAATGAACATAGGTGAAAAACATTCCCTGTTTTCACAAAGCTCATCTTATAGGAATTGTCATGACTATGGAAAAATTTCTTCTTTTTCGTTTTCTGTAAAATTAGCTACAGGTTCTTGGGAGGAAAAGGTAAAGGAAACAGTATTTATGTTGGAGGCTATTGACCATTCAAAACAAGGTGAAAGAAAACAGTATTTCTATTTTTTTCTGTCCCTTCACTTTTCTCTTAATGCTGTATTCATATTGTCTCCTTTCACTCTCTCTTGTACAGCTGTATTCCCAGACCTCCTTAGGTGTAAACTACCTACCTTGTTGTCCTTTTAACTGAGAACCTTATCCTTCCTTTTTTGCTCTTTCTAGTCCATTTATCACCAACCTGGAAAGAAAAAAAATTTCATTGCCTGGAAGAGAACCCCGGCAAGTCATTCACAGAGCACTGACACTTTTTCCATATGCCCCCTACAACAGAGGCAGTACGATCAATTTCTCTGATTGGTATCAGTTCTTGCACAGCTATGGGGTTTCATACTCAAATGCACTAACCTTGGATCTGGTGTGTACAGAGAAATCTTAGTTTAAATGAAAATTCAAATAAAAGCTAGGAAATGTTTATTTTACAAGCCCCAAATACAGTGACTGATGTAAGACCTTCCCACTTTTATTTAAAAATGTTGAGATACTTTGCAACTTCTTTTGCTGAAGAGCTTTTAATTAAGCTAGATTGTGCAGGTCTTTCAGTTTCGTGAGTTTATCCCATTCCTACCCTCTCACTACCAAGGTTCAGATTCTTCTTTTCCTTTTAAGAACTCCCCATTTGGTGATAGGAGTAGAAGAACTAACCTCATGGTTAATGTTTTCTAAATTTTGGAGAGAAAGAAAGGGAATTTAAGTCCTGGGGTTTTTGCAATTGCAAGGATAGGCATTCCTTTGTTTTCAGATATCCTAGTATTGTTATGAAGTTCTGTTTTGGCTTTCTTCATGGTCTTAGCATTGAGCTTTCACAGAAGCCAGCGTTTCTTCCTTGGTTCTTTTACCTTTTTTAATTCTCCTCACATAAAACTAACCCAGCTACTGTGGAACTGTCCTGATGGCACAGATGCACCTGAACCATGCAGTTCATTGGTTGCAGCCTTTGGTGTAGCTCACAGCTTTGCCATTTTTCATGAGGCTCAGTTCTTAATGCCCCAAATAATTAAAACCAATTTATTAAAATAATGTGCTATAAGGTGCAAAGAGTACAATGTGCAATGCATAATGCAGTGAAAAATATCTTTCAGATCAGTGAGCAGGCTGCTATCAGAACTATAATTTACTAACTTCAAGGGATTGGAAATGAGATTACCTGTACAGAGTTAAAAAATTAAATTAATCTCCATCAGGCTTTTCAAAGAATGTTCTTACTTGTGCACGTACAATTAAAATAAAGAATCTGTACACCAGTTTTGAAAAAAGAATAAGAAAAAAAAGTATTTGTTCACATTCTAGCAAAACACCAACTTAATCAGAATGTATATTTTGAAGTATCTTCAAAACATCTTTACTTATGGCTCTTCTTGGTATTTTTTTATAGTGATTTATATTTATACAAGACACTAGGCTTCATAATATAATAAAGATTTTGCTAGGCTGAGGGTATTTCCGGGCCTGCTGCTGGAGAGAAGACTTTGACAAAGTTTCCCTTTTTGTAAAGGGAGTTTAATATAAGCTTGAGAAAATCTTATTACTGGCTAGATCCTTCGTCTGCCTGGGCATTCTTGAAGAAACAGGCAGTACAAGGCAAAGGGTTCAATTGTTTATTTGTTTGACATCAGTCCACTGAAAACACTTTGGAACATCAATGGAGGTATTTCTGTGGGATATGAAGAAAAGTGAGGGAAATTACTAAATTGGAAATTTAATTAGGAAATTTCCAAATTAGGAAATTAATTAGGAAATTACTAAATTTACTACTTAAAATGGATAAAAACTATCCATTATAAATCCCATGGAAGCTTTTCTACTTCAGTGCATTTACAAGCACATATCTTGTATTCTTCTTTTTCTTCCATCTGCCCTACAATATTCATGGTATTCTTGTACTGCCATAGCTGTTTCTGCTGGGCCATAGAACTCCTGATGGCTCCTCCCTGTGATGCCTTCTCTGTTTTCAGACAGGGAAGAAGCATAATTCCAGAGTGAGCATAAAACATGGCCCCAGGTCAGGCCTTTCTTTAGTCCTTTCTGTAGGCAGAGCTAACACTTCAGAAACAATGTTGTTTCCAGAGCATTATGAATTTTCTCTAAGCCTAACCAAAGCAAGAAAAGGGTGAGAAGCCTGCATTAGAAAGGTGTTTGTCTTGTTGAGAAGTGGGGCCAATGCTTAGGGCACGTGTTGGCATTGTCAGACTTTTGGAATGGAAGATGGGGAACTATGACTAAAAGCCACAAGTAGTAATGTTGTAGCTGGAACCCTGCTAATCTGCAACTGCTGTTCTTTGATTAGGCACACACTGTTCCTACATGCAGGATACCACCTTATATTAACTGCAGTGAAAACAAATGAAATGGAAATGAATCAGCTGGGGAGATAGTCTGGCTAGACTTGTGGTGGACGTGAACACAGCTGCTTATCCTCTCATATTAATGATTTAACAGTTAAAATCATGTAAGCCTATTCCATGGATAATTGAAGTTTTGTGAGAATGTGATAATACACGGAACCGCAGAAGCAAGGAAAACTGTTTGCCAGTGTCTGGGAAAATTGCAGGTTTCTGAGGTCTACTTGAAGCAATATTATAACCCAAGTTTTGAATTCCAAGAGTATGAATGAAAATGTGCCTGAGACCCTTCTCTGTCTGTTTTATTAACTCCTAGAGAAGAAAAATGGGATAAGAATTCAAACTGAAAATCTAAAAGGTGCAAAATGTAACTTGGCTCTTCTGTGTCTTGAGTTCATTTATCTTCTATATAGAGACAAAGTTTCAATAAATCTCATTTCTAAAATTAACAATTATTTGCTTTCTTACTTGCCATTTGACTGAAAGGTGTAATTTTTGTCTACATGCCAATGAACTAAACTAGGAGCTCATGTTCTCCTACTCAACTCTAGCATGTGCGTATGCTTAATTTGTTGGATACTTCCACTGACCTCACTGACTGCTTGTATGCATAAGTATTCTCAGAATTCAATTTAAGTTGTTTGAAATAATCCCTTAAAATTGCCTATATATTCATCTATATATGTAGAATATGCAAAACCTGAAAAATCATTACTTCTGCAGAATCTGTTTTCCTTCATGAAAGGGGGAGCAAGAAATAAAAACCAGAGGTTCTAACGCTGTTCATGGAACCTGGAAGTTTAATATTCTTGGCTTAATTGGAGCAAAACCATAAAAGCCTGATGTGTCTGAGTTTGAGAACTCATGGCATTTTAAGAGGACCTCGGAACTGTAAATTTCAGGAACTCCTTTGCTAACGAAACATTTTTATTAAGATCAGGGTACTTTAAAACTGAGGTACAAATAAATAAAACAAATATTCACTGCTTGCTCTCTTTTTGTGTTCCATTGTTTTCTATGATACTGTAAACTGTTTGGGTTGCAAATCTTTTTGGGGTGTGGGAAGGCATTTAATTTTTCTCTTGTTGCTCACAAGGTTTTGTAGCATCCATCTAGAGAATATTCTTGAATATTTGTTGGAGAATACAGTATACTGTATAAATGGATTACTAGTATAGGACTACTAGTAATGGAGTTTTTCCCTTTTTCCTTTAAATCAAGATATTCTGTTGACACTAATTGGATGTTACTCACTATAGTCTAACATTTGTGCTAATACTAAAGGATTTTTTATTTCAGACTACCCAAGATGTGAACAGTTATCATGTGCAAATGGAGCATGTTTTAATGCCAGCCAGCGATGTGATGGCAAAGTCGATTGCAGAGATTCTTCTGATGAAGCTAATTGCAGTAAGTCCCATGTGTGGAGTGATCCTAAACAAATTTGCTTTATAGAGCCTCTTTTGGAGTAAAACACTGTAGTTTTCTGACAGATTTTGTGTATGTGTTTCTGTGCTACAATCTCTTTCAGCACGTGGATGTACCAGTACGCAGTTTCAGTGTGCTAATGGAGAGTGCATCCCACGAGCCTTTATCTGTGACCATGATGATGACTGTGGAGATAGGAGTGATGAAAACTCTTGCAGTATGATGTTTCTCTTTTTTCCCCACTTTCTTCAACTGTTTTACTAAGACTTAGCTTAAGCAGATAGAAGGAAGCAGATTGTTTAGCTATACAGACATCAAAAGCTAATCACTGTTCTACAAGTACTCCTTTGTATAGAAAGATGAAAATTGCTATGCTACTTTGATAGACTTTTTTTTTGCTGCTAAGTTCCTGGGTACATGGTTACTATTCGAATTTGCTGGATTGAGTGACAGTTTGGTTCTTTATACATATAGATACACTTATGTTTTTGTCATCGTCTTAATTTCAGCATGAACCAAAGGTAATTCATATCTAAATGAGAAGAAACCAGCAGTGTTTGCAATATATACAAGACATGGAACTCCCTCAGTTTTTTAGGAGATGTAATAAATTATCATTTCTGAGACAATATTGCTATTTTTAACCTTTTAGCTGCTCAGAGCAATTAGATGTTCTCATGTTTCTTTCCATAGCTTATGCAACTTGCAGAGGCAACTTCTTCACTTGCCCGAGTGGCCGTTGCATTCATCAGAGCTGGATTTGCGATGGAGACGATGATTGTGAAGACAATGAAGATGAAAGAGGATGTGGTAAATACTACTGCTAACTTCCAATAGTATTTTCAGGGGAAGATGACACTAAGCTACATCTATGAAATTTAGACCAGTAAAGATACTCTGAATACATTTCATTTCTTTTAAAACCTTAGAATTTCAGCTTCAATTTATTTATCTTTTTCACTTTGGCAATATTTTCCTGTTGTGTATGTGAGAATTATTGTGATACTGAGTATGATGCAAACTAAGTTTAGCATATAGCAATATCTTTTTTTTTTCTTTTATATGTTCTCTTTTATATATTTTTTTGGTTCTTCTGCCTGTGGAGATTTTTCAGGTCATCTGTTAAGAGACATGAGGCTTCTAATAACCAAAACCCATTGATTCAAAATGAAATTAACTCAGATCCTGCCAAGATTTGTTATGTGAGAAAGAGAAATTTTAATGAATGAAAGTGTGAATGAGAGTTCTTTTTCATTGTCCTTTTCTATGATGAACATTATTCTCTTTATCCAGACAGCATTTATGTGTTTTGAAACCACAAAACTATAGTTCCATTTCTGGTGCACCAGTTAGTTTAAAGCTAAATGGTGTTACCATTTCTAACAAAACAGAAAGCTAAAGGGATTCACGTGTTGTCTACTCAAGTATCACTGGCATTGTAGTTTGAACGTAAAAGAAAGCATGACAAGTAAGTATATATAATGTTTCTTCATAGTCTTTTCCAACTGTGTGCAAGAAAAAAACCTGAATATCGAAGGATAGAGATGCTGTGGGAAGCTGTTAGAGAAGAAATTTTAAGTAATATTTGAAACAGACTCTTTATTATTCTTGTTTTTCATTTCCCTAGAAAGTGGTCGCCATGAATGCTACCCAGGAGAGTGGGCTTGCCCTGGATCAGGGCATTGCATTCCAATTGGGAAAGTGTGTGATGGAGCTGTAGACTGCCCTGAAGGAGAAGATGAAACTAACATCACTGCAGGCAGACAGTGCAGTATGTATTAGAATAAAAAACAAACACAGAATAGCAGAAATATCAGTACTGATATCTTTTTACATTCACCTTTTGTCTCCTAAACAATACTGAAATTTCGGAAGCTCACTATTTTCATTGGCACTGTTTTGACTGGATGATCTGAAAGAGACATATATGCTGCAAAAGACCATTTCTTTTGTAAAATTTTTACATGAAATTTTCGAATAAGGATTTTAACTTGCTCTCCGTACCCTATAATATGTTCACAAAGTCAGGGAAAGGTGTGCTATATCCCTTCTGTATTTAAATGTCTATTTGTCCCTTTGTGTAAGAAGTAATGTTTTGTACTGATCAGAACACAGCATTGCATCAGTATATCCTAAGCTTTGACTAATTCACTTTAAAGACTAGAATTTCAAAAAATATATTTGACCTGGGATGTATGTTTACGCCGTTAGTGGTACACTGTTTTTTTCTGTTGGATGCAAATGAGCATGCATAGTTCCTGTTAATTTCACTCTAATCCTACAAATATTGAATCCTTCTGAGGACGAGGACTGATGTATTTTAATTTCTAGGAAGATAAAAATTCCTATGAACAAAATCATGCCTTTTTGGGATAAGAGGGCAGAAAAAATAAGAGGAAATGAAACCTTATTGTAAAAAAGCACGTCTTGTTTTGCTGAGTGGTTTGGTAGTTACAGAAGAAATGAACTGCAAAGCAAGGCATTTAACAGAAGAAATTGAGGAAAAGGAAAATGCTGACTTCCACTTCCTACTTTGTCAAATGTATTATAATCATAACTTATTTGCCTATCACTGAATTATTAAATAGTAGTACAAGGAAAAGGAGAAGTAGTGAAGGAAAAAGAGAGAGAAAAAGGAGAGAGAGAAAGAGAGAGAGGAGGAAAGGATAAAGAAGTGTTTTTCTATGAACACAATGCAAACAGTATATTCTAATATATTGGAGTAATATATATTTTCTTCTTAATATAACATAGTAGAGGTTTTACGCATAGAAGAGTAAATGATGAGGCTACATGCCAAGAGATGGAGCTCAAGGATATGTTGCTCACAAGTAGATCTTATGAGTTCTGGTGCATTGCAGATGGCTTCCTCCGTTCACCTTTATACACAGCACTTACCATTGGTGGTTCATATAAGATTGATGCTTATCCTTTAACTCTGTTCTAAAAACCTATTAAAAACAGTACCTTATCTTCTGTGTTCCATGCCCTTGCTTCCATGTATGTAAATATGTGTGATTTTGTGGAACTTTGCACATAATTTTCTCTGTTGGTTAGTTTTAAGAGTCTGTACTTGAAATCGAAGGCTCATCATCGAAATGTTTTCATTTTGTAACTCTTACTAAGTCAGAAAGCTGTTCTACTGGTAATAGGTGTGTTTCTGAAATATTTTATTTCCCTTTCAGATGTGTCACGCTGCGCTGCGCTGAGTTGCCAGTATCGCTGTCATTCCTCTCCATTAGGAGGGATGTGCTATTGCCCTGCAGGATATACAATAAGTAGCAATGACAGTCGTACTTGTATTGGTGAGTAAAGTCCAGTGATTAGAGATATCTAGTACCTTCTCACAACTCATTGGGAAAGTTTGGATTCCAGGAAGGCAAGTAAATTTGAATTGGGTGGACGTACTAGCAAATAGAAAATCTCAGGAGTCAGCAAATGTATGAAAATTTTTAGTAGCACAATGGCAGCATGGTGACACAGAAACAAACTGGAGAGATATCATAAAGACCTTTTTCACTTACACCTAAAGACATAGTGATGGCATGATTAGGTTTAAAAATATGTACTATTGGATTGCTGGTTTATTATCAAAATTTTTTCTGGTCTTTAAGTGTTTACATAGAGAGAGTTTGTTTCTGCCTCAGCGATGTGTGTTGTATGCCTGAAAAAACAGTTAAGGGTGTTAATTTGTTTGTTACTTTTGGAAAGTGGCTGTATATGAAGACAGCAGAACATTAGACTTGAAAATAAAAAGGGTGCTTTGTATTTGCACTATGGAAAGGCTGTGTCTTCTGTGGGATTCCAGTATATACATAATTTACATGAAAAAGAGGAATATTTACAAGAATGTAAAGGTAATTGTAAAGCTGCTGTAACTTGGTAGCTCAAATGATTTATCTCAGTAGCTGGAAATAGAGTAACTTCAGTATCATGAAAGTTAGCACTGCCTAATAAAGTAAACAGGGTAAATATCTGTTATGAGTTTTCAACCCCAGCTATGGTGGTTTTTTTACTAAAAGTATTTCAGATGCTCAGTCTTTAATGAGATTTTTGTATTTTTGAGACTACTGAGTGGCCCAAGGCTGTATAAGCTGCAATGGCAGAATGGTTGCTCTTTGTAGAGACAGAGAAATAAGGCACAAAATTTCCTCCATTTTTGCACACTTGTGTGGGAAATACATGAAGGATACATTCCCAAACCCGGTGCAGTCTCAGTGAGCCTTCTGTTGTTTTTTAACTGCCCTGTAAACCTAGTTATCTGACTCTGGCTTGTAAATCTGAGTCAATGTATTCTGGTTTGCTGAAATCTAGGCATATATTTGTCATCGGAGCAAAACTTATGATGAAGGAATGGCTGACAGTCAGTACTGTATAGTTCCAGATCTTAGTACTCTGTGTATATGGTATTTTGCATGCCAAAAGGAACTTTTGCTTGCTGGTTCTGGTACACAGACAGCTTTTAATTGTAAATCAGATACCTGTTAGCATGGTACTAAACCTGAGCTAATAAGCACTGCCTTCTAGTAGGACTTAAAGACTTGAGCTCTGCACTGACATAAAGATGGTGCTCACCTTCAAAGTGAGCTTAAATCCAGCCAAGTCTTGGTGTGTGCCAAGTGTATAAATGTGTTGCAGGAAAAATACTGCGTAGACATATTCTGCATTGTGGAAAGTAGACAATGACATCCCTTCAAACAATTTTTCCTTTTCTCTTGAAAGGTGTGGTTTAGATTTTTTTTGATTGGTTAGCTAGGTTTTTTGGGGGGGATGGGGAGGCAGAAGTGCAGGTAGTTCCTTGGGCAGGAAACACAGGTTTTTTGTTATCCAGAAATACAAAACTGAAACATTGTGGAAAAAACATGCAAACCCTCTCTCTTCATGCTGTAGTTTTGCAAGTAGATATAAAGCAAGCAGAGAGGACAAACTTGCAGCTTCTTAATTATGACATCAGTTTTATACACAAAATTTTTTATAAATATGCCTTATTCACTTGACAGATTTTGATGACTGTCAGATGTGGGGTGTCTGTGACCAGCTGTGTGAGGATCGTGTGGGACATCACCAGTGCCACTGTGTAGAAGGTTATTTCCTAGAGCATCACCGGCACTGTCGGGCCAACACTTCAGGTTAGTACACTTCAAGTGTCTTGCTGAGCAAATAGACAGAGCTAGGTAAAATGGGGTAGTTTCCATGTCTGTGCCATACAGCTCCCTTTGATTTTAACTCTGCCCCTAAGGACCTATGATCAGGACAGCTTCGAGAATATGGGCAAATATCAGAACTCTGCATCTGACGTGTAGGTTGGTGTTGATTGCCTCATCAGGGCTGCTTCTCTTCTAATCAACAAGTGTCTTCTAGGCTCCATTGTTTTTCATCACTCCTGACTTCTGCAGAGTTTGGAGGTTATTGCCAGAGCACTCCCAAACAAAAAGAATTCTTGTTTCTGTGGGAGGCAGTTTTCTGTCATGCTCTCTATGGAACGTAGTGCGATCAAGAAATCACGAAACCTCTTTTTTCTAGAACTGTGCCAGAAGATGGTTTTGCTGAATGGTGAGATCGAACACTTGCCTGTGAGAGAAGCCATGCTCTTTGCTTTAAGTGACCCAGAGTCTGAACTCTGCAAGAGTACTTGCCTCTCAAGAGTATAGTTCCTCATCAGCTGTAGGCTGCTGCTCCTGACCTCCTGGTCTGTTCTGAAAGCAGGCCCTGGGAAACTCTTCTTTGTGGAGATGTAATGTCATAACAGGCTTTTGTGTAAGGCAGGTGTCCCTGCCTGCAGAAGATCAGTGGGAATGGGAGTTCCTGCTTGCATAGCTGATTAGCAGTCTTCTTTCTTAGAAAAGCAAGAACTGCTCAGTTCCCTCCCCTTCCTTCTTTCTTCAGCCACATCTATGGACCAGTCTTCATCTCACAATTTTCTAAGTATTTCTCTCTTATAAATGGGAGAATTTAGTACCTGCTATAAGTCACTTTAGTTTTAATAGAAATCGTCTTTTGGTGTTTAGATGCACAGGGGTTCTATAAAAGTTTTATCTGGTAGGGCTTTAAATAGCTGTTCCTGCCTGATTTGCTCTGAGTGTACAAACCAAAGGCAAATCACAGAAAGTTAGTACTCACATAGAAACATTTATACAGATAGTAGTCTGAGCACCTATTTAAAACCTTCTGTCCAGTGTGTATGAACCAGTATGTATGTATTGCAATGCCCCTTTGCAAAATATCTTGCCTGCAGAGTAATCGTATCTTTGTCACCCCTGCTTTCAGCTGGTGTTGCATCAATTATTTTTTCCAATGGCCGTGATTTACTGATTGGAGATCTTTATGGAAGAAATTTTCGTACTTTGGTGCAGTCACAGAATCGTGGGATTGCAGTTGGAGTGGACTTTCACTTTTACCTGCACAGAATCTTTTGGACCGATACGGTGCAAGATAAGGTTGGTAGAAATTTCAAGAAGAATATATTTCTGTGTATCTGGAAGTAGAGAACTGCAAGAGGCAGAATGTGTTGATAGGCCCTCATTTTTGAGAGCCAAAGCTGGCTGTGTTTTTGTTTTCTAACAAAAAAGCTCCTTGAAATGTTTTATGTTAATGACTGCATTTTTTCAACTATACTATTACATGTGACATATTAAACAAAGAATCCTATTATATGGGAATGTCTTGAGCAACTTTTAATTTTACATGAGACTCAGTCCAAAAATCTAATTAAGAGAAATAGTAGACATTCTTTCAAAACGAAGCAAATTTTTCTTGGTAATTTTTGAAACATGATAATTTAAAATGTAAAAGCTGTGTGCCTTCCAAGATGATAAAAATCAGATTTCTTCATATACTTCAAATGGCACTGTAATTGAGCTTGAATAACAAATATTGACAGTATTTTGTGTAATGAGCCAATATTGTGTTACCTTTTTCTTTCTTTTTTTTTTTTTTTTTTTTTAAGAGAGATTATTTTAGCTTCAAGATACAGTAGAGCAGAGTAATTTAAAAAAACAGTCTGGAGACTCTCGTGGAAGTTGGATGGCACCCTTGTTCTTTTTCTCTGTGCATAACTGATGGAAACCAAAAAAGTCTTAGGTCAAATGCTGAAACTCCACAATATTTGTCCTCACATTGATTGTCATGCAGTGTGAAGGAGAATCTGTGACCCGGCTCTTGCTGACACCACTAAATGGATCAATTTGGTCTCACTGTCATTATTCTGAATCCACACATAAGACATGTAATAAAAAATATAGTTCTCACTACAATTCCATGCTGGTTCTGTGGGAAAGAACATTCACTGCATGGCTGTCAAGTAGGACAAGATTTGTATGCACAATTTTTGACTTGTTCACAATTCTGGCATTTTTATTGAGGCTGTAGTAGGTTCCCATTGCTTCCCATTGTCAATGGCTGAATTTAGTCACAGTCAAATCTGCACTTTTATGAGACAGGAGATTTATTCTGTCTTTATAATAGGTATAAATAAAAGATAATATGGGGTTTTTCACTGCACACCCCAGGTGGTCAGGACTGCCTTTTTATCTGCCCCAATATAGTTTAATCCTAATTAATTAATTAAGATTAATTAATCTAATTAAATCCTAGCTAGAATATCCAGATGAAGACAATCGCATTTAGAATTTCTTTAAATGAGGAATATTTCCACCTGATGTCTTAAAATAATGATATTACTAGGCATTTTTTTGTCTTTTTTTTCCCTAGGCTTAAGATGTAAAGTAAACCAGAAAATTGTGGGTTGTGTTTTGCATCATCTTTATCTCATTTAGTGTACTGCATGATAACCTAATGCCCATAAGCTCTTTTATCAACAGGGTTGCCAAAGAACAGAGTAGACAGTTACGTGGTTATCTTGATTATCGTTACCTGGAACTGAAGTATCTTTGAAATGATACAACTCTTTCAGCTCTTATTTTTCTTGTGCGTATTTGCTTGGTAGTCTGTATTTTCATTTAAATGCATTCCAAATCTCATGCTGTTGTTCAAAAAAAAAAAAAAAAAAAAAAAATATAAATTTTCCTATTACCCAGTGTTATAATCACACAATTACTATATATGTAAAATTACCGTGTTTGGACTGTTTGCTTCATGTAGCTCTGAGCTTCCTTGTAAAATAACACCACCATTCCTCTGGGCAGGATGCTGTTAAAATTAGCCTTAGATAAAGGAGACCACAAGGAGACCTCCTTTCTGTGAGGATGGAGAGCTTTCCCTTTCTTTCTTCATTTTGCCATTTCCCCTTAGTGGTTGCTGTAGTAAGAGCTCCTCCTCTTGTTTCTGGCCACTGTTGAGAGCTTTACCAAAGCATTTTCATTTGTTTTCAATCAATGGAAATACTGGGTTTTTCTAGATTCCTGGAAAGCAAATGCACTTTCCTCATTTTTTTTTTTTTTTAACCAGCAATTAGTCATGTTTGCTAAAGGACAAGGCTATTTCACTTGGTTATCTTGTCCATTTTGCAGAAATGCTAGTTGAAGGCAAGCTTCCTGCAATTCTTGCATTGCTTTCCAGATTTTTGCAAAAATTCCTAACCTAAGGAATAACATAGAGGGTAACTTGGTTGTATCTGGTGGCCAATTGTGGATTTGTGCTCAATGTGATGATAAAAGACAAATACCATGTGTCTTGTGATTACCAAAACATCATGTGGGCACTGACAATGTATGTATTGTTTTCAGGTTTTTTCTATTAATATTGATGGCTCTGATTTCCAAGAAGTTTTGAATGTTTCAGTTGACACACCTGAAAATCTAGCAGTGGATTGGGTTAACAATAAGCTATATGTGGTTGAAACCAGTGTGAACAGAATAGATATGGTTAACTTGGATGGAACAAACCGTGTGACTCTTATTGCTGAAAATCTTGGAAATCCTAGAGGAATAGCACTTGATCCAACTGTTGGGTAAGTGATACTTATCAGATAATGGTAAAAGATGTCAGAAATTCCTTTATCCCCATGTAAAAGGAAGACAAGTAAGAAACAGCAAGAGTGATAATTTTAGAACCAGATATAAAATATTTTAAACATTTGCATTCTATCCTAACCTATTCTGCACCTTAAATTATGAGAGAGCTCTACAATGCCTTTATTGCTAATGTGTGGGATCTGTTTCATGGCTGGAGTTGTGTGTGCATGAGCAGCACTGAAAATGGGACCTGTGGAATTGCCCTGCAGAGGAGCATTATCCTTAAAGATTCCAATTGTGATACCATCCACAGATGTCCTACTATCTGAAATAAAGAGATGGAATGAAGCTAAGAAAGTTAGTGTCTTCTAACCCATATGCTTCAGAAGTATATGTGAGCCATGAAAACATGGATCTTCAGAGAACAGGAAGAGGAATTTCATGCAACTTGTTTTCATGGCTGCTGCTTTCATGATATGACTATTTGTCACTGGCTTATTTCTGGCAGTAAACTTAAGTCTGTGATTTAATAAGGAATATCAGTATTAATGAGGTCTTTTGGGTGAAAGCATGCTTCTTTATGGATTTATTCTATAAAAGAAAATGCAAATTACTTCTTGTGTAAAAAGTGTAAAGTATGTTTTCATAGTATGCCAGCTGAGAAACAAACTCTGTTCTGAAAGAGTGCTGGTTTTAAATTCCATGTAAAACACTGGGTTTCTTATAAAATCTCAAGGAAATGTGACCTTTTTGCTTTTTTATCTCTTTATAGTTATTTGTTTTTCTCAGACTGGGACAGTCTGTCTGGTGATCCTAAAGTGGAAAGGGCCTTCATGGATGGCACAAATCGTCAGGATTTGATAAAAACAAAATTAGGCTGGCCTGCTGGAATAACTCTGGATATTGTGTCAAAGAGACTTTACTGGGTTGACAGCCGGTTTGATTACATTGAGACTGTAACTTATGATGGACTTCAAAGGTAGGCGAAACATTATTCCTTGGAGGCTACAGATACACTGATTATTTTGTATCTAGTTCAAAAAAGGATTGTCTAACAATACGAGATACACAAAGGATGAAAATTACAACATAATGAATGTGATGCACTTTTGTCTCTATTGTGTCATGCTACTTCTAGACAGTCTTTAATTCATCATTCTTTGCTATTTTTTGACCTTGAATACCTCTTGCCCTTATTATATAATGTACATTTTATAGTCCACCAGTACAGTACATATTTTTAAAGCATTTGCTTTTAAAGCATTTATTTCAATGATATTCATTATCTTCCATCATAATCTCTGCATTTTTTTTGCTGAATGAATTTATAGGAAATACTCCACTTCAAAACACTAATTTGTGTGATAGGTATTAAATGCTTTTCTAACATTTTATGTCTTTGCTGTCAAAAATTAAGTCAACATTCACCCTGTTATGATGCTGGGGAGACTAAATGACAGCATGCAAGAAGGGAGTCCTTGAGTTTTTATGGGACTGTGTCTTACAGCATAGTGTTGTTTAGAAGCCTGCTTATCTCTGCTTCTGTGATTAGTATCACTTACTCAAACACAAGAAAAAAAAGTCCCCTTTAGTATACCTTCTATGTATTGACTTGAAAAACAGTCTTCTGCTCATTTGACATGTTTATTGTTCAAGGTATTTTTTCATTTATTAAATTATAACATTAATGTTGGTATCTTTTCTCCTCTCATCCTCGCTCATTGTGTTTCTTGGAATTTTCTAACCCTTTTGGTCTATTTTTACTGCTGTATCCTTTAGGTTGATGAACTGTGTATGTTTAGCTTTATCTCTTCAGTTCATTTGGTCGTTTTCATTTGTACTTTAGTAGCTTCTCTGTTGAAGCAAAAGCTAGTGAATGAATTAAAAATACTGTATCCCTTCTTCTGTTAATAATGTTATTTTCTAGGTAATATTTCATAAATAATTTTAAATCATCTTTATAACAGGAGAACAGTAGCTCATGGAGGCTCACTGATTCCTCATCCGTATGGAATCACTTTGTTTGAACACAATGTTTATTTCACTGATTGGACCAAAATGGCAGTGGTGAAAGCTAACAAATTTTCAGAGTCTAACCCTCAAGTGATCTACCAGTCTTCACTGAGACCTTATGGAGTGACAGTTTACCATGCTGCCAGGCAGCCATTTGGTAAGACCATAAGTAAGATTATGAAGGGAGGTTTAGGAACTATGTTACCAAAAACTGGTAAAAATTATGAGACTTTTACTTTGCTGTAAGGAACTATAATTATGATATATAAATTTGTATTGTAAAACTGGGCTGATTTTTATCACACAGTTGTTTCATCCAACTCTTGTAGCTAATGAACGGTCAAATGCAACATTTAAGAGTAGGGGGAGCTTTATAAATAGACTGATACTTGGTGGAGTCAAACCTGTAGGTTTGAGCAGTATTAGTGTTTGGAAATTTTTCCCTCAACACTGCAATGAATGCAATGAAAATGCTACCAGTATGAATCCTGCGAGATACAATTCTGAAGTAGGTTTATGTGCAGAAGACTATAGCCCAAATTATGTCCTTAATGCTGTGTGCTGAGTGTCTCTGTACAGAGCCTTGAATTCCTTGAATCATGGTTACCTCTGATGTGATTTCAGTGCATTTCAGGGTAGAACTGGTGGGGTATGTTTTCTGTGTGATGTAACTCTCACATAGTCCACATGATTTATTGTGGATGTTGAAAAAAATCCTGAAGAATCAAGATAATTATGTCATTAGGTTAATAGAAGAAGTTTTAATTCTATCTGTATTATTTTCCAGTAAGAAATCCTTGTGGAAGTAATAATGGGGGATGTGAACAGATCTGCGTTCTCAGCCACAAAACAGATAACGATGGCCTAGGTTATCGCTGTAGGTGTATTCTGGGCTTTGACCTACATGTGGATGGACGACATTGTGTTGGTGAGAAAATGCCTTGGAAATAATGCTACTCCATTAGCTCTAGAGCTACTTCTAGAACATCCTTCCTCTCTTCAATAGCTTCAATATATTGAGGACTTCACGTCTTTTCACAACTGTTTCTGACAGCTTTAACTGTAGTCATTTCTGCTGATGTTCATTTCAAGCCACAACTTAAACTTACCTCCTTTAATGAGGATTTTAAGAGAGTTAGATGTGGAATACATGTAGACAGCTGTATGATTAAGCTCTTAATCCTGAAATCAAGCACGAATACTTGCTAATATGCAGATTTTGTGCTATTTTGAGCACATAAGCCTGCTTTCCTGTGCAGTAATGTGCAGATTAGGTTGGTCTTCTCCCTTTGAACACATATGGCAAGAATATGAGATTCAGTTTTGGAGCTGTAGGTTTCCATCAGCAATTTTCTGCTTCCTATTTGAGTGCAGAATTGTCACAGATGCAGGTCTACTATGACTGTCTACTGACAAATTAAGTCATATATGTTGTCTCTAATTTTACTATTTGGCTATGCATTTATCTGGCTAGCCTTGTTTTATGGAGGCTCCACAGAGCCTGTGAGTTATTTTTTTATAGATGATTGTAAAGAGGGAAGTACAGAAGATGATTTCTGCTTTCATAGGGATAATGCTTGCTTTAAAAGTGTATAGTACCACAGTATCAATGAGAGGAATACTTGACCACATCACCTAATATTCTGGATTGGATTTTGTTTTTCTTCTTCAGTTTTTAGGTCTGTGAGTATTTAAATCCCTATTTTCTCATTCTTCTTTTTTCCACTTCCAGGCTATTAGTGTTGTCAAATTAAAATCTTTTCTTAATGCTCAGGTGTCTCTGTTTGTGAATAAGTAAAGTCTGTGTCTGATTTTTCCTTTCACAGCTGTGCGGCAGTTTCTGCTGTTTTCATCCCAGATGGCAGTGCGGGGAATCCCATTCAATCTCTCCACCCAGGAAGATGTGATCATCCCTGTAACAGGGAGCCCTTCATACTTTGTTGGAATTGACTTCTGTGCTCAGGATGACACAATTTTTTTTTCAGACACAAGTAGAGACATGATCTATAAACAGAAAACTGATGGTTCAGGTGAGAATCATGCTTGGGAATTGTAGAGTAATTATGGTAAGGAGACTGTAATGTATATTTTTCTAAAAAAACCCGTGAAAAGTCACATTGTGAGATACACAGATAAATCTCAGTGTAACCCCAGTAATGTGGAAAATGTTTCTCAAAAATATTTGTTCAACTAATATTAAACTTGTTGAAGTCTCTTGTTTGACAAACTTTCTGAATGTATTTGGGAAGTAACTATTTGTGGTACTTCACACAACTACTATTTGCCTTCACCAGTCTGTTTATGCAGACAAGTATTCGTTTCAGTAGTAGGAAACTGGTGTTTTCTATTTTAATTTCCCTATCTGGAGAGCAGGATATTTGCTATGATACTGTAATACAGAAAAAGAACATTTAGTTTGTGAGATTTTTGGAAATCCTATTTTGCTAATGTACAGAATGTTTCTCTCCAATTTATAATGATCAAATGTCAGCATATAATCTTCTGCACTTGTTTGCTGCCTTGGGTCAGGTTAATGGTAGACTGCAGCTGACCATTACTATGCAAAGAGTAAAGTCTGGCTGTTGAGCAAGACGTCCTTACTGCACTGGCCTTACTGACCTTCATTGGTAAAACTCTCAGTGTAAACTTAGTGACAGATTTTTCTCTGACCTTTGGCTAGTCTTTATTTCTCCTCTTTTGCAGCTGAGCTCCTGGACATACACCTTCTTTGTCTAGAGCAAAGGGCACCCCTCCTTCCCCTTGGTTATTGGTCTTCATATGAAGTAGCACAGAGGTAGCGCTTTTACTGAGGGGAACCACAAGTTTTGTCAATAGAATACTGCACTCATGTTATTTCCCCAGTTCCGAAACCTTCCCAATCATTATGTGTGTTATAAATTCTAGGAAGAGAGATCTTGACTGCTAATAGAGTGGAAAGTTGTTGAGGATTTGGCCTTTGACTGGATCTCAAAGAACCTATACTGGACAGATCCTCGATACAGAAGCATTAGTGTGATGAGGCTGGCAGATAAATCCAGGAGAGCAATTGTTCAGAACTTAAATAATCCTCGCTCAATAGTGGTTCATCCTGTTATTGGGTAAGTTTAGATTCTCATTTTAAACTGTATGTACAAACTTATGGTTTAAACATAACTGATGAGGTTAGACTTACATCTGGTTCTGGATTTCTGTTCTTTTCAAAATACCATCCCTTTTCAGTTGTCTTGTCTTTATTTTGTTTGTTTTATTCCAGCCTAGGATTCAGCATCCAGAGGAAAGGGCAAGGTGAGAGAGAATCCATGTGACAGAAGCACTCGAAAGAATTATCTTTAAAAGCACCATGTATTTTTTCTTTTACTTCTGTTCATTGATAAAAAGGCAAAAGAACTTGGTTTCTTTGTGTCACTCATCTTAGAAAGCTATTTCTCACAGTTGAAAGATGAAGTTTGCTAAATTGTTTTTTAATATCCTTTCAATTCCCAGACTGCTGACATTGGTTCCATCATTTTCTCTCTCTGAATTTCTTTATTTGAACCATATTGGATACTACTGTCTGTATTTCATAAAGACTTACAATATTGACTCCATACATAAAATAAAGCCCTGGTTTTCTTTGATGGAAATGCTTACTTTCAAGTTCCATACTCTGTGTTCTTTGCCAATGCCAAAACAGTGTTTCTTTCGCAGCATAGTTTGGCTTTGTCAATGTCGTACTACTGAATTTCCTAATCTTGGATATTGATTTTCATGAGTAACCAAATAAACTATTTTGAAAGTAATCTCCTAAGAATAATGTTGAACCTGGATCCTTGGATATCCCAACATTTTTTGTTTGCTGCTTCATAAAATTATTTAACATTAACTTCAACTCTTTGCCTGTAAGCATAAGTCAAATGGATCAGGAGAAAATTCTTTTTAATATTCATGCTTGCTTGTAAGTTTTACCTGGAAGATGCATTTTTGATTGATGCTATTTCTCTGTCAGTAATTACATGAGAACCTTAACAATTTTAACCAAGTTATGGATATTTTATATCTAAAGGGCCAAAACACTTCAAAAGGTTCTGGAAATTGTATACAGGATAAATATTAATTGTCAGTATCACTGCCAATTGAGAAGAGGGACAACATGAAATTGTATTTGTTGAAGTTATGTGAAGGATGTGGTACAAAGAAAAATGTTAACGCTGTTTCAAATGTTTGCTCTGTTTAATCACATTATATTATTTAGTTTATGTGTCTTCTGACATGTGTCCTTTCAGGTATATATTCTGGACAGATTGGTTCCGTCCGGCAAAAATCATGAGGGCCTGGAGCGATGGATCCCATGCCTTGCCAATTGTCAATACAACGCTAGGCTGGCCTAATGGCCTCGCCATTGACTGGAGGTAAGGGCAACGCAGGAGACAGGGAAGGTTTTTTTTGAGCCAGCATGTTTCCCTCCTTTAAACTCTTAGGGATTAAAAACAAAGGAATGATGTCAGATTGCTTGCACTGGCACTCTTATTGAAGACCTTATCTTTCAGTTGTGTTGAAAAGCCTTAAAATGTAAGGTTTTCTCAGAATCCCTCCCCACACACCCCCAACAGCTTCTTGTAGGTTTAAGATTATTATTTAAGAAAATGCTAGTGCTTCCCTAATGGACATAATGTCACTTAAAGAGCTATGACGTTTTCCTTATTTCTAGTTCTCTGAGGTTGTACTGGGTGGATGCTTTTTTTGATAAAATTGAGCACAGCACCTTTGATGGGCTGGACAGACGGACTCTTGAACATATTACTCAGATGACTCACCCATTTGGCCTTACTATTTTTGGAGGTAAGTCTGGCATTGAAAAGTATTATCTATTATTATCACCGATTTTTCTTTTCATATGGTGATCTGTGAGTTTGCGACACAAAATGACAGAGATTTTTTAATACTGGTTTTCCCAAAAAAGCACTCCTGGAAATTTCTACTAAAAATATGTATTCAGTACTTCTTGCTCGTTTCTATGTATATTTGGTTTTAATTAATTTTAGACAGATTGGGTGGGTCATGTAATGCAACAAGTCAGATATGCTGTACTAATTAGAGCTTTCAAGGTGGGCTATTCATACTGAACAGACAAAGTTAATCACCATTCCAGGGATGGTCAGCATTTCAGGATTTTAATAATTATATGTATTTTTAATAATTCTATGTTTATAAATAATTATATGTAGATTTTATTACTGGATTTATGTTGTCTGTGAAGAAAGATGTCAATATATGACCCCTTTTGATTTTTATTTTTATAAGAATATCTTCAAAAATACTCTAAAGTTTTCTGGAAAGTAGTCTTTATGAATGACTTAAAATTGCCTTGGAATTTGAAATGCTGGTTGGGTTTGTTATATGTCAATTTCAGTAAAATCTGAGAAGGCTTTCCTATGTTATGTCTGCCTGTGACTGAAGCACTTAGACAGCATTATAAGTGGTGAAGGTTCTTTTGTCTTTTTCATGAAACAATTATGAAAAATGGTTAAATTTACATGAAAAGTCTTCTACGGTTTTTTTATTATGCTTGATCTTTTATGTCATATTGCTCTATAATATGTTAAATATTTTTCAAAATAGGTTATGCCTATTTCACTGATTGGAGACTTGGTGGAATAGTCCGAGTGAGGAAGTCTGATGGAGGAGAAATGACTATCATTAGGAGGGGCATTAGTAACATTATGCATGTTAAAGCATATGATGCTCATTCCCAAATAGGTGAGCCCTTTTCTTGTACAGAGGAAAGATGTGAAATAGGGAATAAGACACAAAATGTCAGGACAGCAGATTTCCAGTTTCAGTTCTATAAATGGCTTCACTGAATCGTAACTGATATGCAAGGGAGGCAGCACAGACACTTGCAATCACATGTTGTATCTTTCATTGCTTTGTGACTGGGTGCAATTTCCCTCTACCCTTTCTGTTACTGTACTTAATAACCAAGCAAAATGAACTTATGATTCCATTGTGGTTTGTGTAATTGTATCAGCAACTACAACTTTGTATTTCTCCTCTTCTGGTAGAAGTTTTAGTTAAACTAAACTATTTATTTTGATGAATTGGGTAAATGTTTATTAATCAAATTACTATTCTTCAAGTAATTAGTATTTATAAATCACTAATTTTTCTTATTTTCTGACTTTCCTATTTCCTTAAATTCTATGCAATTCTATGATCTAAGCCAAGGATTTGGTATTGTAGTTAATTTAGTGAAACACCCAATGCTCTCATCAAACATATGATTAAACCTAAGGTTCACTGACTACTTGGTATCCAAAGATTGGATTGGGTCTCCCAGCCTTGGCCAGACAGAGGTTCTCATTTGTGGTAGTATACTTGTTTCCAGACAGTTGCTGAAAAATTCCAGAAAATAGTATGAAATTTAATAGTATGGTTTTGGCTTCCATGAACATTTCTGTCAAGGAAGAGTATGTGGAATGCGACACTTATATATTACTGCTACTATTGCTACTACTGCTACTACTTGACCTTGTTTTGCAGTGTATGCAAAACCAGGACTTGCTACAGCACCTTTTTTTATACTTATTATGTACTTTTAATAGTTCCCAAGATGTCATCAGTAGTGTGTATGTTGATCTTCTCTATCACTTTTTAAGGCTCTAACTACTGTAATAGAGGAACAAATCCTAATGGAGACTGCAGCCATTTCTGCTTCCCAGTACCAAACTTCCAGAGAGTTTGTGGGTGTCCTTACGGCATGAAGCTGGCTCCAAATCAACTGACATGTGTTGAAGATCCATCCAATGAGCCACCCACTTTGCAGTGTGGCTCCTATTCATTTTCCTGTGGTAATGGAAGATGTGTGCCTCGACACTATCAGTGTGATGGTGTTGATGATTGTCATGATAACAGTGATGAACAAAATTGTGGTTCTTTAAGTAAGTAATCCTTGTAATCTGCAGTTAGTATTCCTTGTTTGCAGTTCAGGAAATTTAATGAGTCAGTATGGCTTCACTGGAATAAACTCCAGTTTTTTAGGGTTGCATCTGTGAATAAATCCTGAAATCTTCCTGGGAGATTAGTTACTTTGGAAATAACTTGGAATAATTAGTTACTTCAGAAATTATATCATAGTAATACAGGATTCAGTATCAGCCACCTAAACAATGCATGAAAATATTCATATCCCACTATTCTCAAAATTAAATATACAGAGTAACAAAAATTTATTTTCTAAAGAAAAAGGTTGTCTTTATTCTTAAGTTTTTGTAAATTTTGAAAGATACTGGAATATCAATAGCTTGCCTAATTTGGATGCACGGAGAGGAACAAGCCATCTTATGAAAGACAAAGACACTTAAAAAATAGCACCATAAGAAAAATAACAAAACCATATACATTGCCTAACCTTCCTCTAAGATTAAAGCAGCACCTTTTATTTCACTTAACATCAGAATAAAAAATTTGGTTTTGATAATATTTGGGCAATGCTGATCTATTTGTTACATCTGGATTTTAACAGTGAAGTAAATTAAAAGCACATTGGATCATTTCCTGGTTTTACAGTAAAATGTCTCACACAAACTATTTTGTTGTTCAAGTAAATTGAGAGAACAGTGGGATAACCATGGCTGATAAGGCATTGAAGAGACGATAAGATACTAAATATATTGAAGAGGCTTTTATGACATATCTGGTGCTTCTTCAGAGTTAATTCTTTCGAATCATGAACAAGAAAATAGGACACAGTAATAAAATGTGTTCCTAATGCATAGGACTAACTAGTATGACTAAGGTATAAACTGTTTCTTATTAATGGACTGTTTTATAATAACTAGAATATCTTTTGGGGAAAAGTATAAAGCAAATGGTTACTAGAAGGAGTTACTTTTCTTGTTCTTTAGATAGTTTTGGAGTGCTTAACTGTTTAACTTTTTATTGTTTCCTGCAGTTTAAAAAAAGTTTGTAAGTATTCTGTTCAGTTCTGCAGCATGTTGCATAACAGACATTTTAATTCTAAGCAATGCGCATTTTAGAATTTGATGCATATTTTAGGCATTCTGAAAGTGTAATGACTGTACTGATTACTGTTGCAGGAAAGGCAAGTTTTGGAGATATTTATAAAGATTTTTTTCTTTTCTTTTATTCAGACAATACTTGTGCTTCTTCAGCTTTTACCTGTGCCAGTGGACAGTGTATTCCGGGTCGCTGGCATTGTGATAAACATAATGACTGTTTTGATGGCAGCGATGAATTGCATTGTCCCACACAAGGACCCTCTTCATGCCCTGCAACCCAGTTCACCTGTGATAATAGAAGATGTATTCCAAGAATCTGGCTATGTGATACTGATAATGACTGTGGTGATGGCTCAGATGAAAAAAACTGCAGTGAGTATCATGACTGCCTGTTGTTTTCATAATCAACTGTGCATATCTACATACATACATATGTTGGTATAAGGAGGATAAATGAAATTGGGAAAAAAGGACTAGTATCTAAGACTGATATTTTGTAGTCCTTACGATGTGGAAAACTCATCTAATTTGAAGTAGAATGGGCCAAGTAGAATGCAGAGAGATAATTAAAAAAAAAAAAAAAAGGAGCAAATGTGATAATCATGGTGCTGCATAATCATCATCCACTGTAATTAGCAAAAAGCAGTTAGAGCTGAGATGTCCTAAACACATACTTCACAAGTGATCTCAGTGATGGCTAATGGTGTAGTCAGCTAATTTAGGCTGGAAGTTTTTACCAGAAGTAAGAGAGTAGCTTTTTCATATACTTTCTTTAGAGTTATTATCCACTACCTGGAACCTTCTGTTTATTTTCCATGAGCCCAAGCCTACATATAAATGAAAAATTACCGGATATTGATTTATTAGTGCTTGTAATTTATATGATTGCTAGTTGCTGCATTATATGCTGCAAGTTAGGGATAATGTTTTTCTACTTTCTCAGCAATGTGCTGATTTCAAAAGAGAGGAAAGCAGCACATTTGCATTTATTGACATTCTTAATAGCTTTCACAGGTACTTGTGAACCCGGGCAATTTCAATGTCCAGACCATCGCTGTATTGACCTATTCTATGTCTGTGATGGAGACAAAGATTGTATAGATGGTGCTGATGAGCATGACTGCAGTAAGTGTAACTTTCTTTATTCAATGCCTCTTTATTGTTTCCTCATACTTGCCCCCAAAGCAGTCTTTGGAGATCTCATATTACCAGCCCCAAGACAGCAGAATGCATAATAAACGTTTCCATAAATTAACCCTGATTGTGATGCTTTTGATCTCTCAGCTGCTTATAGAGGGCTGAAATCTGTTTCCTCTGTTTTCTGTGAATTCCAAAGTCACTGCATTTTCTGTGTCTCCGGGAAATTATGGTCTTCAGGGGAATTGATACCATATCAGACTTAAGCACCTGTAGGGTAAATTTGGTGCAGTCCAGCTCTGTAAAGTAAATAAATAACATTCAATATTTTTTAATTTTGTAGTATATAACTGCAGTGCCACAGAGTTTAAGTGTCTAAGTGGAGACCAGTGTATCAGCACCTACTACCAGTGTGATGGTGTTTTTGACTGTAATGATCACTCAGATGAGGCTGATTGCCGTAAGTATACTGATGCTGAAAGAAAGATTTCCATTATTAAGTGATGCTTCTGGAAATTTCCTTTATCTGCTATGTCAAATACTGTCCTTGAAACCTTTATATTCTTTTCAGGCAAACTTGTCTTTACATCATTTTCCTGAGCAGGAATTTCAAACACAGGTTCCAGCTCAAGAGTATCATAGATTCTTAGAATCTATGATTGGGTTGAAAGGGACCTTAAAGATCATCTAGTTTTAACCCCCCTGCCATGGGCAGGGACATATTTCACTAGACCAGGCTGCTCAAAGCCCCATCCCACTGGGCCTTGAAAACTTCCAGGGATAGGGCATCCACAACTTCTCTGGAAAACCTGTTCCAGTGCCTCACCATCCTCACAGTAAAGAATTTAGTCCTAATATCTAATCTAAAGCTACTTTCTTTCAGTTTGAAGCCATTCCTCTTTGTCCTGTAACTACATGCCCTTGTAAAAAGTCTTTCCTCAGTACCTGAAGGGAGCCTACAAGAAAGGCCACAACTAGGTCATCCCTAAGCTTACTCTTTTCCAGGCTGAAAAATCTCAGATTTTTTAGTCTTTTCTCATAGGAGACGTGCTCCATGCCTCTAATCATCTTGGACTAGACTAAGCAGATTGTGCTGGCAAGACTAGATTGTTCAAGCAAAGAGGAGAGTTTGCATTCCTTTTGGCTATAACTTTTTTTTTTTTACTTGGCATTTCAGACTCAGGATTTTAAAGTAAAATTAAGTCTATTACTCTAGAAAACAGAAAACCTGGTATATATGAGAGTTAGATTGAAACTTTTTTCTTGAGTAATTTTTTACACTTAAATTAATTAAAATGTTACCACTTGGGGTGGTGGAAATTTCCGACCTGATTTCATGTAGCTTTGGACAGGTACATAGGTATCAATATGTGCTTGCTCAAAGTATAACAAGAGTTGAATAGCCTTGTTGATCACATTATGAAGTAAGAGCTGAATTGGTCACATTTTGAAATGTCATGTAGATTGATTGACTGACTGTGATTCTATGGCCTGATCTAAAAGCAACACAGTTCTTAATAGCATTGTAAGTAGTTATTACAATGTTAAGAGATGAACTGAACATAGTGGTTTTGCTTCTCAATCTAAAATTGAAACAGCTTCTGAACTGTTGAATGTCACTGTTCCAGCTACAAGACCACCAGGGATGTGCCACCAGAATGAATTCCAATGTCAATCAGATGGCAATTGTGTTCCTGATAACTGGGAATGTGATGGCCATCTTGATTGTGCAGATGGCTCAGATGAACATCATAGATGCCCTGCCAGAACGTGTCCTCCATCGCTTTTCCGCTGTGATAATGGCAACTGTGTATATCGAGCATGGATCTGTGATGGTGATAATGACTGCAGGGATATGAGCGATGAGAGAGATTGTCCGACTCAACCTTTCCGGTGCCCCAGCTGGCAGTGGCAGTGTCCAGGTCACAGTATCTGTGTGAATCTCAGCAAAGTATGTGATAATACTGCTGATTGTCCTAATGGAGCTGATGAATCCCCATTGTGCAGTAAGTTACTGTTCATGCATCTACTACAGACTACGTGTTATGTCTGCTGAAAGAAATGGAATATTCAGCATGCTCTATTTAGTGTCACAATGTTTCTAGCAGATATGTAAGCACAGCGTAATTAGAGCTCTAATTTCTAAGTGGAACTTACTTGCAGTGAAAAGAGACTACAATGATGACTGAGGAATTCATTATCTGTGTCCAATCTTGTGCTCTGAATTCCAATAGGACTTTCACTGACTTTAAATATAGATTTTTATACAACTACATGGGAATGAACTTTGTGTTCCTGAACACATTCACTAAAGCATAGTATGCTTTAAATTCAGATGATTCAGTCCTTAATATTCTATTTTAAATTTCTAACTTTAAGAATCATGATTAGAATCAAGAAGTTCATGTGCAGCCAGAATTTGTATTTATGTTGATTATGAATTGATTTAAATATAATCTTTTTCTTTCCTTCTTTCCTCCTTCTTCCCTTTAATCAATGCACATTCTCAGATGAACCCCAGCCAGGTACGATTATAAACAATTTTAAATTATTATTTATACAGTTTTAGGTTTGCAGTGGTAAATTTTTGTTTATTTCTAGCTATTTTTGAAAAAGTTGTTGTACATGCTTTGACAGCCTTCTGTTTGGCATTAGTTTGATGGGATTCAGCACATGCAATGTTGTTACCTGTCTTTATGTGCACTGTGTATATTTTGCATAAGGACCACAGTCCAGTCTCACACTGCATGACCGATGATTCTGCAGTCATTTTAGCAGCCGTCTTAGGCTAAGAATGCAATTGTAAAGACTTAAATTTATCATAGGAAGCCTTTGTTGACTGTTTGCTTTTTTCTTTCCCCAACTCAACTTCAGATCAGGAGAGCTGCTCTGACAATAATGCTGGCTGCACTCATGAGTGTATTCAAGGACCTTTTGGAGCTCAGTGTACCTGTCCTATTGGATACCAGCTTGCAAATGACTCCAAGACCTGTGAAGATATTAATGAATGTGACCCTCCAGGCTTTTGTAGTCAGCACTGTTACAATGAGAGAGGGTCTTTTAGGTGTTATTGTGATGAAGGATACATTCTAGAAGCCAATGGGAGGACTTGTAAAGCAGCAGGTGAGAAACATTGATGTCAGTCTAAAGAATGACAGCAGTGTCTGAAAACTGTCCATCTTTGTGTCTTGGTTTGAAAGAGAGGTGTCTGCCAAGGAAGGCGGGAACATCCCCTGGAGTAGAAAATATGTCCCACTTCCCTCCAAATTATTATAGCTTTGAAATTAAGGGGCTTTCAGGCAAAGATATGGGAAAAGGAATAACAGTTATTTACTAGTATGTATATGTGTAACAAGGCAAACACACAACAACAACGGCAGCAAGAACAAGCAGAACCACAAACCCAGTGCCAGCCTCCCTGGGCCGCGGGCCCGGTCCCCTTCAGGCAGTTCCGCTCACAGCCGGCAGGGGCGCTGCTGGCTCCCGGCCGGGCAGGGCGCCTGCCATGGTTCCCCCGCGCCGGCAGGGGGCGCTGTGGCGCCGCGTCTCCCTCACGTGGTAATGGCGGGCGGGCTGGGTGGTGAAATGGGCTGCAGCAGGGACCTCGGAGCAGCGGCTGGAATGGCAGGGACAAGCAGACCCCGGAGTAGCAAATAAAATGTGTCAGAAACTCTGCAGCTGTAGCAGGAGTTGTGGGGTGTCCTGGCAGGCAGAGGGTGCAGGGTTAGAGTGTAGCGAAAACCCAGAGCAGTGGCAGTGAAATGGTGGGGCTGGGCAGTGGTAGCCCTCCTCCCGAATGCAGCCAGGAGAAGCTTCCTTGGAGGTGGCTCAGGGGGCTCTGGGTCCTGGGTTTTCCCATGAGGTACCCGAGCAGATGGTGAGGGTCTTTTCTAGTGAGGTAGGGTGTTAATAAGGTCCCAGTCCAATGGCTGCTCTTATGAACAGAGGCTCACCCACAGTAAGGAAGAAGCAGTGGCTGGGCTGGGCTCTGGCAATGGCCGTGAATTCACCTTGCAGTAAGCAACAGCTCAACTATTCTCCTCTGATGGAGAGCAAGAAGAACCAAGCCTAGCCCCTCACCCCCAGCCAAAATCTCATGGTATCTCTGCCCTTCCCAAGAGAATGCCCCTCAGCTACGATAGTGCAGCCAGCTGCACTCATCCCCCTTCTCCTTGGCTATACCCTTTGTCTTTCTTAAGTACCAGTTGTTATTGTCTCTTAGCAACAAATGGGAGAAAATTCCCTGAGAGAAAGAAACAAAAGGAAAAATCCTAACCCCCAACAGTTTGCCATTTTAATATTGTTCTCTTTTAAAAGAGCTGACCTAAACAGCCACTTAGAGTTGTTCATGGCAGATGACCTTGAGAATTAAAACTGTCTGCTGAGGGGTTAATTAGAAACCAATATTTCATTGAAATAATATATTTAAATGAACACTTATTTTTAGCCCTGGAATGGTCAAAAATAGTGTTTTGAAGAAAAGCAGTGTCAGAGACTTGTAAGCCATAGGCCAAAATTAGCTATTCATGAAGTTCAATGCTCACAAAGTATTTAAATCCCAGCCTTTCATAAGACTTACCTACTGCCTATGCTGTACGTTGCTGATTTGTAAGGAGGAAACATCACTGATACAGCCTAGCTGCCAGTTGTTCTCTATCTCTTATGTGGTACGCTGACAGTGTGGAGGAGCCACATACCCAGTGGAATTTGTCTGTACAGGTTTCCTGGTTTAAGGATATACTCAGGTTGTAGAAGACACTTGCATTTTACCTGCACATAAGTTTGGCCCTTACTAATAGGGAGTTTCTTGTACTTGCTGTCTTTATGGTTGCTACTCTTCAGTTGTTTTTCGGCGTCTTATCTGTGCAACCTAATTACAGCAATCTATGGCTTTCCTGTAATATGTTTCTTGTCCATTGTTCCCACATAGTCTCAAGGGGGAAAAAAGAGAAGGTGGATTGCAAAGGAGGAAGACCAGGCTGAGCAGTTTAATTTGAGATGGCAAAAACTTTGGGGATTGAATCGGGAGTGGGAGATGAGAGAGATTTATGGAGGAATGAGTGTTGGATGTCAGCAGCAATCTAACCTTTGTTGGTTAGACAGTGGGGAAGAGGACCTAAGGTCCAGGTAGGAGCCTGGAAGGGAAGTATGTAGAAAGAGTGATGGAGAAAAGCCAAGGTAGATTTAAAAGTCAAGATGGACAGGCTGGATATGATAATATATCTTGGCCTAAGAATTGATTTGAATTTGTCAATACATATATTTAGATACAACAGCTTTGATGCTATAAAGTCATGTTAAATTACTCATGTTTCTTTTTCTCCCAGTTACTGTTGAATTGCCCATGGGTTTATTTTAATTTCTATTCCTCTGACAGAATCTGGGAATCTTCTTTTGCTGGTGGCAAGTCGTAACCAAATCGTTGTGGATAACATCACTTCTCAGTCACACAGTATTTATTCTCTGGTTCGGGATGGGACAAATATTGTGGCTATTGATTTTGATTCAATTACAGATCGTATCTTTTGGTCTGATACAACACAGGATAAAATTTGGAGTGCTTATCAAAACGGGACTGACCGAAAAATAGTAAGTTTTGCTGAGTAAGTTTTTCTTGTCTTTTGTCAAAAGAAAATGGAAGATGCTGTGTCTTCAATTAACAAAGAGGAAGAGGGAAATCCGAATATAGTAAGAAGAGAGAGAACAGGGACAAAGTGAAACAACTTTGTAGGTGCTAAGCTAACATTTCATATAGCTGTTTGAAAAAAAACCTGAATGCTTTCAAGAAGCCCTTTTTTAAACATCAAACTGTAAGCTGGTTTTCCTATAAGAAAATTCTAACTTCTTCAATAGAGCTACTGAAGTTAGTAGGATTGTTTGGGTTTATGCTTTGCCATCACTTTGAATATGTGCACGCTGTGATTCCTTCTGCATAATAGACCTAGAAGATATGGAAACTTGGTTCGCCATTTTCCATATCTGTAGAAATGCAAAGGGTAAAATTTAATATAAACTTTTTTGTTACTAAACAGGTGTTTGACAGTGGTGTCACCGTGACTGAAAGCATAGCGGTAGATTGGGTGGGTCGTAACCTTTACTGGACAGACTTTGTTCTGGAAACGATTGAAGTCTCCAAAATGGACGGGAGCCACAGGACTGTGCTGATTAGTGAAAATATAACAAACCCAAGAGGACTAGTGTTAGATCCCAGAACTGAGTAAGATTTTTAAATTTTTTTTTAAACATGCCTATTTTATGATGTAACTATTAAAATTTGGGACATGGCCAAATTGTATTGAAATTGTAAATTACAAAATTTAGTGTGTTTGCAGAGCTGATTAATATTTAAAGTCATGAGGTAATTACTGGTGATCTGTTGCTCTGTTTCAGTGTAACAAGATGACTTTTTAGCTATAAAAGATTTTTATACATTTGCTTCCTAGTTAATAAATACTAATTCAAAATGATGATGTATCACTTCAGTTGGTGATATACCACAAGCTTATATGTGATTTAATGTCATACGCCTACCTTCATAGCACCAAGTCTAAAGTAATTATTTAGATTGTATTGTTATCACAAAAGCACCTTCCCATTTCAGACAGCAAGTGGCATAGAGTAAATGAAATATGATTATTTGAATTGTTCATGTACAAACTTTTACTTGTTTTTGAGGTCTTCAATGCCTTGAACTCTGTTTACTGCTAGTTTTAGTGCTGTTAACATTATCAATGCATACCTGTATTAAATTATTATGTAGCAACTGGAGAATCAGATTATAATCAACATTAAAACCAGTGATTGCAGTAGCTCCTATGTGCTGCTATTATCGACAAATAGAAACAGCAGTAGAAGTACTAAAAGTATTTTTATAACAGAAATTACTGTAATATCTTATGTAAGCATATTGCTAAAATAAATAATTTCAGTATCATTGCGTAGGACTGTTCTTAGAAAGATTGCTTCTATTTTTTGGGTTATGAGTCTTCATGTAATGTTTCTCAATAGGCAGCTAGGTTTTTTTCCCAGATTGGTAACCAGAAGTTACTTTTTCAGTGCTCATGTAATGTTCTGGACTGACTGGGGCCAAAACCCTCGAATTGAAAAAGCCAGCATGGATGGCAAAATGCGCACAGTGATTATCAATAATAAAATCTACTGGCCCAATGGACTTTCCATTGATTATCCAAATAAACTTCTCTATTTTGCTGATGCTTATCTTGATTATATCGATTTCTGTGATTACAATGGAAACAACAGACGACAGGTGGTTGCAAGTGATCTGGTAAGACTTTAATGAGGAACTGTTGTTTTTGCATGTCCCTGCTGATAGTACATAAAAATATATTTTCATTGTCGTAGACTTGGGTGTATTTTTCTTCAAAATATTTGAGTGAAGCAGATGTGAAATATTTTAGCTTCTTCTTGCTGCTGTAAAAAGAGGAATTGCATATCCTATTCAGTCTCTCAGGAGATCTTCAGCAGAGCCTGGAGCTGCATGTAGACTTAGTGCTTTAGATCATTCTCATCTTTTCTGTCTGCATGTATGAAATCTGAAGGTGACATCTGACATTGCTGCTATTAGGTGGTGCATTTTCTGCAGGCAAATATAGTACGAAAAGCCTGGAGAAACTTTTTCTGGTCTTTTGTGGGTGACTATTGCTACTATTGTTGACAGCAGTGAAGGGTTTTGTGCTACTGGAACTTGGTGTGTGCAGCAACTCCATCAGGACCATCCCTCTTACAGGCTCTCTCCCAGGGAAGTGCTCCTGGCAGCTTGTAGCACTGTCCTTGCATAAAAACAATAGTTCAGATGTTCAGTTGGTACACAGAAACTGGTATCAATAACCACCTGAATGTTTTCAAGAATTGACTCTTGGGGCTTTTACTTTTGGCTGGAGAGACAATTAGTGTGAAATAGGAGCCAAGGCAATCAATCTTTCCATCCCTGGTTATCTAAAATCTAGATAAGCTACCTTCTTTGAACCCTGGTAAATTTTAGGGGAGCTTATCAGGAATGCAAGTTCTTGACAGGTCTGTAATTCTCATTAGACATTTTCCCGATGTGCTCTTGAAAATCTACTATTGGGTTTTCATCTGTTGGTTCTGCCCTGTAGTTAGACTGCTTTGTTAATTCCTCATTTTCTTCATCTCACAGAGTCTAGATAGCATTTTAGTTTTTTAAAAAATATATTTTCCTCATAATTTATGTCTTGTTTTTAGACAATAGATGATATTTCTTTTTTTCTTTCTGGAAAATACCTTTTGAGACATGGTTACTTCCTTATTTATTTATCTAAAAATTATGCTCAGCTCTGTTGTTACTTCATTGCAAGCTTTACATATACAAATCTCCAGAACTAAATTGATACTCAACCTTGCCTGTTTAGATATTGCAGCATCCACATGCTCTAACCGTCTTTGAAGATTTTGTGTACTGGAGTGACCGCTATACTCATCGAGTAATTCGGGCCAATAAATGGCATGGAGGAAACCAGACAGTTATGATTTATAATATTCATCAGCCATTGGGTCTTGTGGCAGTCCATCCTGTAAAGCAGCCTAATGGTAAGTTCATCAAAACAACTTTGGTAATTGCAGAAATAAGCATGCAGTAATGTCATGCATTGGAACACCAGGCATCAAGTCTTTTCAGCAAATGGATTGGGTTAAAACAAGCAAGTAATTAATACTATAATAGACTTACAACTGTTCAATCTGGTGTTAGGGAAAGTAACCATCTAGGCAGCATTTCAGGATAATGACTAACCAGAAAGAATAATAAGGAGGTGGGTAAGTGCCATTTTCTTGCACTTCTGAATATTTGTATAAGACAATTGAAGCATTTTTGGAAAGCATTTTAATTAAAAAAATTTCTCTCTGCGGTATACCAGATTCAATTTCTTGTGCATTAATAATTCTTTTTGAAAAGATTACTGTCATCAACCTTCTCTGAAAGTACTTCTACATCATTTTAGTCAATGAAACAATAATGATAAATAGACCCCTTCATTGCATTAAATATTCTCCCTGAGGTCTTCTGCAGGTGATCTCTTGCAGCTGAAAGACTGTAAAAAAAATTCTTTCTGTTAGGTAGACATCTTTCATATCAGACATTTTGTTATTTCATGGCATGACTTGAAGAGTGGGAAGTATATTGATAAGAATATTATCTTTCAGCTTTAGTTATATTTCTTGTGTATGGAGTGTTTCCAAGTAATAAATATTAAAAAGACCTTTTGTTTTTGTTCCTTGAAAGACACCCCCATGCCAGGGAGGGTGGAGACTTGCATCTGAGTTAGGCACTAGTACTTTCAGTGCTGCATTTGTTTCGGAACAAAACCTTCCTCAGTCATGTTCAGAACTAAACTCATCTAGCATTCTCCCAGCAAATTGATCAGTTAGAAGAGTGTAGCATTAATTTATGCATCATAATTATGGTTTGAGAGGTTTTATTTTACAACCCAAGGTTTAAAAAACTTTTTATCACTGGTTGAGAAATTTTTTCTTTTTCTTCATTGTATTTAGTACATTCATAATTTTTCATTTTGAATTATTCTATTGTACTTTATGTGGCCAGATGGAAAAGGAGGAATAGAGCACTAGCAGAGTAGCAAAACATATTGATGTTGACTAATGAAGAAATAATTACTTGCTGATTGAAATTTCAGATGCAGTCATCTACTGTCATCCCCTCTCCTTTTTTTGTAAATCATTAGATCTTACACTAAGCAGAGTTTAGGTTCTTTTTACTGATGACATGAACAATTTTCTTAGAGTTTGAGTTCTGAGTTTATGCCATTATTTAATTGTTATGTTAGTTTGTTTCCAGTTCTTGTTAGTTTTTATCTTGGTAACAATTGTGTAAATTCCTGGAACTTCCAAGCTTTTTAGAATTAGGTCTTCTGCAATTGCTAAGGATATACTCAAAACCTGATTTTTGTTTTCTATGAAGATTACTCATTCTGAAAAATCTTCTTTAGCAGCAATTTTGTGGAAGTGATCTAGGTTGAATTTTCATGTATAGTAATAATATCAGTCGGGAGAGACCTTCAATGTCTGTTTTTTTACATTTTACAACTTTAGATTGACAGTTGCAAAATGATCTAAGAAATTTGGCATTGAACTCCCACTATCTTTGAAAAAGACATTGCAACTATTTTCTCTTTAGTTTCTCCAAGAAGTTTCAGCAAATAATTTAAATCCCCGATCTCGAAGGATTATTGCAATCAAGGACTGCAAATGCCACATGTTTCCTCATGTAGTTAAGAAAAGTGTGAAATGGAGTTTGAAAGATTTTGTTATGATGCATAAAAGTTGAAAAGATCACTATGATAATGATACTGGGTTTGCATGGAAAACTGTATCCTGTTACAAGTGTATTGTATTGCAGTTCTTAGAAATAATTTCATTATTTTAATTTTAAAGAAATAGCAAAGCTGTCTTGATTCTGGGTTGATGTTATCAGTAGCAATGAGACAGAATATTCTCTCTAGTTGCTCATATTGTTATAGTTGCTAATAGTTCCTTTTTATTTTCAGGTGTTAACTCCTGTGCATCATCCCCCTGTAGCCACCTCTGCTTACTTTCTTCATCTGGACCACTTTTTTTTTCCTGTGCTTGCCCTTCAGGATGGATCCTCTCTCCTGATAACAGGAACTGCATGAGAGGTAGGGCAGTAATAATGTGATGATAAAAAAGAACTGATATTGTCAAATCCATCCCTCTCCCAGGCAAAAAGCATACTTCTGTGGGCTGCTGCTCATGAAATCAGTTTGGGCCACTCCAGACAGACTTCATTTAGGACACATGGAATATACTTGGCCTAATGGTTTGGAGACAGGTTTGGGAAAGAACTGAATCAGAGATTCAGATGCTTCATTTGGAGAAAATGGGTGAAATCAATTTTCTTACAAGCATTTTAAAGAAGCCACATTTTAAAATTTCTCACCACATGGAATGTTTGGCTGTTGGAATGCATATGGAAGGAGCTTAGTATCAGTTAAAAATGAAAACAGTCTGGCAGATTCTTGTGTTCATTGTAAGTATTCAGCTTGGAAACAGGGATTCTAATTTTAAGAATGTCAGGATGCAGGACTGGAAGGGACTTACTTGGTCACTGAAGTTTGTTTCTTTGTTGCCCTCGACTGCACATCATATGTAACCTTTTACCAGTCAAGCTCCAGTTCTAGATTAATCTGGGTTCTTGCGCCTAAAATCACTGAACCTCACAATTTTGATATTTGAAAACCTAATTTTCTGTTCAGATATAGTCCTTCCCCATTTTATGCCCATTTCTGATGACATTTTTGTCCATCAGGATAAATAGCATCAGTAGTTCTCCTTTAGCACTGGTATGTTTTGTTTTGTCTATATTTGAGGTGACTATCACACTCTTTCTCAGCCTGTATTTTGCTAAGAAGTAATTAATGATCTTTTGATTTCCTCTAATGAGGCAAGATGTTCTTCCTCTTACTTATCACTCTCTTCAGCCTATCAGAACTAATGCATTTTAGAACTCAGATCAAGATTTCTCATCTTCAGCTTTTTCCCTCTCCAGTGTAAAAAAGCAGAAGGTGCCAAATGCAGAAGGTCTGGAAACACGGCATAAAATTACATGTGATTATATGTGATGCAGCTGTAATAGAACTAACTTTTGTAAACAACTTCATATCAAAAAATACCACTGAATTTTCTTTGGATAGTCCACAGATCTCAGTGATTTGTAGAAGTCATTTAGCCCATTCATTTAAAAAGAAGTCACAAAAATTCAAATTAGTGGTAGGCAATTTGTGACTAGAAATTTGACCACATTGCTTTTTTCAGATGAAGCATTCATCATTAATTTTTCCATCAATTGTACAGATATTAAGTGTGCTTTGGTGCCTGCCTATACAGGAAGCTTCAAATCACTGAAATTTAAGTAGAAATTATCTTTGGGATGAGCTAACACTAGAAATCTGTCAGTCAAAAAATCCTTTTCTTTTAAGACTTTTAAAACTGTCTAAATGTTAAAGGCCAGTATCACGTTCTTTTCCTGCTTGATACTTAGCAGTGTGCTATTTAAAGGGCTGTATTGCATTCACATTTTTCTTAGTCAGCAGCAAGGGAATTACCAATTTATATAATCTGAAATGAAGTGTGAATTTATTTAAGCTATTACAAAAAAGAGGGATTCTTTTAGAAATCTGCACTTGTTAGATTATGTGCAGGTTTATAGAGGGATCATGATGGAAGAAATGGAGCATGCCAGTGATGAAGCACATGCACATGTAGAGGTTGACCCAATTCTGTCCCTGAATTGAGCTCTTGACTTTTCTTATCTTTTCTTTTCACGTGTTGCAAATTTCCCTGTGTCTGCTTAGGTACAACTGTGGCCCTTTTATTGACATAATTGAGAGAGAAGTAGAAATATCTTTCTGTGAAGCCCAATTCTTTTGAACTATATGGACTTATTTTTTTCTATTTAGATGTATTTTATACAGTTAAAACAGTATGTAGAAAACATCTACAGATTTGGGTAATTTAAAAAGATGTGTTTGCTGAAGGTCAGCACACCAGAAAAAGTTATAAAAAATATACTTATTCTTTTCACTGTAAAATATTTTAATAATTGCTAATGATTAATGTTGCTGCCAATGGCAGAAAGGTTGGAACTAGGTTGGAATTGGATCTTTAAGGACCCTTCCAACCCAGGCCATTTTATGATGCCATGATTACACATGAATAGGCATTTGCCGTTTCCGTGCTAATCTTTACTGTTATCCTTGCTGTCACTGTTTACTTTAATAGGCCAGCACAATCTTTCAGAAGTAAGATTAAACTGAGCTGCATGCATTTGACTGCCCAGTGTCTCTACAAACAACAATATTGCTGATCTCTGCCTACTTTGTTTGCTTGTTAAATACTACCAACTTCATGTGGATGGAAAGGCATTGATTCTAGGATTGCACCATTTTTAACTTTATATAAGATGAAGAAAGCTTGCCTTTGTGCTTGTTTTATTTTAAGTTGCATTTCAGGTTGATATAAAAGATGGTAATGTAGCAAGCTGGCTTGGAAACAACAGAATTTGTGTATATTAAAATATTGTATTAACATGGCATATGTGCATATTTAATATAACAATACATTAATTTTATATTGATTATTATTTGTCATGTAAATTGTATGAAGTTTAAGAATTGCAGAAGTTATATTAATGCCAATCTGATGAACCTACACAGGTTTTTATATCTCTATAGCCCAGCAAATTTGCTCTGTTTTCTGTCATAAGAATGAGGAGTAATCAGGCTGTGTAGACTTGCATAGGTGTAAAACTTGAAGTAGCGAGTTAAATTTGACAAATACTTCTAGCAGCCAGAGAGAAGTATGGAGAATACCTTTTGAGAGGTGCAGTGATGCTGTGTTTAGTGGCTTTTTATGTCAAAATTTTTACTGCAAAATTTATATAAATGTATTAAGCAGCCAGTAAAGAAAATCAAAACTAAACCAACCAAGTCTTTGATCTATTATAAAAGAGGAAATGGGTTACTGCTACAACAGCCCAGTTCCCTGTTCAGTGGTAGCTTGTGCCTATGGGAAGAAGAGGCTAGAATTTGTTCTCCAAAGAGCAAAGCACAAGGGAGAGGGGAATCCCTGTTCAGGAGATTCTCTTCCCCTGCTCCCTAGCAGATGAGAAATGTAGTTGCTGACCCTCACTCTGCAGCTCTCTGATGCATTTTCTCATATCACCTGATGAGCTGCCCTTTGTTAATAAGATTTAAGCATACGGGCACAAGTTTACCTAAAAGTATATATACCATAAGGGAGTATGTCTGCTCCCTTAGGGATAAAACAAGAAAACAGTGCTGCAGTTACATTTAATAATAATGATCAGCAGCTGCTGCTGTGACATTGTTCTTTGCTTGTGAGTCCTGCTTAACAGGCATTAGAACCCATTACAGGCAGGTCCTGCAGAATCCTCAGAGCTTTGCCTGGTTCCCCTTCTCAGAGATTTGAAAAAACAGCTTAGAGCAGCTGCACAAATATCCTTTTTCTCTTGTCTAGCAGTGAGTGATCCTGCCTTATTTACTTCCTTCTGCTCAGAATTTGTATTGTGATTGCATGCTGCTGAAACTTAAAATGTTACAACAGTTTCAATAACTGATTACATCATTCCTAGTGAGGGAAAAAACTTCTTTGTAACTGGTTTCAAAACATCGCTGGTAGTACTGAACCATTCTCAGCATCAGGGAACTTTTGGGTGGGAGGGGAAAACATATCATAATGCCATTTTCTTGACCAGAAGCAACTCTGAATTACTCTCTGTTTTCACAGTTGAACACCCTTTCCTTATTGCTGTAAGAGATAATATAATTTACGGAATTTCTCTGAACCCTGAGGAAAAGACAAATGATGCTATGGTTCCAATAGCAGGAGTTCAAAATGGTGTTGATGTTGACTTCGATGACTCTGAACAGATGATTTATTGGGTTGAAAATCCAGTAAGTTAGTATTTGTGTTCAAAATGTGCACTAAATTAAAAAAAAGTTTTCTTTATTTTTAAGGAATGTTTAAGACTGAAATATATTAGAGAGCTTGCTGATAAGAATTTTGATAAATAGAAAGGAATGAAGTGGTGGGTTTTTTGTTGTTGTGGGTTGGTTTTTTTGGGGGTTTTTTTTTGATTGGTTTTTCTCCTAGGACAAGTAAGGAAGCTTCATCTCTTTTGTAAGGTAGTTCTTATTTTTGTCAGCAGAAACATCTGATTAATGTTTTTTCTGCCTCAGAGATGTGAACAGGAAATATTGGAGAGCACTGACAGACCCATACTCTCAGCCCCGCTGTGCTATACTCTACTCTCTGTCCTCTGTCGACTTAAGACTCAATTCTGCAAACACAGCCAGAACACTTCTCCATGGGAGCAGTACATTGGACACAGTGACACTTAACATTAGTTTGAATGTATGTGCCTCTAATCTGAGCACTTAATGAAGTAACATCATAGAGCGAGACATCTTTTTCTTTAAACAGAAAATGGTTGCAAACTCACAGTAATTTCCAGGTAGTACATATGAGGCTTATAGATTTAAAAACTAATTTGAACTAATTTTTAATAGGTAATTATAATTGTTTAAGTGCTTTTATTGCTGGTCATGAACTAAGAAATGATATGTGTTCCATAAGGCTAGCTTGTCACAAAAAAAACCCCAAACCAACAAAAAAAGGCCATAATTTTTGCAGGATGGACACTTCAAAAGAAAAAATCTATGGCAGTGTGTGAGACAGATGTGATAGGAAACTTCTGATTCTGCAATATCTCTTCACTCTTGGAAACTTAAAAGCAGTTCTTTTTGTCAAGAAAAGCAGTAATTAGGTCTCGGAGAAGTATGATGGTAGATAAGGAGATTTCCGTAATTATGTTTTGACAGAAACAATTCACACAAACTTGTTATGTTTCATCCACACAAGATTTTTGCTTTTTTCCCCAACCTGCTTTCTTTACATTTTGCAGCTTTGAAGTAAATACAATTTTTAAAATGACTAATTTTATATTGTATTCTGTGCCGCTCATAAAGAAATTACAATTTGTTTAATTATTTGTTCTTTTAAAGTTAGAATGTTTAGTTCAATGAAGTATTTAAATAGACCTTTTTAAGGTAACCTTTGCCCAAGAAGCTACTTACATACTTGATAATCTGTTTCATCTTCCCTGCAGTCTGAGAAAATATTCTTGACAGATCTCAGCCAGCAGATACAGCTGGCATATACAATAATGGTGGAGGTCAGGGGCTGATACATACATTAACAGCAAGTTAAATCCTGACAAGTGAAATGCAGGTGCCTTCACAGGCCAAGGGTTAGGTGTTAGCTCTGCTTTAGGTGGGTCTTGACAAAGCCTGACAAATGTGTGACTATAGGCTGTGCCCTCTAACTGTATCCCTGACCTGCACGCCTCAGGCTTCTGTTTCTCCTAAACAGGGCTGAGACACCTGTGTCAGTCATGGATTGCTCTCTGAAAAAAAGATATTTCCCTGGTTTCTAATGACAGAAGCATATTTGCCTACTTTCTTAATTGTAGTGCTTGTCTATTACCTCAAGGCCTCTTCCTTAACACCACATTTTGCCTCCATCCATCCTCCTCCATCCTTGCATGTTTGGCTTTTCTTGGGATTTGTCTACACTTTCATAGTTGCTGTAATCTCACTTCCAGTGGTGGCATCATTTGAAGCTGTAGAGTTCAAGTGTACATGAATCAGCTTGTTCACCCTGTCTGAAGCAAAGTCAGGAAAGAGAGATAAAAATCCCCCCGTATTCTACTTGAAAAACACTTCCAACATTTTATTATCTTTAACTGTCCTGTTCCATAGATTATTAATTGTAAATTTCAGTAATAGGCAATACCCTCTCAAAGTAGGGTAAAAAGAATACCAAAAATTATCCCGTTTTCCTACTTTTTTTTCTGAAGGCCTGGGGATTCAAGGACAGGTTAATTTGCAAATAGCACCATGTTGTTAGGATTCAGCAAGAAGCACTCTACTTCTGTCTAAGAAATTTTAGTTATTTGAGACAGCAGTAAGCTTTGTCTGGAGTTCTTGTTCAGATTTTTGCTGAGATGCTGATTGCTTTTTGAAGCATGATTTTCAATTCTGTACTGAGATATTTAGACGGCATACTGATATCATGGTAACAAAGGAATTAAGAATATACATGGAATGATCACTGCATCCTTTTCTAAAACTTGACTCTACCTTGTTCCTTCTCTTAGATGGCAACTGCAACATGTGCTCCACTTTTTACTCCTGGTTCTGCTCTATCTCTGCCTCTGCCTTCTCCCTCCTTGAACTGGGCTAGTGTTAGAAAAGATTGCAGTATAAAAGTGTTCATGTAGTTGGAATAGAAGAGTGTTTTCTGCTCTTGACATTTTTTTCACTTTTGTTATTTTTTTTCCAAGGGTGAAATTCACAGAGTGAGGTCAGATGGAGCCAACAGGACAGTTTTTGCTCCAGCAGCTGTTATTGGTGCTCCTACTGGTCTAGCATTGGACTGGATGTCTGCAAATCTGTATTACAGTAACCCGGGGACACAATCAATTGAGGTAATTATTTGAGAGGGACAATTGGAAAATAAGAGCCTAGATTTTTCAATGCTATGTATACAGATTGAAATTAGTAATATTTATTTGGTGAAAAACTTAAATTAGATTTATTTTAAAGTGCAATCTGTCTGTAGAAAAATACTTTACAAACTTGAACAGAAACTTAAATTTGAACATAGCTAAAAAGATTGAAAGCAATATATTCTGCAAACTTTATTTTTGTATAAATCTCTATTTTTTTTCCCCCTAAAACTCATTTGGCTTCCAGTATTTAACGCCCAACATCTCTAATGACTAGAGTTGCTATTGTTACTATCCTCACTTCAAATCAATGATCCCAATGCCTGTGATAATAAAGGAATGTTGCCATTGAATGCAGTGAGATCCATTCCCAAATGCTTTGATAACATATTATGTAGCTTTCTGGAGGCAAGAAGTCTCATGGTATGTGAAGGATAAAATTGTCATTCAGTGTAGGGAATTGGAGGATTAGTAATATATAATACAGTAATGATTGTGAATAAGCCCAGTCATTAGTGTTCTTGTTCCAAAATAGAAATGCCAACTATTAAATTAAAAGGCAGCTAATTTGAGCAAATGAAATGGTATCCTTCCTAAATCAGAATTTCATCAACCCATTCAGGCCTTGAAGATATTATGGAGACTGAGAGATTAACTATTTTTATAGCTAGGATCCTTTCTTGTAGGCAGGTTCTGAGCTGCAAGCAGCTCCTTCAAGGGGTGCATGTTAGAGAAGGGCGATGGTTAGAGTACAGAACAATGTGCTTTTTCTTCATGGTATTTGAGAAAGTCTTCTGAATTTCAATTCCCTGTTGATTTAGGCTTCATTCCTGTAAATTGAAAATGTACCATAAGTTCTACATTGCATGGTCTGATCACTTCAGTGTTTGCATAGGTCCTGAAGCTGCATGGTGACATAATGTACAGGAAAACACTGATTACCAATGATGGCACCTCTCTGGGAGCTGGCACACCGATTGGTTTGGCAGTTGATCCAGCAAGAGGGTAAGTTTCCAAAACTGCTGTTGTATTTGCTCATGAGTGTATTCTCCGTATTTTTCTTAATTTTTCAGGGTTTTCAAATTTCATCCTGGATTTGACATTGTTTTGTTTGTTTCATATTGGTGCAGAATTTATTTACTCTTTTTAAGCGGTAAAAAATAATTGCATAGCTTCCTAAATTATTGTATAGATGTTCATTCTCCTTAGTTTACTATATCCTTGTATAGTACCATTTTTTAATCAAAAAGAATCTCAGAATATTATGATTGTGAAAAAATGCCTGAGAAATGGGAACCCAGAATAAAGGGAACTCCAAAGTCTTTCTGTAAAATATCTTGTGATGTCTGACTTGAGCCTATCTATAGTAGAAACACACATTACATGGGAAAAATGTCACATGATAAAAAGAACTAAACATAATTTTGCTGCTTGCTCCTAAAAACAATTTGCCTTTTTTCTGTTTCATATAGATTTTTTTCTGACTTCGTAGTTTTAATTGAAAATCGAAACCACACCCACTCTGAAATGTTGCAGCCATCTGTGAAACAGAATTATTATTCTCCTCCTTTTTTGTTATAGTCATAATACTCTAGTGTGTTTACCTGCTGATGTTATAGTGGGACGATATAGGCGAGGTTATGGGTTTCTAAAAATTATTTAAGAGGCATTCTTCTCTTGAGAGAACAAGCATTTTTCTCTTTTTCAAATAAGTTCTTTTTCACTGTGGTTTGATTCAACATGAGCTCTGTTCAGCATGGGCTGAAGTATTTGTCTGACAAAGGAATTGGTTTTAAGCATATGCTCAAGTGACTCTGGTCCGCTGATTTCTCTTGGCAGTTTTGCTAACATATCTGATGTCTGTTACAGGAAGTTGTACTGGACAGACCAGGGAACTGACAGTGGAGTCCCAGCAAAGATTGCCAGTGCAAACATGGATGGCTCAGGCATACAAACCCTCTTCACTGGCAACCTGGACCATGTAGAGTTCCTTACCATTGACATTAAGGAACAAAAATTGTACTGGGCTGTCACAAGCACAGGAATGGTAGGAGGCTTTTTTTAATAATTGCTTCTTTACCTGTTTCTGCATCTATGGTTCACATGAGTGATTCTATTACTTCAGTTTTCTCTTATAATTGGGAGTTACAGGACTAAGCAAAATCTGGATAGCTGTTGTTATTAAATACCGTCAAAAATACAAGATCAGAAATCACACGCTGCCTGCCCTTTCCTTCCTACCTTGTACATAAAGATTTCATGCACAAAAGAGATTTTAGTAGCGTGTGTTGCATTTTAGTTTTGTATTATAACATTGAACTGTTATTATAAGAAATGTAATCATATTCTTTAAACTGATTTCTTAGATTGAGAGAGGCAATGTGGATGGTACAAATCGTGTGACTCTGGTGGTTCATCTTTCTCATCCCTGGGGAGTTGCTGTGTATGGTACCTTTCTGTACTATACTGATCGAGATTATGAAGTGATTGAACGGGTTGACAAGGCCACCGGCGCAAACAAAGTAGTACTGAGAGATAACGTCCCAAGATTGAAGAGCCTACGTGTGTATTATAGAGACAGTGAGTATTTGCTAGAGAGATGTTTCAGGATATTCACCTTGCAAAAACTTGAACTTCCCTTAGACATAGAATGTATACTCTTTCAAAGGAAATGCTTTGGTTTGGCTTTCAGGAAAAGTGTCAGAAGCATTTTGCCTGGTTTTGGTAAAGAGATGCTCCACCATCTAATTAAGGCATCTATTGGCTCATGTAGTTTTACTAAAGTAGTGTTGACTAAGAAAATTTGTTACTTTAGCTTCAAGTTTTATCTGATTCATGGCCCCATTGATCTTCAATGACAAGAGACCAGCAAACCCATTGCTAATACATCTGCGCTAAAATGTATAATGATTAGGTGCCCCTGCGTCCCCTTGGAGCAGATCCCACTCAGCCCGGTCAGCTCTGGACACAGCAGGCTGCGGGGGCCAGCCTCCGGGAGACCAGAGGTCTGGCTCATGGGTCCTTCCACAGGACCGCTGTGATGGAGGCAGGCGGTGGAGGGAGGAGGCAGACTCAGATCTGGGTGGAATCTGGAAGTTTATTGAGCCCCTGGACACGAGATCCCACCTCCCAGGAATGCCCAGCTCTGAGCGAGCTCAGAAGGCACTTGCAGGAGGTTTTATGGGAGGGTGGTAACAAGGGAGGGATCAAAGGAATAACCAATTGGAGGAGGGGAGGGTGTGGTGAACAGGATGAAAGGCGCATAAGGGAACCAACCATGGGAGAGGAAGGGAGGGACCTTGTTCCCCTGGCCAGTCACACGACGCCCCAGCCAGAGCTTTCTAGAAGCCTGGGAGGGGTGCCAGCACGATTGGCAAGGGCTAGGGAGGAGACAAAGGAGGGAAGTAGGGTAATTGACAGAGAACTGGGAGGGTACAAACTGGGTAAATACAAAAGTACAAAACCTGAGGGGAGACCCGGACTAAACCAAGCAAAAACACACTCCCACAACTAGGATCTTTATTTTTTCACCTGATTGTTAAGACTATACAAGTGTATGAATGTGGGTATATGTCCATGGGTGTTTGTGATGATACAGTTGAGATTTTTGTTTTACAATGTATGTCTTTTGCAGATTCTGCTGGTTCCTCAAATGGCTGCAGTAATAATATTGGAGTTTGCCAGCAGCTTTGCCTGCCTGTGACTGGTGGATTATTCTCCTGTGCCTGTGCTACTGGCTTTCAGCTAAATCCTGATAACAGAACCTGTTCCCCATACAGTTCATTTGTAATTGTTTCTATGCTCTCTGCAATTAAAGGATTTAGTTTAGAGACATCAGATCACTCTGAAGCCATGGTACCACTAGCAGGAAGAGGTATGTGAATATTATAATAGGAAAAAATCTTGTCATGCCTAGTATTTTGGCATTCCTTTCTGGCACAGCACAGGTTTTAAGCAAGTTTGTTTATATAAAAAATCATTAATTCATACTTTTCAAAATATTTCAGGACGAAATGCACTTCATGTGGATGTTCACATGCCTTCTGGTTTCATCTACTGGTGTGACTTCAGTAGCACAGTTTCTTCTCAGAATGCAATACGTAAAATTAAACCTGATGGTTCTTATTTTAGAAATGTTGTTACAAATGGAATAGGACGAAATGGGATTCGTGGCATTGCAATTGACTGGGTAGCAGGTAAGCACAGCTGAATTTAGGAGAATGTTATTCTTTACATATTATAAAATTTTTAGGCTAACATAAACAGATTCTAATGGAACTCTTTTGAATGGAAGTACTAACTAACTTGTGGTTTAATGCACTGATTTTAAAATAAGAGGAAGTAATGAATGGCTCTTACGTTTTATATATATGTGTAAAGTTGAAAGTTTATCAGAGTAGATGTATAGAGCCTTTTCTCTCCTGATGCTTTAATATTTGTCTTAGACCTCTCTTGTCTGTACATTTCTAAGTAGCTGTGTACTACCATTGTGAAAACATGAACAAGAGAAGAATGCACAAAACCTGTCTCATGACATCATAAATAAGAAAATTATCTACCCTCAGATTTCTATGTATGAATATTATAATGAAAAGTAAAAAAAGCAGGAGAAATATTTTATCTTTGAACTGTAATTTCCACATGTGCACTTCCTGGTCCTATTTAAACATATTAGAGATTAATTCAAATATTAACTCTTCAGAAAGTATTCCTCAGCAATTGCCGTTAATACTTTAGTTTTGTGTGTGTATATATATATGTGTGTACTGTATATATGCTTTGCAAAAGTTCTTCAGTTGATTGATAGGCTTGTTGGGATGAGTTTTAGGATAATCATCTGCTGTAAACATTTAATTTAGTTACTGTATACAGTCCTGTGTCTTAACATGGATTTCATAGTTGAGTGTTTTAAAAGGCAACTATACTACTGATAACCATAACAATCCATGAGGATTTAGGAATTAATTGACTACTGTTAGTTTGGCTGTCTTCTTTCTAATTCATCAGATTGTAGGCAAGTACCTTTTGCTTCCAACTACTAACATATTTATGATGGCTATTCGTTTTGTGGTTTGGTATTTTAGCAGCTTGTGTTTCTCAGATATTGATGCTGATATTAACTTTCTCTTTTGCTTTTCTGATTTGATTTGTTTTGGGGTTTTTTATATACAGGTAATCTTTATTTTACAAATGCATTCCTGACAGAGACTTTTATAGAAGTTTTGCGTTTGAACACAACTTATCGCCGTGTGCTTCTGAAAACTACCATAGATATGCCAAGGCACATAGTAGTTGACCCAAAAACCAGATATCTCTTCTGGGCCGATTATGGGCAAAATCCAAAGATCGAACGTGCATTTCTTGACTGCACCAACAGAACAGTTCTTGTGTCTGAGGGCATTGTCACACCTCGTGGGTTGGCCATAGATCACAGCAATGGCTACGTTTACTGGGTGGATGATTCCTTAGATATGATTGCAAGAATTCAGCCTGATGGTGGTGATGTTGAAATTGTACGTTATGGCAGTCGCTATCCAACTCCATATGGTATCACTATCTTCGGCAATTCCATGATCTGGGTGGATCGAAACCTGAAAAAAGTCTTCCAAGCCAGCAAGCAGCCAGGCAACACTGATCAGCCAACAGTAATAAGAGATAATATCAATTGGCTAAGGGATGTTACAATTTACAACAGTAATTTCCAGTCACGTTCACCGCTCGATGTCAACAACAATCCTTGTTTGGACAACAATGGAGGTTGTTCTCACCTCTGTTTTGCCCTCCCTGACATTCAGACACCAAAATGTGGTTGTGCCTTTGGAACACTAGGCAGTGATGGCAAGAGATGTTCCATTTCAACAGATGATTACCTAATTTTTGCTCTTGAGAATGCCCTCAGAAGTATTCACCTAGATCCTGAAAATCACAGTCCTCCCTTCCGCACAGTCAATGTGTTAAGGACTGCTGTGGCCCTGGATTTTGACAGCATAAACAACCGAATATATTTTACACAAAGTTATCCTTCAGGAACTGGAAGAATAAGTTATGTTAGTATTTACTCAGGAATTGGCTCTCCAACTGTAATTGCATCTGGTAAGTGCACTGAATTATCGTATGAAGTAATCAGATATTAAAAAAAATGGACTGCAGCCCCTCACACTAGCTCAACTTGGATTTTTATGCTAAAGGTCAAATTGACCACTTAGTTAAGCTGTCTAATAAAATGCTCCTTTTGCTTCCTCATTTTTTCCTTTTCTGAGATTCTTATATCATCTTGATCACAATGAAATGGAAATATAAAACTGGATAGGTATTATTCTGTATATAAAATGATACATGATAAATTAAAATTATGTGTAGTAAATTAATATTATGGAGTGAGGGAGGATTCCTGCTACTTGAAGAACAGCAACCAGAACTTCAGTCTGTGTGAGGAAAAGGTCTTTGTAACACTATTGTATACCTAGGACTGCCCGAGTCCCAAGTATTAGTACTCCAGGTTTTTAAATGGATGTATTTGCAGCGGTACCAATGGCATTTCAAAGAAGTCTTTGATGTAGCCAAATTATAAGGAAGAATGTTGCAGTATCTCAGGAAACCGTGCTGAGCCTGTGTGTGTTTGCTTGCATGTGTCTAAGACCTGGGAACTCCAGATGGCATAGCCTTTGACTGGATCAACAACAGAGTTTACTACAGTGACTACCTCAATCAGACCATCAGCTCAATGGCTGTGGATGGATCAAACCGCACAGTGATCGCCCGGGTGCCACGGCCAAGAGCCATTGTATTAGATCCCTGCAGAGGGTATGTGCTGCACTTTGTTTTGACTGCAGGTGAAACTACAATTTAGACTGACAGAGACTGCCAGACATTTCCTGTAACCCTAACCCTTTTCCTGTTGTATTCCTTGAATGCTTCAGAAGAATCCTTGTTTCAGTATCAAAACACTTCCTGAGAGGATGGGGGCATTACTGTATTATATTGTGCTTTTAATTTCATTACTGGTTATACTGTGTTATAATTAAGAAAGAGATTAATTGACTTTAGCAGATTCACATAGGAGCTGGAAGAAGTTTTCCGAAGTTCCCTCCAGTGGACCCCAGTGATCCCTCTAGAAGATTCCCTTGTCAGTGTGAGCCAAAATAGAGGAAGAAGATCTTTTCCTGTAGTTTTGCACTGCACACCTCAGTGAGGGACACCAGGGTGGAAATACCACCAAAAGCAAATGAGCTTTGTGAGTTATATTTTATGAAAATGTAATCATGTTATTGACAGGTATATGTACTGGACTGACTGGAGTTCAAATGCAAAGATTGAACGAGCTACTCTTGGAGGAAACTTCAGAACACCTGTTGTGAGCACAAACTTGGTATGGCCAAATGGACTTACCCTGGACTATGAAGAACAGCAGCTGTACTGGGCTGATGCAAATCTGTATGTATTGACAAGACACTTGTTTGTTTACATTTGGTTAATATTTTAATAGCTCTATTATTTATTTTTCCTAATTTCTAAACTGATTTTCAGTATTTCAGTTGAATTGGGTACTTGGCATAATAGGATGTTAGAGTTACTTAATAGCAGTGCAATGTCAAGTTTTAATATTGATGTGAAACTACTCTGCAATAAGAAGTTATATTATGTCACAGGGTAGATTTTGTTCTCTGCTTTATGCACTTGTACCCACTGTCAGTTTGTTTATCTTACATGCAATTCAGGACTTCAGTAACTGTCTTCGTTAAAAAGTACAATCCCATTACACATTTTACACTATTCATTGCTCATGGTTAATGCCTGTCACCTGTGAAATTTGGCCTGATATTCTTGCTGTTGCCTACCAGACAGAGCTCTAGCCTTGAATTTATGCCACAGTACTTCTTCCACCACAAGGAAAGTTTTAAAAAATAGTTTAGTTTTCTAAACATTCAAATTCACCCATGGTCTCAGAGAAACCACTGCAGCAATCAGACCTTTCGCTTCTGGTTCCTTCAGCATAGAAGTTCTTTTTCAGACTTCTTTGCTCTATCAGAAGAGTGTTGTCTGTAATGTAATAAATCCTGTGGCCTCTTCCTCTATGAAATCTTCTGTGAAGAAGGTGGTTTTCAGGATTTATCTGCATGCAGGAGGGAAAGACACTTGTAGTGGGATGTCTATCTTAAGAGGAATTCAGGATGTCAAATGAAACATACACTTTTCTGTTTCAAACTATAGTTAATGGAGGTGAGGGAGCATAGCAGCATCCTAGATATTTCAGCAGTGAGCACTGTTGAAATGCTGGATGTCAGTTGCCAGACTAATTAGGGCATGGTTTTACACCTAAGTTAGAAGACTTCTTTCTTTTAAAATGTAATAATTTCTTTGTTATTGTAGGCAGAAGATTGAGAGATGCAGTCTCTCTGGTACAAATCGTGAGGTAATTGTTAGCACTGCTCTGCATCCATTTGCAATGACACTGTTTGATCAGCACATATATTGGACGGACTGGAACACACGAAGCATTTATAGAGCTAATAAGTATGATGGTTCAGATCAGATTGTAATGATCATGAATCTTCCACAAAGACCAATGGATATTCATGTCTGGGCAAAAAGTAAGCAGCAGCAGTGTATCAACCCTTGCAACCAGTTCAATGGTGGCTGCAGTCACATCTGTGCACCAGGTAAGCTGTTATGCTTGATGACTGTAAGCTATTACTGTTTCCTGTATTAGAGTTTAGACTATAACAATTCTAGGCACATGGGGACAGCTGAAATATTTCTTAGTGTTCCCAAATTTTTAATACCTATTTTATTTAAAAATGCAATCACAATGATTGCCATTTAAGATCATGGTATTTCACGAACACACCTAAGGGTTGTATCTGAGAATCCTCACAACTTAAAATTATGGGTTTCTGTAACTTAAACCAAAGCATTGTTTTCTGGAGTTTAAACTTTTCTTGGATGAGACATGAAGTGAGTGCTGCAGGATATGCTTACCTTAGGAGTATATACTCTTACTGTATCAGGTGTTTCCTACAATATATTTTAAAAACCTGTATGGTTGCTATTTCTTTATTACATAAGTGTTATAGAGCTGTTTCATGTGTTACAGATTTTTGGACGTTATGGTCCTTGACTTTGGAAAACTCATTCAGTGCCTGTTTTCATTTGTAGCATCTTAAATACCATTAAAAATCTGTCTTGCCTGAAAACAACTCAAACTTCTCATTAATTTTGAGAAGAGCAGTTTGTCAATTGAAAGAAATTTTGAACACCTGTTTTGATTTTGAGGAATAAAGTCTCAGTGGGTATAGCTGTGATATTTGAAAGCATCACATACCATCTTGCTGCCACTAAAAAGCTATTTGGACAACAAGCAAATACTAAGATACTCCAAATTCTGACCTCAGTTCCTCTAAGGAACTCTGAAGTAACTTTTGTGGATTTTAATGGGTTTGCATATGCTTAACTGAGATAAAAGTCTGGCTAAGTCACCATACTACCATCTAAGTAAATAGATCATACAGGAATTATGAAAATTTCTTTGCCTTTTCCGGTGTTACAACTATGAAAACTTTCATGGAACCCTATATAAAACATCAATATTAAATTTGTTTCCTTTTCTTTGTGTCCTTTTTTATTTTTTTAAACTGTCAAACATAAATTTAGGTCCAGCTGGTGCAGAATGTCAGTGCCCTTCTGAAGGACACTGGTATTTAGCCAATAACAACAAGCACTGTATTGTGGATAATGGTACCAGGTGTGATACTGGTTTCTTCACATGCCTTAATGGGCACTGTATCTCTGAGCGGTGGAAATGCGACAATGACAATGATTGTGGTGATGGCAGTGATGAGTTGGAAAGTGTGTGTGGTAAGCATTTGAAGTAACTGCTTTGGAGAGTATACTGTCTTGCCTGTTCTGTATTCTCTGTCACATTTATGCCTTTATGATCATGGATCTTATGGCTGTAGTTTGGAAATGATCCCTTGCTTGCCCACAGATTTGAGGTCTGAATCGCTAGTGGTTTGCTTTAGAATCCAGAAGCACTATAGTATTGAATTTTTGTCATGTATAGCCAATTTCTAATTTTTTAATTCAAATATGTATTTTACTTTTCATGCAGTCCGTTTTGCAGCTGTGTTTGCCCTGGCAGGTAAAAATATTGTGATTTTACTTGTTACTTTGTCAGAGAACTTCAATTATATTTTATCCACATTTTTTTTTCTTTTTAACTCTCTGCAGCTTTCCATACTTGTCAGCCAACAGCTTTCACCTGTGGCAATGGGCGATGCGTACCCTATCATTACCGCTGCGATCATTACAACGACTGTGGAGATAACAGTGATGAGCTTGGCTGCTTGTTCCGAACCTGTGACTCCCACACAGAATTTACTTGCAATAATGGAAGGTGTATAGCCCTTCAGTATGTCTGCAATGGAGTAAACAACTGTTATGATAATGGCACCTCAGATGAGAGGAATTGTCGTAAGTTGAGCCTTAGTACCTAGTGCCTATTTGAGTCTGACTCTCTAGATACTAAAGGAAGAGGGAAGTGTGGTTTTGTGTGAAGAAATCTGACAAAATCAGCAAAAAGGACAAAAGTTTTTTCAATTTACATTACAGGTATTGTTAGTGTTATTTGAAGCAAATAGAATTGCTAAATCATGTTCTGGAACATCCTAAGATACTACATAATAAATGTTGCTTTAAGTAGTCTGCCTTGATGCAACAAATGCTCATGCAGTATGTAATGTTAATTCTTGTGAGTAAACCTATGGATTTCAAAAAGATTATTTCAGATAAATTGGATGTAAGGTTTATATTTTTGCCGGATCAGCTTGGAATTTGGCAATGGCTTTTTACTTTGTGTCGTGCTATATTAGTTATACTAGATTTAATCCTCAGGATGTATATTGTGATCCTATAATGGCACAGTTTAAAATTATATGCCTTATAAAATTATCAGTTATGTTTGTTTTAGTTAAGATGTAAACTGTGATTAGTTCAATATTGACTGCTTATGCAGTTCATGAAAATAATAACATCTATGCACTAAGATTAAAATCTTCAGTGAAAATTTATATCTGGAGTTTAAGAAATTGATGAAATTTTATTTAGATTTTTTTTCCATTTTGTGTGCCCACTGAATTTTTTTTAAAACATTGTTTAAAACATCTTGGTTTTTTTTTTGTTCTCAGAGAAATCTGACTATTTGCAATTCCTCATCTGTTAGCCATTTGTATTTGGTCTCACGGTCATACCCTACCAGCTGGTTGCAAATGTAGGCATTACAGTGTGAATACATGTCAATTTTCATTCCCTCATCTTCAAGTATTGGCATGTGGGTGTTTTGATCATGTTTTTGTCAGGACTTCCATCAATAAAAGCAATGGTTTAACTGCTCCCATATAGCATGAGCAGTATGAGTGAATCACTTCAGCAAATGAGTGACATGGGACTCTTTTCAACAATGTTACATATCAAATAGCTCTACAGCACTTTTGCTTTTTTTCTCCCTCCTTATAGCGGAGCGTACATGCCAGTCTGGTTTTACAAAATGTCAAAGCACAAATATTTGCATTCCTCGAACGTATTTGTGTGATGGTGATAACGACTGTGGAGATATGAGTGATGAGAGTTCGACTCACTGTGGTAAGTTAATAGGGCCTTTGTTACTTCTCTGATACTTCTGCAATTTGTTCCACTGCTCTTTACTTTTAATATAACTCCAACTGTTCTCAAAACATCTACTTTTTAAATACTGAAGTTATATATGCATGGTACTATTAGCTCCTAATTATCTAAATTATTCTTTTATCTAATATAAAGGATGATAAATTTTTGCAGCGTTTTAATACAGCATTTGAGGATTGTTCCTTTTGCTTATTCTGGTCTGTATTTCTTATTTTTTTTGCAAGGTGTTTGGCACTTAAATATTATAGAGAGCTGTCTTTTTCCATAACTTTAACATTAGAATATTTTTCCTTCTAACCGAATGAAATTGTATATGGTCTCAAATTTATTTTAGCTCTTTCATGTGGTTATGTATGCTTTAGCATATGATTTGTTGTTCATTGTAGCTTCCAGTTAGGGTATTGAAGTGCGTTACAAACCAGATTAACTTTTCTAGGACATTTTTATTAGGTAGAAGTTAGGTAGTACTTTTCCCATATAAAATATTAGGGATCAGTTTATAAAACATAATGGATGTTTTCAGATGATGATTTGGTTTTAGTATTGGCTGAGCAGATTATTTTTGCTTTCACTATTTTTCCTAAAGGTACATGCCTTTAGGAAACTAACTATGCCACAGTTTTTCTAAAATATAAATTCAATTTTTGTGACCAGAATGTGGCCACTTTTATTATGGACACCAATGTGTCTAGAACATGTGGCTATAGTGGGCCTTGTTCTGCTTGTGAAAGGTGTGCTTTGTCCCTTCTACTGTTTATGTCCCTGCTGAATTACTTAAATTGAGAAGTGGTGAAGGACAAGGAAGACGGAGAGAAAAAGAGAATGAGAGATGAAAGAAACTCAAGACATTAATGAGCAATAGTTAACTTTGATTTCCATCATTAAAGGCACAGGGAAGAGCAAGTTAAAAGGCCAGACTGAATCCTTCTGGTATTTTGAAACCATCAGAGGGTACAGCAAAGTATTGGTAACTACTGAAGAAATTGTCAAAATCACTATACATGCCAGGATCAAGGGGCTCAGCTGAAGTGCAGACAGTACTTGCAGCATGCTGAGCTGCAACTATTCAGTGTTATGGTTTGTTCTTCACTGCCATTAAGAAAAGATTTCTACTAGCAAATGAAGAAAAAATTGGTATGAGGAAAACTATGTACCATGAGATATTACTTCCTTAGTGCACATTTTTATTTCCTGTAAAGCACTGAGTCTGCTATGCCTGGTTTGGGCACTGGAGAAATGAGTATATTGGACTGTGGTCATTTTCCTATGCGTACATCTCAAGTATAAATGTAGAACATATGTACAGTTGCTGCAAGCAATCCTATTTCCAGAGCAAATTCTGTCTACTTAGTAGCTGATACGTATGCCCTGGGAGAAAATTAAGCCCATTTCTTTGCATACAAATATCAAGCTAGTTTGTACCATGAACTCTTTCCAGAGAGGCTGAGAAAAGACTTCTTTCCTAGCATAATTTTTTCTCTTTCTTTTTTGGGGACTGTAATAATTTTTGCATAACATGGACTCAAAAGCAACTTAAAACAAGTTGGAAAGGTAGCAGAAAGAAAAGAAGTCATACATAGGTTTTTTCTTCCAGTGTCTCTTACTTGCACAAATAGTGAGTTTCGTTGTACATCGGGACGTTGTATTCCTGCTCATTGGTACTGTGATCAAGGAATAGACTGTGCTGATGGCTCTGATGAACCTGCCTCTTGTGGTAAGTCTGCACTCAGAAGATACAACATGGTGGATTACGGCAAATCAGTAGTTTGTCTTGCAGGCAGAAGCTTAATTCCTGACTAAGTGGAAAATAAGTATCTTTTGGGTTTTATTCAGTGTCTCTAATATGAGTCACTGAGTAATCTGAGTCTTAAATACTTAAAGCTGCGTATGGAGTATGAAGGCTTTAATTGCAACAACTGAATGCTTGTAATGGGATTACTCTTAATGTAAAACTTCCTATCTCTATAAGACTATGATAGTAGTGAATCAAATGGCAAAAAATAGCCAGTGTTTTGATATTGCTTTGGATGTAAAAGCAGATTTCATGCTATACGGAAAGTATGCATGCAGTACTACATTTGGGGAAAAAGGGAATGTGGGATGCAGAGGGGAAGAGTGTTGACACAGTATATGGGTATCATAGTATTACAGTAAACAAATCCTGTATGTACAATAGAAACTGACAGGAATAAGCAGAGGAGTAGGGTAGGAGGTAAAAAAAAAGGACAGTAATTTCCAGGGAAGAAGAGAAGGAGCTAACTGAAGTCACTGACAACTGATATTATAACATAGTTATTATTCTCACTGTAAAAGTAAGAATAACACAAGGCAAGATTCTTCTATGGTTTCAGCAGGGCTGGTAGGTCACTTTGCATATTATTGGAGTTACACCTTTAGCCTAAGAAAATGTTTTGCAGCTTATACATTAACTATTTACATTTAAGCTTTGATTTTAAATTTCACTGTCATAAGCTTCTCCCTGAAATACAGTTCTCAGCAGATTTCATGGCAGTGCAGGTTATTTTAACAAGCAAAGTGATTGTGTTCATTTTTAAGTGCCCCAAATGCGGACTTGTTCGAGTGACCAGTTCAGATGTGATGATGGCAGATGTATCCCAGCAACATGGATCTGTGATGGTGATAATGACTGTGGGGATATGAGTGATGAGGATCAAAGACATAATTGTGGTAGGTGGTTAATGCAAATAGATACTACACTTTGTCCTGCGGGTATTTTTTAGAAAACAACCAACCCTCAAACTCTCACCCACTGCCAATTTTTCTACCTCATAAAGGTGCACATTAAGTGTGAGGTACAATCCTTCTGTACCTTCATTTTCATGATATTGAATCAAAATTAAATACTTGGTTGGTAGTAAAACCCAACAAAACATTGTTCTAATTTCGCAATTACTCTTCTTTGAATTGTTGAGTTGAAATGGAGATATAATTAACCTGGATTGTGTGTACGATCTGGGCAGCCAGAGCAGCTTCAGTGGAGATACTCCCTGGTGATCATGCACTGCATCAATATGTGCCATATTAATAACCACATTTGTGGCTTAATATCTGAACAAAATAAGCCTGTCTGTTCAGAGAGTGAACAAAGGGAAGGAGGTTCACCAAACCTAGTCCCACTTCTTGATTTTTTTGAGAACAGCTGATTATACTTGTAGTCCTTGGCTGTACTAACTATAATGGTGCTACCTCTGTTTGCTCTCTGGAGCACAGAACACCTTGAACAAAATAGGGAATCGAGACTGTCCAGCTCTCAGAAAATCTGGCTCAGCTCCCTGAAATTCTGGCTGAAAAAGCTTATATTGAGAATCCAGTGATTTCCGCATGTCAGCATTGCCTAAGGAATTCTTTGGCTCCCAGTCAGCCCCTATGAAGAGTAATGTGCAGTTTTGTACATGAGAAGGTACCTATCTCTGGTATCTATCTCTGCATGTGCAGTAGGGCTTGGCTCTGTTACGGATTATGGGTGGATATCCAGGCTGTTGGTGTGTGTGGTGGAGGAGGGTGTCACATACACAGAGTATAACTTGGTTAGTGAACATGGTTTTCCTTCAGCAAACCGCAACTGCACAGCGGCAGAGTTCATGTGTGCCAACAATCAACCCCCACTCAGGAGGTGCATTCCTCGGGCATGGGTCTGTGATGGTGATGCTGACTGCAGTGATGCTCTTGATGAACACCAGAACTGCACACGAAGATCTTGCACAGAAAATGAGTTTACCTGTAGTAATGGCTTGTGCATCCGTAACACATACAGGTTTGTAACTACTGAAGCAGCTGTAGAAATTCTCAAAATTGCTTGTTGTGAAGGAGCTAATTCAACCTTTTTTCCTCACCATTAGTTGTAAGTAGATCTACATATTGTAATGAAACTATTTATCTGCTCTGCATTTGTGCATTAGCTTTGACTCAAAAATGCTCTAGAATTTTCTATGTTAATATCCCCATTGCTCACCATTAGCATTTAATCCTTCTTATTGTCATTAGTAACCTCTCCTAGGGTGATTCTGTCCAGCCTGTAATGCACATGGAGAATATAGAGGACCCACAGGATCAGAATATATAATATGACCCCAGTTTCTGAAAGTCTCTTCTATCGGAGCCAGTAATACCGGCCTTCTTTGGAAATTGGGAGAGTGTATCTATCCCTCTGCCCTGGAGACAGTGATTGCCTTCTTATATTTGAAGAGTGTTCATTCTTCTTCAGGTGTGATAGGCGGAATGACTGTGGTGACAGCAGTGATGAAAGAGGATGCATCTATGAACCGTGTCAACAGCACCAGTTTACTTGTCAGAATGGGCGCTGCATTTCCAAAGCCTACATCTGTGATGGGGATAATGACTGTGGTGATGAATCTGATGAGCTGGAACGTCTCTGTAGTACACCAGAAGCAACCTGTTCTCCCCATCATTTTAAATGTGACAATGGAAACTGCATTGAGCTGGTTAAAGTCTGCAATCGGTTGGATGATTGCTTAGATAACAGTGATGAAAAAGGATGTGGTATGTATAGATTTATTTGTACTGTCTAGTTAAAAAAGCTTAGGCACCTTTGAAAAAATTAAAATTATAAGAAAGGTATCTTTTAAATTTTTTTGCTGTAATTAAATCATACTTATATGCTGTTTTAACTGACTGTGACAATGAGCTAATGATATAAACAAAATATATTTCATACACTGTTATGTATTGCCCTTGCATTTCCAAAATATGCTATAGTCCATAGTTTGCACTTAGGGTGTTTTGTGACAGACTTCAGAGGTGGTAGAATAATTTAATATTGGATTAGGTTGTTTTCTTTTTTTCCTTTTTTACGGCAGCCCACATCCACAATCAGCATTTTCAGAGGGTAGCAGGGAGAGAGAGAAAGTGCATTGGAAAGTGACTGCACTATTACTCTGCTAGCTGGTTCCTTGAATAGAACTCCTTTCCTTCCCCAGGTGTAAATGAATGCAGTGACCCTTCAATCAGTGGATGTGATCATGACTGTACAGACACACAGACAAGTTTCTACTGTTCTTGTCATCCCGGATACAAACTTATGTCTGATAAACGGACTTGTGATGATATTGATGAGTGCAATGAAACTCCATCAGTATGTAGCCAGATTTGTGAGAACACAGCTGGCTCCTACATCTGTAAGTGTGCCCCAGGCTATATCCGGGAGCCTGATGGAAAAAGTTGCCGACAAAATAGTAATATCTCCCCATACCTTATTTTTAGCAACCGTTACTATCTGAGAAATCTCACAGCAGATGGCCAGTCTTACTCTCTCATTTTGCAAGGACTGAGAAATGTGGTGGCACTGGACTTTGACAGGGTGGAAAAGAGGTTGTACTGGATTGATGTGGGGAGGAATGTCATTGAACGAATGTTCCTAAATGGAACAAATAAGGAGGCAGTGATAAGTGATGATGTGCCCAACGGGGAAGGTATCGCTGTTGACTGGGTTGGCAGGTAAGAAAATATGTTTTTTGTCTTTCTGGGCTACTGAAGAAATGATGTGTGAAGGAGTTTATCTGAAGGGTTTTTCCTCACTTCATATGAAATTCCTGATGAGTACTGAAATAGTTTGGAATGTGGATGCAGCGTTATACAACTGCTCTGAAACTATTTATCAGCATCTAATACGTAACACTGTTCTTTACTCTCATATGTAGTATACTGAGGTTATGTCAGACTTGCTCTCTCATCAATCAGTCGTTTGCTAGCAGTTGTTGGGATTGGGATGCAGGCTTCACTGCATAAACAAAATACTGTAACAAGTAACTAGATTCCAGTGAAGTAAGTAATAGTAAGCCTTAATAAAATTTAGCTCCTGTACCAATGTGAAGGGCATGTGTCTTTTGCTCTTGAAAAATGTACCTGACACATTCAAACAACATGATCCATATAATTTTCTGCCAGGAGGCCAGCATATGAGTGAGGTAATTGGAAAACACATCTCATCATGGTAAATTTTTAATTGCCTGCTCTGTTTCAAAAAGTAGTCTGATTTACTGCCACAGAACCTCTGTCCTTATGTGGTGCCCACTCTGACAGTGTTCTTGTTCCTGCTTTCCAAGTGCAGTAATATAAGTATGAAAAGTCTAAAGAACATGGATCAGACTGTAAACTAAGAAGAATTGTTCAAGAAGTCACTTTGGGAACTTCCATGAGAGTGTTTATATGAATATGTCCATATAAAAGTTTTTATGTTTAAACCACTTTGTCTCTAAACCTAATGATAATTAATGTTGCTAGCACCCCCAAATGCTTTATGATTCATGGAAAGGTGAGGAAGCAAAAGACAAATTTTAGCTGAAATGGTCCTACTGCTTCGTTTCTAATACAGCTTTTGAATTATTTCAGCTACCATTAGTTATGTCTTCAGTCAGTTCTTGTTTAGATGTTTCAGACAGGCTGAAGGACAGTACAATGGTTGAATTTGTCTGTTTGATTTCAGTGCAGGGAGAGGATTGGAGGATGCTGCAAGGTGCAGGTTGGAGAAGACTACCTTCTCCTCCTTCCTGGTGGGAATGGTACTGCTTAGGGTGGTGGGGGCAGAAATTATATCTGTCAGGCTCTTTCTGGAATGACACTGTGGATGCTGGAGCTGACCAGCTCTGCAGAGAATTTCAAAGTACCCTGCTGTAGTTCTAATTGAATTTAATGCTTCGTTTTGATGGAGGCATTTAAAAAATCATTCCTACTGCTTGTATGATTTCTTTGCTTACAGCTGTATGTAATTCTCAGGGAAGGTAATAGAAGTGTTAGAAAATCCTAGGTGAAGTTTAAATTAGGGTGTCAAACTGCTTAGGACTTTTCTACCTGTTTGATGAGAGCAGAGGTGGCAGCATGGAACAGTTCATGATTCTCTACAATATCTTACAGCCCTGGTCACAGTCCATTGCACTGCATGTCTGTTTTCCTGCTCCTGGCCATTGTTGGTAGGACAGGAATGGAAGAAGGGTTTAGGAATTTGTAGGTGAATGGCATATTAGTACTCAACTGGGCACCTGCAAGTTTGAATTTGGCACCACTGATTGGGCTTACAGGAACAATAGGAGAGAAAAGGACAGCCTGGAGCATGGTGTAGAAGAGATGTCAATGAAGCACATATTCCTTTACAGTAGATACATTGCTTCTAGGAGAAAAAAAATTTAAAGATGCTGTGAAGCAAAATAAGGGAAAAAATTAAATAATGTTAAATAAATTAAAATATTTCAGAAAATTGTACTGGGTGGATGCCTACCGAGATTGTCTCTACGTCTCTGAACTTGATGGAAGATTCCGGAAAAAACTGGTGGATCGGTGTGTGGATGCCAACAATACTTTCTGCTTTCAGTATCCCAGAGCAATTGTTGTTCATCCAAAATACGGGTATGACATTTCAAGAGTCCTTTTCCTTTGTTTTGCAAATAATCTTGCACTATTCTGAAAATCTGAAGTAAATTTTTCTGCTTACATTTAGATTTCTGTGGTGTTAGTACTTAGTTGCAGCTTAGGAAAAATAGTAGCTTGCCTGTTGTAGGTGTATATGCATGGCTGTCAGCTACCATTGAAAGTGGAATTTGCTTTCCTGTGGACTAGAAAGTTCTGATTGCAAGGCTAAAAAGGTTGATAGAAATGAGTGTAGTTTGGTAGCTGTTGGGGCTGGTATTTTGAAGGCAATTGTGACTGCACAGTTGTCTGCTGTAGCAGTTAAACTAAGAAATACATTATCTTTCTTCTTCATCAATCTCTGCTTTAGTCCTGTGGCAGAAAGTACTGTATTTGAGGCATAGCTTCTAATATTTACTTCAACAATCCTAACTATAAGTATTCCTTTGAACAGACAGATTTACTGGACAGACTGGGCAGATCGAGCCTATATTGGACGAGCAGGCATGGATGGCGAGGAGAAGACTGTGATCATCTCTACAAAGTTAGAGTGGCCCAATGGACTTACCATAGATTACACCAATGACAAGCTCTACTGGACAGATGCCCATCTAAATTATATTGAGTATGTACACAGAAAATATTGAAACAACTGAACAATTGCTCATATCAGATTGTGGTGGGAGAATTTATGGGTGCTGTAAAAATAATACATATTTCTGCCCACTGACTCTATAGAAAACGAGTCAAAATGTCTGGAGTAGTAGATGATATGGATCGTTAGATTACACAATAACTGAGTTTCACATTCTAGGTTCCACTGAAAGTTGTCCAAAAGTTACAGTGAAAAGGTTCACACTCTGTACTAAAATATACAACTTCTCTATATCTAGTTATACAACTTGAACCAAAGCAATATTGACTATAAAATCCCTGTTTTTTGATCCTCTTGTTTCTGCTTATAGATAAGAATTGAGCTGTAACTAAACTAGTTATGTGCTAATAAGTTGTATACATACCATTAGATGATGTCTGAGTGTCTATAAGTATGATACGGAATTTCCTGTTGGCAAATGGGATTATTTTGTCAACTAAGAAAAATCTATTTATTGCTTCTAGTACTAGAAAATTTCCACCTAAATAGCAGTAAAAAGGATAGTACTCTATTTCAGTGATTTTGAAATACATGATACTGAAATACTTTGAAAGCAAAAATTTGTATTTATGTTAGTGTTCATATTTGTATTCATATTTACATCCACATTTAAATTTGTATTTGTATTTACTTCTATTCTTCTCTACATTAATTCTTCTGCCAGCCTTTTCTATGATAAAGTGTTAAAAATGTCTTTTAAAAAATTTGTATTAATTATATGTAAGTTTCTTCTCTCTTGTATTTCATAATTTCCCCATATAGCAAGGTAATAGTAAAAATGTGAAATCTTGTCAAAGATAGCTCACCAGAGGAATCTCTAAATCAGAAAGACATGTAAAATTTAGGAATATAGGAAGCCTATTATTGTCTTAAGTGTTCCGTTATTAGCAGTCTGAATCATCTAGGCAAGCTAGACTCTTTTGTGACAAAAATAACTTGCTGTTAAGGCAAAAAATGTGCAGAATTTTCATTGTTCTAGCTAATGTGCTTCTGTGGGAAGACTATACATTTCAGTGGATGTTACTCTATTCCATTTATTTCCCTGAAATAGCCTGTTTTACTTTCCTCCATATACTAAAATGAATTTGCTGAGGATGGTGATCTGTCTTTAGGGCACAACGAAGCCTCAGTTCTACATTGCATGTTTCTGGTCACCAATAATGAAGTGCCATAAGCATACATAATATGTGGAAAGATGAAAAGAAGTTTTAGCATTTATCTGAATGTTTTGCACAAATTTTTCTTTGTGGAGGTACTCTGACCTGGATGGACATCATCGTCACACAGTATATGATGGGACTCTACCTCATCCATTTGCAATAACAATTTTTGAAGACACAATATATTGGACTGACTGGAACACAAGGACAGTTGAAAAAGGAAATAAATATGATGGATCAGAAAGGACTGTTCTTGTGAATACCACACACAGACCATTTGACATCCATGTTTACCATCCATACAGACAACCATTTGGTGAGGAAACAGAATTAGATTTGCGTTTAGAGGGTCAGCTGTTATGTGGGGACTAGTTGCAAAGTGTCATGAATGCACTCAGCTTTTGCCTTTGCCGAGGGGAATAAAATGCACAGAGTAAATGTAGGCATCTACTTTACATTTATAAATTGCCCTGTCTTTAAAAAGCAATGACTGGTAATGCATAATTTTAAATTAGCTTCTAAAACATCATGGCTTAATAGCATACATTTTGTGTATATGAAATCACATATATTTTCCTCATGAAATGCCTACTTACCTAGGTTTTGTTTTTCAACATCTTATATTTAAGGTTTCAAAGCAGTACTAGAAGAATCTATTGTAGATTGAAACCTTTGTGTTCTGGAATTTATAAAGTATGGTATTATTTATTCTTCTGTTTTACCAGTTAATAATCCTTGTGGCACCAATAATGGTGGTTGTTCCCATCTTTGCCTAATAAAAGCTGGTGGTCAGGGGTTTTCCTGTGAATGTCCTGATAACTTCATGGTCATACAGTTTGGCAATACAGCCCACTGCCTTCCAATGTGCTCTAGCACCCAGTTTCTCTGTGCAGACACTGAGAGGTAAGTCCACTGCTCACCATTGCTTTTTCACCATGTGTTTTTAAGGATATATTTTGCAGTTTAGTTTGTTTAAAGGGGCATGAAATTAGGAATTCATTCTGCTCTCACGATGAGTTTGTGACCTGCTTGCAAAGAGAAAACCAGGAAAAATAGGAAGACAGGCTTCCATTTTGGAAAAGTACTTCTAGACTGGTTGCTTAAGTAGTACTTTTTTTCTTTATGTTATATGGCATTGCTAATGTAGCAAAGTTTGGGTTGTTAGAAACATGAACCTACAGAAACTGTTTCTTGTTGAATTCTCAGACCTGGAACCTTCTCTTATTTTTAAACATCTTTTACAATGTATCTGTTTCTGCCAAATATATGCTGTCTGCCAGTGGCCCAGGAAAGGCCTTTAGCTGATGCGAGGGCACATTTATAACCCCTATTACTGAGACAGCAGTGGAGGGAGAGGAATGGTGATGTAAGAGTTCTTCTACTGATGTATCACTCTGGAGCCTATGAGGCGGGTGTGCTTATTGGGTTGCCTTTTGAAGCAGTGTTATAACAATAATCCCTAGTGAAATTATTGTGCTAAAGTTTGGGTGAACTATTGAAATGTTACCTCATTAAAAAGCCAGTTGGAGATTGATCTAAAAAACATGAGAGAGGATTACCACAAATAAACATAAAAATGAAATAGTTATTATTTTCTGTGAACTTCCTTCTAGAGGTCCACCAATATCATCTGTTTATCATCTGTTTCTGGTGACAGTATTCTGGCATATTTTGTTAGCATTTGACATCTGAAATAGAAGACATAAAATTCAAGATGTTTTGGGTGTTTCAAGAATAACACTACGACATGACTGTCTTTTGTGCTGTAAAAGGATAGTTGTACATCTGTAAAGCCATATCCTCAACACAGAACACCCCGTTTTCTCTTTGTAGGTGTATTCCCATCTGGTGGAAATGTGACGGACAGAGGGACTGTCGAGATGGCTCCGATGAGCCCCCAACCTGTCCGCAGCGGTACTGTCCTGTGGGGCAGTTCCAGTGTAATGATGGGAACTGCACAAGTTCACATTTCTTGTGCAATACCCAGCCAGATTGCCATGACAGATCAGACGAAGATCCTGTACTTTGTGGTATGTTCCAACAAATAAATTAAAGTATTTTGCCAGTATAAAACATGTAATCAACATACAAATTTCATAATCAATATCTCTTTTTCAAAGATGAAAAGGTGAGATAGACAGATGCAGTCTTGCACCTGCTGGAGCACTTCACCTCAGTGCAAGCAGGGTAAAGGAGAGCAAAAATGTATTATATCAAAACATAAACAGTTTCTGTACCTTTGAGACAGATTTGCACTGAGATAAATTACCATCTGAGGTATAAAATATTAGAAACAGGACTCACTTTGTTTTGCTCTGAGTAAAGCCGTGGTGATTTTGAAGAATCTAAGGCTTCCTAATGCCCAGGTCAGTCTAACTGGTGGGCTAATTTTCCCTCTATTCTACTTTGCATGATGGGACAAAATTATTACATCCTCTGCATTGCACAAAATCCAATTCATGTGGGAAGATTTTTTTTGGAGAGCTGTATGTGAAAGCAGTCTTATAGAAATGCAGCATTATTATGCTTTTGGAATAATGTTATCTCCTTTAAAACCTATGCTATTCCACATACTTACGCCTAATTTAAAACAGCATATCCTTAGTTCTCTTTTTGTAAATAACATAGTTCTAGCAGTTGCAAGCTTAGTAATATAAAGCGAAGGGGAAAGCAGTGTAGTTACATAAGTGATAGTTTCATTGCCTTCCATTCCAAAGTGTTTCTAACAGTGACAGAATTAAATGAAATGTTAATTTTAGCTGAGTTTCAAATAGCTAAGATCTTAAGTGTGCCACAGGGGAATTTAAAAAGAGGAAATACAGCAGCTGTGTAATGTGCTGATTTTAACATACTGGGTACAATAAAAATCAGTCTAGGTCTATGTAATTCCTTTTACTCATTATCTCGTGCATGGGAACAGAATCCTTTGGTCTGGGACATGTATGGAAATTATGATACACTGCTTTCTCTTGAACAGTTTGGCAATGTATGTAAAAGAAAGTAGTAGAGTGGGGTATGGTGAGACACAGAAATTCTGGAAGTAGAGATAAGTGTTGATTCCTGTTTTCAGAGCTACCCCAATTTGCTAGCACTGCTGATACCAGCTTTTTGTGCTTTCCCCTTTCGGAATAGAGGGTATATATTTGTAGGTTGTGCAGCTAATACTAGCATAGTCTTCTGCTATGTTTTCTGTCATGTTCATTCATAGAGAAACAGGCCCATCAGGCAATACACACCTAAGCTGATAGCATGGCCAAAGTGCCACTTAGCTCCTCTGTGGAGTGTCTGGGAGACCCTGCCTCAATCATGTTGAATGCTGGGTTTACTTCCCTCTGCTTTAGGAGAAGGTAGTGTATGTCTTGCTCCTAGAAAAACGTAGAGCCTTAGTGAGCTTGTCTGAAGATGCCTGGGGAAAATATGACATGGGATGTTAGAAATGTGTACCTTAATTGCTTTAACTGGGTGAGTATATGTGATGTTTTAAATTTTTTCTGGCTTTGTTTTTAACTGTTGGTGTAAACATAAGGACTCAATTGATATAACAGCAGCAGACCATTTCTGTAAGTTTCAATATCCTAACAGCTAATCTGTATTCTTTCAGCTAATCATCAGTGTGAAACTCATCAGTGGCAGTGTGCCAATAAACGATGTATCCCAGAAGCCTGGCAGTGTGATAGAGAGGATGACTGTGGTGATAATTCGGATGAAGATAGCGCTCACTGTGCCAGTAGAACCTGTCCCCCAGGCCAATTTAAATGTGACAATGGCCGCTGCATTCCACAGTCCTGGAAGTGTGATGTGGATGATGATTGTGGTGATAACTCTGATGAGCCATTCAACGAATGCAGTAAGCATACAGCTGTAGTAAGATGCCTATATTAGAGTGCACCAAAAGCAGAGTGAACCACAGTACTTAATTTGCCTGAGATTGAAAGTTTATTGGAAAGGGGCATTTTCTGCAAGCTAATTACATTTGTGTAGTAAAGAGCGTTAGAAAACATAGGGACTATGTGATAATTTACTACCTCCTTATTTTTGAAGGGGAGAAGGCTTATTTTTGCTGGCCAGATTGTCAGAAACTGGCAGCATCTCACTCTGACTTTCTTGATGCTAGGATTTTCCTATATGCTTTAGCATGTCTTTCTGAACCAATGGGTGTCTTGAAGAACTTGTGACCAAGATTTGCCATCTGAGGACAAGCTGCCTCCTCTGGTTCCCAGGTTTGGGGCTATTGCCAGTGTTACCAGCTCTAAATAGTTTGGTGAAAAACACAATGAGTGTGATTTGAACATCTGATGGGTTTATAGTATATGCAGAATGCAAGCAGCATAGATTGGAAAAGATAGTTAAATCAGATACATTTGATACTTTCTCTTTTACAACACTGAAGTTAGCAGATAAATCTTTTTAGTTGAAATAATTGAACGTAAGTTATAAAAGGTTAGGAGAGGCAGAATAGCAAGGAGGACAGTTAATGGCTAAGTAACACAACTAATTTTGACAACTGCATCTTTCAGTGGGACCTGCTTATCGATGTGACAATCACACACAGTTCAGCTGCAGAACCAACTACCGTTGCGTACCATTGTGGGCAGTATGCAATGGGAATGATGACTGTAGAGACAACAGTGATGAACAAGGCTGTGGTAAGTTTGGAGGAGGTCATTTCAGCATGACTGTGCCTAAAATATTTCTCCAATTTGCAAACACACAGATTTTCTGAAAGCCTTCAGTAATAATGTACCTGGGCAAAGACTATGCTAATGTGTGCTGTTTTGTTGGCAAACTGTCTACACTGCAGAGGAGATGACTTGCAGTCCTTCTGGAGATTTCCGTTGTGACAATCATCGATGCATCCCGCTGCGCTGGAAGTGTGATGGAGATGATGACTGTGGTGATAACTCTGATGAGCACAACTGCAGTGAGTTCTTGTTTTGTCTGTAATGATATAGTCCCACTTATGACTTAAATGTCCTTCTATTTCTTATGAGAACAAGGCAGACAGCTCTCAAATGCAACCATACTTTGCTTTATACAGTCTGTCTTTTATTTGCTGAAATACCGCACTGATGTCACAAGGATGCATTCTGGTTACATAAAACCACTGATAAATCCCGTCATCACAATAACACAAATTCCAGTTTTCCACTAAGAAGTGACATTTGAATTTTGTCCTGTGTGCAAATGTAGTATTATCTAGTTTCTTAAACAATAATAGTGGATCTTTATTTTCTGATTTGAGTTAAAAGCTTCTGTATAATTCTGTGTTGAAACAAAGTCTGCAATGATTTTCCTTTTTTCTATATCAAGAGGGACATAGAATGTCTACCATGTTTAAAGAGTACTTGGGGGGAATGATGCTTTAACATCATTTAATTTTAAAGATTTTACCTCATTATCTGCTCACATTAGTTTTGTCTGGTTCAATGAGACAGGTGTGGATGTTTAACTCTACATCTGGGGAACTTTTCATATTTGTACATTCATTTTAAACAAAGGTCCTCGTGAGTGCACAGAAAGTGAATACCGTTGTGACAATCTGCATTGCATTCCTTCACGATGGATCTGCGATCACGATGACGACTGTGAAGACAATTCAGATGAACGTGACTGTGGTGTGTATTATCTGAATGCTAACTCTTACATGTTCTCGCTGTTGTTTCTAATGTGATAAATTATTCTGCAAAATGATCTTTTATGGGAAGCATCTTTAAAGAAGTAATGTTCACCCTGTCACTTTAGTCATTCCACCAAAAGTAGAGAGTACCACAGTTTTAATAGTCTGGGATTTTCCAACTTTTTTTAGAAGATTGTTCTCTAAAAGTAAGTAGTTTATCTATTTTTGAACAAAAAGGCATTTCAGTTACTTCTGAATCTTTTCAGAGTTGAGGACCTGCCACCCAGGTTATTTCCAGTGTGATAGTGGACATTGTGTTGCAGAGCGCTTCAGATGTGATGGAAATGGAGACTGCCTTGATTTCTCTGATGAAGCAACTTGTCGTGAGTTTCAAGCTTTGCAATTGGTGCTCACTGTGCTCACTTTCGGAAAGATTTGCACTTTTCCCTATTTTTAAGTGAGATGACTCCTTAGAGATATAGAATTTTGCAACACGCAGTGGTATCAGAAAAAATTCAGGATAAGCATAATATTTTCAATCTGCTTTTTAATATAACAATGGGTTGCCATCTCTTACACTGATTGTAAATACATTCTGAATGGTAGGAAATGAATGTGTTTACCAAGTCCAGGAGAAGATACACATGGAATGTACATCACAGCACTTGTCTTTTAGAACCTGAATTATACAACATTTGGCTGTTCTTAAATGGAGGAGAAAAGTGTATGAGAAGCCATTGAAAGGGCAAGGGTGTGGTTTATTTATATAGGGTGGTAGAATAATATTTTTGGTTTTTCTTTGATTTAGTTCAGTTCCTTTCACAGCTTTTACAGAATATGAGTGGGGGTTTTTTTCTATATCAACATGAGTACTTTTGGAATTAGATATCTTATGTGCTTCTTCAATCATTCACTTTTGGTGCCAGTGTGGTTAATTATCTTTATTATTGAACTAGATTCGTCAATAACAAATTCAAGTAGCATTTGCTAAATTAATTTCTTTATTTTCAAAACTTGTTTAACTTATGTTGTTCCACTATTCATTTAAACCTGAATTAATTACATTGTAGCTGCCAAGAAGTCCTCAGTCCTTGCAGCACCTCATATAGTATCTCCTATTATGGAGAGAAGTGTTTTTAAAAATAGTGTGGGGTTGGGCTGAATATTTTTCATGAGAACATAAAATTTTTGTTGTAAATGAAAATGTCTTAATAATTTTCTTTTCTTCAGCTACACGGTATCCTAATGGTACATACTGTCCACCCATGCTGTTTGAGTGCAAAAACCATGTCTGTATTCAGCCATACTGGAAATGTGATGGTGATAATGACTGTGGAGATGACTCTGATGAAGAACTTCACCTTTGCTGTAAGAGAGAGGAATTATACTAAAATGAACAGTATGCTTAATCTCTACGTATGCTAGATCAATTAGAGAACAAACTGTAATTATTCGGGATGAGTGCTAAGAATTTTGCTTTATATGCAAGTTCACTTCATTCTCTGACAATGTTTCTCACTGCTTTGCAGCTGCTTGTATACATGGTTACAAAAGTAGGGAGAAGCATATCAGAGAGAGAAGGACACTATTTCATGTTTTCAAGTTGGTTATCTAAAATAAGAATGTCAGTTTGAAATTAAAGATCAGTTCAGATAATGTATATTGTCAAAGGTGCTGAACTTTCAAAGCAATTAATGTTGTCAGGACATCTTTGTGAATATGGCTGAGAAGCTCTAATAATTAGGTGTTGGAGGTACTACTTAAACTGGTTTTGTTATGCACTTAAATAACATGTTTGATTTCCAGTCAATTTACTTCATAAGGAAACCTAGAAACCTCAGTGTTATATGTAGTTAGAGAAATTGCCTTTGGCTAAAATGAGGAACTGTCTTCTGATAAAAAAAATTTGTAATGTCCTAACATATAATCACCAAAATGTGCAGAAAATATTTTTTTGTGTCTGAATACCTCCTCGTCTTTTGAAGTATACAAAACATATAAATGTTTCAAGATAAAGTGATATGAATAATTTTCAATCCAATGGCCTGAAGTATCAAAGTGTGACTGATTTGACCTCTGTGCTTTCAGTGGATATTGCCTGTGACTCTCCATTCCGTTTCCGATGTGAAAACAATCGCTGTATATACAGTCATGAGCTATGCAACCAGGAGGATGACTGTGGAGATGGAAGTGACGAGAAAGAAGAACACTGTATGTTTACACAAAATTGAGCATCAAATTCAGTAATTTTGATGTGCTTAACATTTAATAATACCAAAGAGATGTCAAAGTTTACCATAAATTATGAAAAGAAGATCTCTCTATGAAATAATTTGAACTACGGTTATTGGTACTTGTTATGATCCAGTTTTAAGGTTCTTAGAAATGCCTCTGCCTGAATTGAGGTGCAAACAAGACCATATGCCAGTGACAATAATAAGGGTTTTATTTGATGCTAAATATGAGAGAGAGAGAGAAAGAAAGAAGTAGAAAATGGGGGGGGGGGAGGGAGAAAGAGTGACAGGGACAGAATAAGGAAAATATCACCACTCCATGGATCCCAAGATGTTCCGTTGATCCTCTCCAGCTGGTCCTCTTGGTGGTAAAGGCCCCCCCCCCAGAAGGCACAGAGTCCCATGGGTGTACATGCTCAGGCTAGGTAGGTGTGTCCTGGCGTGTCTCCCTGGGGTGGGGGTCAGTCTCTCACGGCAGACTCTGGGTCTGTTCCATCATGTGCAGCCCTGTGGGGCCCAGCCTCTCACGTGAAAGTCCCGTGGGTGTGCCCTGTGGGGCTGGGGGTTCCACAGCTGGGCCGGTTTGTGTAATCAGAGGATGGGTGTTTAGTGCCTTTCACCAGAGGTTGCACCATGCACCCAAAGCCTCGTCCTCCCATGTCAGCTGGGGGGAGTCTGTGTAAACCTGGCTTCTGTCAGCTGTGCTCTTCCCCCCACCCCAAACTCAGCTGGGGATAGTTGCAGCTGGTGGCTTTGGCCGTTTGTGGATGCACACCTTTCCCCAGCCTGAGATGATTGAACAATGCATTTCCCTTTATCTAATCAACAGTTTGACTTTCAGTTCAAAGTCCCACTCTTCAGGGAAGCTTCTTTGACTGTAGCTTCTTTATAATGAGCAAAACTATACCAATGTTTGAGGCATGAACTATTTTCAGTCTCTGACAGTACTATCTATTTATAGCTCTCTATGCAAGTAGTAAAATCAGCAAACATTTGTCTGAAAGTATAGAGTGTGATTTTCAAAACAATATTGTATTTTATTATGTGCACCAGCTACATTTTTTCATTTTATTATGAGCCCCACTTAAAAGGAGGAAGAAGAAAGAATTCGGCTGTATTGTAAAATTGGGATGGGATGGCTAGCCAGGACTTTTAAAATACAGAGATGGATACTTCCTGAAGTTGTGGCACTGTTAAGCACATGTTAACAATCTTGATATTTAGGCCCTGACCCTGAGGAAGCTCTGTTAATATTCAATAAGTTTTTGCTCTCTGATATCTTAAGTAGTTCTCACTGACTGTGTTGTATATTTTCAAGTTTAATAATATTTTTGGTTGCTTAATAATATTATTTGCTGGCTTTATTGTATAATTTTTAAAGTTAATAGTTTACTAATATCTCCATAATTTCCTGAAGTCTGCAGTAGATGTATGAAGTATATCATTAAAGGATATTAATAAGCTTGCACTATTAAAAAGAAAGTTCAATCAACTATTAATAGGAAGAATTTTCCTTTTGTCTTTTCAATAAAATAGCAGGATGTCTTTCAGTTCATGGAGATGTGACTAGAAGTCAGGATGTTACATCCTGGTTGTGGTTTTAACTTTATATAGACTTCCAAAGTACTCTTGTCATTGTTTTACCAGATGGCATCAGCTTCCTCATTAGCAATGGGGAATAGTGCTGTCTATTGGTACTTTGTAGTTTAAACTGTGACAGAGGAATGTTTCTCTTCTTCATTGTAGGTAGAGAGCCAACACCAAGACCTTGTAAAACAGAAGAATTCAAGTGCAGTAATGGAAATTGCATTCCCCTACATTATGTCTGTGACAACTATGATGACTGTGGAGACCATTTTGATGAAATGGGCTGCAGTAAGTAATAATATCAATAAAATACAAAATTACAATGCTGTTGAAATAGAATTTTCTGAAACTAAAAACAATGCATGTTTTTTCTTGAATAGCATACTAAGGATTATTGGTTTTTGATTAGCATGTGTGAATTACTTTATTGTTTTTTACTAAGCCTGTTCTAGGATTATCCAATTAGTGATGACAGTATTTTCTGTTTTCATTCTTTCATTATTTTCATTCATTTTATTTTCTCTTCTGTTTTCATTCTTCTGTACATGTCTTTCAAGAACATGTAGATGAGGTATTTAGAGACATGGCTTAGTGGGTCTTGGCGGTGGTTAGGTTTACAGTACAACCTGATGATCTTAAAGATCTTTTTCAACTTGAATGATTCCATGATTCTATGAAATTCAGTGCTCTGAACACAGTCTTTTTTAGGCTTAGAGTATTTGTGCATCACAAAAAAAGTAGGTTTGACCTTTGTTTTGATCTTATTTTGAAATGGGTTGCATTACAGAGGCAAGAACATCCATTTATTTCAACCATAGTTGCAATAGACCAACCCTATGGCGTTATTCACAGGCAGACTCTGAATTGATATACATTGCTCTAGCCCTGTTAAAAATAAAAGTATATTGAGATGCTTCTATTTTCCTTTTTATGGACATGACCACAGAATTCTTTAAGGACCACCAGTCCTTTGCTTGACGGCCCTCTTAGATCCTCTGTACAGCTTTTATTAACTATTTATTATAAATTTACTAGCATCCATTTAAATACAAAAGTTTTGACTTAAACTTTGAGATGAGAGGGTATTCCATGGAATCTCAAAAAGAAAAAAAAATCCTAACTGTTTATGTCAATATATAGACAGCTGCAGAGTGGTAATATGAGCATAAACTTGTAATTTCAATTTGTCAGGCTGTGATGGCTTCAAGTGAAAGTGTGACAAATGCTACACTGGTAATTTGCAATCCAGCAGACTTGCAAAATACAAATAACATGGAAGCCTATAGTGCAGTCCATTTTGAAGCAGCTGATTTCTCTGTTTTAATTACCATCCCGATGGTCTTTAGGTAATATAGCTTAATGCAATGACTTGATGAAAATATAGAAGTATAAAAAGGCTATGAAATTGTGAAACAGACACGTTCTGATGTCTGCATTCTGCTCTTTGGGGATAAATGTGAATACAGATCAGATGGTAACATTTGGAGCCTTCCCAACATCAAATACCCGCTATAATGAAAATAGAATATTTGTGTGTGTGTGTGTGTGTGTACAATGAATTTATGCTTCTTACATGTATGCTAAATTGAGCTGTTTAAACTTAATTTAATCAGCACTGGAATGTCTATGTAAAAAGGAGATAATCAGCTTAATGTAAAGTTTTTGCTATACATCTGTATCTTTTCCTCACGATCTGCCAATAATCATATTATTTATCTTTTCTGCTTCTATAACACATTTGAGTTTGTACTCAAGTATTTCGTGCATCTATGGAGTATGTCAGAACCAATATAATTCTATATGTACTTTCAGAGGAGTATAATTTTCGTGATCTGTTAGAGACTGACTATTATCCCTGGCTTGGCTTTTCCATTATAGGAATGTTTTAAAGGGCAGTGCATTCTGTGCAATGACCTGTACTGACTTCAGTAGGCTTTAGATTAGGTTTGGCATGAACTACATGTCATCTTCTCTCTAGTTTCCAGATATTAATAATGTAGAGCCTGTGTTATGCATGATATTAATTGAGAATATTTCTTGTTCAGCTGATAAGAAAGCACTGGATAAGAAAGAGGTATGTTGGCAAAGTTAAGAGTTAGAGTCAAATCTCTTAAATTCTGCAGTTGCTGCAGATTGATGGTAATGTAGAATGTAATTTCTCTTAAGCAAGGTGAGCTTTTGTGGATACAAAAATGCTGTTAGCAAGGAATTTTCCTGCTTCTTCCAAGCCCGTGGGATACTTTTCTCTCTCATGAAGAGATTAGCAGAAGTTCTGTAAACCATGAACACCTGCGACCTTGTAGAACTTTGTTTATAGTACAGTAGGAAAATATTTTGACAATGGAGGTTTTAGGATTTTAGCCAGTCACCCCAAGGGGTGGCTGATCCTTTGTCCAATTAGACTATGAAGAAAAAAGTCCGAAAAAGAGTTTGTAAAATAATTAAATGAATCAATCTTGCTGCACAATTCCTGCCTGTTGGATCTTCCTCTCCTCCTCCCTACGGCTGCGGGACATGGTAATATCAACAGCGGAAATAAGCTTTAATGGTTATGGCTCTTATCCTGACCCTGTTCTCTTGTTTTCAGTTGACAACTCTCTTGGCCAGTGGTTATCATTGTCTTCTAATTTTTGTTAGAAAAAAAGGAAAGGAAACTAACTTTATCTACCTGAAAACTGTTTTCAATTGTATGACCAAATGACCAAATTTTTATGCCTTCCACTTATCACTTAGTTTTCTGGTTATAATTGTATCATTTGCTTTCTTTCATTTCCTTTTTTTTTTCCTTCAGATCCTGGAACAGAGCGAACTTGTGCAGAAAATATCTGTGAACATAACTGTACCAACCTGAATGAAGGAGGCTTTATCTGTTCCTGTAGGCCAGGGTACAAGGCCAGTGAAACTAACCGCAACTCCTGTGAAGGTATTTTTAATCTTGTAAATATCTTCTCACTGATAAGTGTTCAGTGACCTGTCACTTCATCATTCAAATGTGACCACTCATTTTCACGTTCTAACAGGATTTTTATACATTTAGCAGATGCTTCCTAAAAAGTTTTGCTGCTGAGCCGTGTTTTCTATCATGTATTCATCATTCAACAAAAAATTGTCTCCCCAGTTCAGACTTCTTTTAAGCTTTTGGTGGCTGTAGATATGTTTTTGCATATAGGTTTTGTCATATCTTTGCAATCTGAGGGATAGAAATTTGATGGGTTTTTTTTTCTTATTGAAAACAAACTTACTGGAGATTATACTCTCCTTCTGTTCTGCTCCCAAACAGACCTACCGAAAAGGTGTGTTGTGCCATATTTTTGCCCTGGGTTTTATGCAGATAAAATGTGGTGAGGAGTCTACTCAAAGGCCATATTTGTGGTCATGCAGTATAATACCTTACCAGTTGCTATTTCAGTATGTTTAGATGAGAACATTTCTGCTTGTTTCTCCCAGCTCTTGTGGACAATTTGTGTAATTTTATTAAACATGATCCAAGGCCACCCCTCCCTTTCCTTCCTGCTGATACAGTTTCTGAGGACTATGTGTCTTTGCTTCAGCATTTCAAGACAACTTTGCTCTTGCATCTCATTTTAGTCATACCTTATCTTTTGTCTTGCCTTATTCATTTCACACAAAAATAAATCTAAAAATAAATTTGTTAAGCATGAATGCAGTAAGGCAGTTATTGGCAATCTGTATTTAAGACATCGTAAAAAGTAGATGAATGATGAAGAGTTCTGTGTGATAACAGATGGTGATTTTAAGGATTGCTTATCAGGTCACTGATCTTTTAGAGTATGTGAGGAAGGCACAAACCTACCACTTCATGGAATAAAGATGACCAGCATAGAATCATCAAGGTTGGAAGAGGCCTTTAAGGATATCCAGTCCAATGGTCAACCCAGCACCACCACTGTAACCCCTAAACCACTAAACCATCACCCAGCACCAGATGCAGATGCCTCTGAAACACCTCCAGGGATGGTGACCACTGCCTCCCTGGGCAACCTTCTCTGATACCTGACCACCCTAAGAGTGAAAGGGTTTTTTTCTAATATCTAACCTGAATTTCCCCAGTCTCATCTTAAGACCATCTCCTCAGCTCCTCTCACTGCAGGCACCGTAGAAGAGACTGGCTCCCACCTCAGTACAGCCCCCCTTGAGGGGGTTGTAGAGAGCAATGAGGTCAGCCTTGAGACTCCTAAAGACTAAACAAGAAAGAGATCAAGTTCTAGCAATATTTTCTCTTCTTGTGTCTAGATATCAATGAGTGTGAGATCTTTGGAACATGCACCCAGGACTGCAGGAATTCCAAAGGAAGCTATGAATGTTTCTGTGCAGATGGCTTCAGGTCTGTGGGTGATCAACAAGGCAAACAGTGTGCAGCTGATGGTATGTTAACTGATAGCGAGATTGATTGCCACATGTAAAGAGCAAGTGCAATATAGCAACTTATTGAATGTAATACTCTCTTTTATAAGAAGGGAATAATGAAAACCAAACCTTATTTTGTAAGATAATATTATCTGTGTATTCCACCTATTCTATAACCAGGAATAAAAGCGCTCAGCTCTGCTTCCAATTGTAAACATTAGAAATAATACCTTGATTTGGATGCCTGCCTTCGTTTCTCCTGAAATTTTCTGCAAACATAAACATGGTATCCTGTGGTTGTCATCAGAAGGAAATTAATGTTGCTGATTGCTGAAGTTTAGATTTTTTCAACAAAATAATGCACCAGAAAAAAGTTTCATTAAACTAGCATAAATCAAAGGCAGTTTGATGACAGGTTGCCATTCATTGTTCATGGACTGATGCACACAAACAGAAGGACTTTGGCCAGTGTTTCAGATCAGTCACTGACTTTTTATCATACCTCAGTGCAGTGACTACAGTGTGTGGGAGTCCTTGAATAGGTAGAGTTGATTCAGAAAATAATAGTAATAGATCAGTAATAATAAAAGAAAAGAGGTGAAGAAAATAGAAAAAAGTGACAATGGAGCAGTGTTATATCAAAAACAAAAACAGTACTGCGTTTAGAAAAGTAGTTACACTTTAATAGCTGTAACAGATAAATGATAGAAATATGGTGTGCCTAGTCAAATAGTCGAACAGAATGCCTCTGACCAAACCTACATGCTACTGGAGGCTTTGAAACCTAAAAATTATTTGTAATATGGCATCTCCAGGTTACCAGTCCAGGGGCCTAGTTCAGCAAATATTTACTGCTGAGTGTTTGGCTGGAAATGCAAAAGGACGTTTACACCTCAGTTTCTGCCTGGCTGCCTCTTTGTGCATGTGTCAGAAATCCACTTCTTTTGATACCCTTCTTCACAGGCTTTATTCAGGAAGCATCTAGACACACAAAGTGTTCAAGGCTAAGTGATAGAATATAATATAACTGTAGCTGGTAACATAATGAAATTTGTTGTGCCTAAAGTTCTATTTCTATGTATGTCCAGAATTCTGCCATGCTTTATAGTACAATCTCACAGCCCTCATAAATGACGGCCAAATGGGATGTTATTAGGCTAACCCAAAATTAAACTGTGGTCAGGAGAACATTCATCTGAATATGGAGATATTAGAATTTAAAAACAATAAGGTAGAACTTTGACATGTCACGGCTTAAGGGACTGGCAATTTATTTGTACTTTCAAAATTGCTAGCTGTACTTGGAGAGGGAAAGTGGAATTGTGTAGTGTGTAGTGGCATTCTGTTTTTGAGATGTGGTGATATGCCAACAATGTAATGTTTAAGCATTTTTAAGGAATTATCTCTGCACGAGATCTATGGTGAGAGCAATAATAATATCCTCAGTGGTAAGCATTTAAATTTTTATGAATTTTGCAAAACCATGAAGTTTGAATATCTCTGAAGCTTTAGAAGTGTCTCTACATTCCCGCTGCTTCTTGTACAGATACAACTTGTGAAAATCCCATTTAGTTTAGAAGTGATTTTCATCTGTTTTTTCTAAAATGAGAAAGACATGAAAGTAAATTCATTATTGTTTCCCAGGTAATCCTCCATTGTTACTGCTGCCAGATAATGTGAGGATTCGAAGGTACAATATCTCATCAGAACAATACTCCGACTATATCGATAATCAGGAGCGCATCCAAGCTCTGGATTATGACTGGGACCCTGAAGGGATAGGCCTGAGTGAGTATGCTAGTACTCAACCATGCAATGGTTGGTTAAAAAAGGTGCATTTCTGTATCATAGGTGTTTAATTTACACTGGAAAGCAAAATCAAATTAGATCAACTGGCCAGGTCTCAGTTGAATGTGCCCCTCACCTCTACTCATTCTCCAGTATCAGTGTGGTTTTTTTAATGCTTTAATTTAGTTTATCTAGATTTTGATCTGGTTTTCCTTTCATTTCAGTGTGAATTTAGCTGTAGAATTGTAGCTCTTTAGGATTATGCTGCAGTAGAGGACTGTTATTAATTAACCCTTTCCTTTTTCTTCTGCCTCTGCCAATTCCCAAACCTGGCACAAGTCTTGCAAGAACTAATCCTTATACTAAGCAGGAATAGCCAATAGATCCCTGTATTAACTTACATTTTTGCTTCTTCTTCAGGTTCCCTATTTTTGCCATTTCCACAGGCCACTGTCCTGGGCCATACTTGCTCCTTAGGGTTATAAGTGTCTAAATGACTCTTAAAGTCATGTGTAAAGGTTTCAGAGCTAAGATCCTCTACTCTTGAAAAATGTGATATATATTTCTTGATAATACAGCTCAAGATCACTTTAGATGTGTATCTTGCCTATGATGGATGACTTTAAAATTTACATACTAACACAATGTAATTTAGTTGAACAGACAACTTTTACCTTATTCACAGATAAATGCAGCTGGTAACTTCACACAATAACCTCAGAAAGATTAGAATTTTCAACAAATATGTAATTAACTCGACATTTGTCGTCTTTTGTTTTTTAAGGTATTGTGTACTTCAGTATTCTGGGACAGGGTTCTGAGTTTGGAGCCATCAAACGTGCTTATCTCCCCACGTTTGACAGCAGTAGGAACAATCCAACAAAGGAAGTTGACTTGAATCTCAAATACATAGTTAAGCCCGATGGGTTAGCTGTTGACTGGGTTGGAAGGTAAGTACACTGAAAAGCTAGAAAAATGCTGTACCTTGAATGTGTCAAGTATTTGATCAGGCTGTGCAAAATCCACTTTTTTTCTTCCTTATGAATTGTCTCTGAATATGTCTAGTCTGAAGGTAGTTCAGGACAATGTAGTCATCTGTCCTTGCCCAGACAGCAGGTTAATAGATAAAATGCATGAGGCTGACTGCATCACATATTCTCTGAGGAAGGTGGCATTACTCTGCAACTGGCAGATCAATTGTGCTTCAGTGAAGTGATTGATAATACATTAGCCTTCATGTCAGATGGATTCTTCTTCAATGACTTAGGTAGGCTCCAGGGAACAAGCTTTCTTTGCTGTGGGAAGGAAAGCTCCCCAGTCCAAAATGGAATTTTGTCTTTTATCTTTGCTCATTCCTTGCCAACCCTGTGCTATATGAGCAATTCCAAACCAGAAGTAGCTATGAAGTTTGACGAATAGATGTGTTTTCTCAGAAAATGGTTACATTTTTGTAATTGTATTTCACAGTTTTTCCTCCCTTTTATTGGCTGTGGATTTTTTTAGCCTTAAACATGGTAATTTTTTTTTACTTAATCATAGAAATCCTGAGATCACTCCTTATGTTTACTACCTTTGAGAAAAGCTGGGACAAAGCTGGGCCTGACTCTTGGGAGTTTGACTCTGATGTTTATGGTGTCATTTCATTTTGCAATATAACTGTTAAAGGATGTGGTGAACAGACATAGCTGTAATTCATTTAGTATAATGTTGAGAGGAACGTGATGTTTGTAGATGAACACTATGAAACGTAGTCAGAATTCTGTTTGAAGCTGAATGGACAGAGGTTATGGAGATTAGTCCAACTTCTGAATGCTGTTGCCAGATTTTGGATACAAAATCCTGAGAAAAAGTGAAAAAATTTATCTTTTCTTCCAGTAGTTTAGAGATAGAGTCGTTTAGAAATAGGGTCTGGGCTAGCCCTTGGGTTATTTTGCTGTTTGCTTCATGAACTGGAGGCACCTAGAAAACAAAATATCTCTGATGGCAGAAGGGAGTGTCTGAATCTCTAGTCACAAATCCCTATGGTCATGAGAGCAAGCATCAAGGATATATCTCATAAGCATTCTGGTGAGGCTTCAGCTTCATCTTGGTGAGCATCTCCAGCACTCCAAACAGAGTGCTGCACTGATTTCAGTACAATGTTGAAATGTATTTTGAAAAACCACATTTAATTACCTGCACATTATATAAAATGTTACACATGGTTTGAGACACTTAGTCTTGCTGCTCATCTGCTAAATAGGAATTACAGTATTTTTTCACATTCCCAGCCCAATTAGGAGATAATTTATTCAATCAGAAGGCACTGCATAATTAGTGAGCGCATAATAATGAGTCTGTTTATTATCTAAAGCCAAAAAAATAATAAAGGCATGATGAAAAAGAGAAACAAAATCCAAGGAAAACTAGAGTGAGTGCCCTATTTATTAGGACTAAAAGCATTTGCATCTGATGTGGCAACAATTTATTCATTAGTATGTCTGTCAGAAGAAAAAAGTCTAGAGGGGAGCTGTGAACTAATAAGCTGTGTATCTCCAGAGCTGCTGCATAAATTACATGGTAAATCAATTTTTCTTGTAATGAACCTTATCATCTCCTGGAAAACATAGTCTTTAAAGATGCTTATTAGCCACCTCTGCTTCTTAAAATTAACAATGAAAGTTTTCAGTAGCCCTTCAATGAAGATTATTTGACAGGGACCAGAGGTAGCTGCAGAAACATTTTTAGAGGAAAAAAACTAGTGAGCCAACAGATCACATTTTCTAAACTTACCTATATTTAGGGTCTGTATATTCTATACAAGTTCAGTAATCAATGCAGGTTCATTATATTCATTTTGTTCAAGTCTGATAGAGAGTTTCTTCTTAATTTTTTTAAATTCCTCTTCCAAGTGTAAACTATTCACTTTTGGAATGTTTTGTGTTTTATGTAATTCAGACATCTTTACTGGACTGATGCAGGGACTAACCGCATAGAGGTGGCAAAATTAGATGGACGATATAGAAAATGGCTTGTTTTTTCTCAACTGGATCAACCAGCAGCTATTGCTGTCAATCCAAAACGTGGGTGAGTACTGCAGGACTTACCAGAATTATTTCAAATGCTTTTCAAAACCAAAAAACCCCACAGTGGTAATTTTTTCAGGAAAGACTAAGGGAATGTTTTCCGTAACTTCCCTTTACTAACACTGCAAAGTTTGTGAGCATGGGAAAGCATTTTAAGATTAGATTTAATGTGGATGCTTGTGTTGGTGACAAGGCCAGATGGTTCAAATAAAAATCTCTTTTCTACATTATTATGTGCCCACCAAATTTCTCTGTTACTACTGAAACAGGGAAATAGATGGGAATGTCTCTTCACCAGCTCCAAGCAGGACAGTGATAGCCTCTTCCACAGGAAAAAGCAATGTAAATGCACTTGTACATTCAACAGCTGGGCTTGCTGCAACTTGGATTAAATGGTAAATCATCAGATACTGTGATATGTGCTTCCCTCAGTTGGAATACAGCAGCATGGCTCCCTGAAGTGACCTGGATGTTACAGCTTTACTGTGACTGATGGATGTTCTTTTGATATTTATTTTTTGTGCTTGTTCAATAGGTTGCTGAACAGCTTTTTTTTCCCATTACTGACCTTTTCCATGAAACTCCAAAAGATAATCACAGTGACCAAGTTCTGAACCTTATCCATTTCTCATTCTGTCCTTTCAGGCTCATGTATTGGACTGACTGGGGAAGGCAGCCAAAGATTGAATGTGCCTGGATGGATGGACAACAAAGACAAACTCTGGTCTCCGAAGACCTTGGCTGGCCAACTGGTCTTTCTATTGATTATTTGAACAATGATAGGATCTATTGGAGTGATTCTAAAGAAAATATAATTGAATCCATGAGACCTGATGGAACAGATAGAACCATTGTACTACATGGAGGTAAGAACGTATTATGCAATTAATAGTAACCAAGAGGTGTGCTAACAAGCACTTGGGCTTCACAAGTGGGGCTACATTTGGGAGCTTTTCAGACATTAAGTCTTGGTAGTGTTTTCTCCTTTATACAGTGATCAATGGCATACCAGGCTCAGCGATGCCTGTAACTGGACTCCCTGAGCGGAGTTTATGACCCAAATAGGGGACAATGTGGAAAATTGGATTCTTGCTTTTTTACGTATACTATTAATCGGTATTAATCAGTGTGGGCACTGTGATATGAAGAGGTCAGGCACCTTACATATTATATGAGGGCATAAATGTATGACTGCATATGTCTTAAAATGAAAGTAATAAATAATATATTTAAGCTGAAGAACAGCAGTTTTGTTACTTCTTCTGGAGATTTGCTTGCTGATAGTCTCTTATTTGGTTCCTTTGAGAAGCAGGCAGTCCATACAGCCTTGATGTCTTTGAAGGCCATTTATATTGGATAGCTAAAGAACGAGGAGAAGTCTGGAAGAAGGATAAATTTGGAAGTGGAGAAAAAGTGAAAGTGCTTACTGTAAATCCGTGGCTTACCCAAGTGTGCATCTATCACCAGCACAGATACAATCAATCAGGTGGGTAATCAGGATCCCAGTGAGCCGTTTCTTGCTAAGAAATCGAAGTTGGTATTGATGTCTTCAAAGAGCTTAGTAACCTTTTGATAATGTGTCTATCAGTAAATGGTAGTATTAGTTTCTGAAGACCTAAAAATGAAATAGAGGCTGACAAGTGTTTTCTGCACACACAGAATGAAATCAACAGTGGAACACCACACACTGGTCTTTTGAGTCTCTAAGTTATGGCCCTGTCCTTTCTCTTTTTCCCCTGCATCATGAGGACAAGCATAATATGTATTTATCCTGGCAAAGTGCTGATCATTTAATACTTCAAGAAGTTTGTTCATGGTGCTATGTGAGCTCTCAGTAGCCATTGTCTCTCCCTTAAGAATATAGAAAAGGCAGAGGGAAGGTTTTGGTATAAATGTGATGTGTTGACAAGATACACCACTGACTATGGAATTGCCCTACCTTACCTCAGAAATACTGCTTCTTAAAATCCTCATCACTTTATCACTTTTTCAGTGCCTAATCCTTGTAAAGATGTCTGCAGCCACCTCTGTTTGCTGAGACCAGGAGGATACACGTGCTCATGTCCTCAAGGGACTCGGTTCCTAGAAGGCAGCAGTACGGAATGTGATGCAGGTAGAATAATTTGTCAAACTGGAAATGAAAGCAACAGAAGCTTTTCTTTAGGAATACAAATGCATTACTGAATTAGAAGTATGGAGGGATAAGCTAACTGATGTAATAGATATTGGTAGACTCAGAACATCTGGCTTTTATTCTCAGTCATCACTGATTTGTGGTCACCTTGTACATTTTCTTTAATCTCTTTGCATGTCATTTGTAAAATGGATATAGGTCTGTCACTCCAACTAGACTAGTGGTCGCACTTTCTGATTTTTGTTTTGAAATTCCAAAATATTTTTTTTCAGAATGTGCTGATTTCAGAACTAAGAATTTCTGACATATTATTGTTAATAATTTTGCTTACAATTCTGTAAAAGCTCTTGCTTAATCAGTATCATAGAAACTTAAACCAAAACTTACCGAACTCAAGAGTGTGGACAGAGAGAACTTCTAGATAATTATCATACTCTGGAAAGCCTTTCAGGCACTAGAATTTCATGCTTGATTGTTGCATTGCAGCAAAACCCTCACAGTGCTTCCAGGAGGACAAATAAAATAGAACTGCTCAGCCTTTACTGAGAAGAACGAAAATACCACTGCAGGATTTCTATTTCTCTCTAGCCAAGAGTCTGCATTCTTAGCTTATAGTGGTGTGGGTGGTAGCTGTAGATGTCCTTGTGCTTGTCCTTGGAATATATCTTTAATGTATTACGATTTTTAACATTGTGTCTGGCATCTTTCCTATGGTTAATCTTCTCTGAATTATATTATTTTTGCACTTAAAGGGAAAATGTCATAACTTTTTACACCGCCTTACCTCTAAGTTACATTTTCTTAATAATTATTAGTGATTATTCCTATTGCCACATGGTGTGAGCTGCAGAAAGAGGTGCTAGTAATATGTAATAGTCAGTGAATGTATACAATATTGTTTAAGTTAGGGATCAATCACAGTGTTGATTGCATTTGCTAATTGCTGCTTATTGCTCTGGGGACACTGAATTTGATATTTGCTGAAACTGCTTTACATAAAATGTTTGGGAATTAAGAAAACTGTGTAGTCACTTGTGCAGTGACCAAACATAGCCTTTGTACGTACATTTAGTTTATTTGGCCCTTTGCTCATATTGCAGCTACTGAGAAACGGCCTGTAGAACCTCTGCATTTCCTGTTTTTGTAACCCATTGACTTGAAGGGAGTTTTAGCTGTAAGAAACATTGTAGCTACACACTTCCTGTACCTCTGGGTGATTACAATTTTGTGACAAAAGTACTATGATCTGACTCATCTGCGTAAGATGGACTGTCAAAGTCCATCCTCAATCTATAGCCTATAATAATGACTCAGGTCCAGGGCTTTTCCTAGGTTAAGTACACTTTTCTGACAGCATATCCTGAGCTCTTACTGAGGGCTAGTATGATTTTTTTTTTCCCCCTTGATTCAGCATTCAAATAATGCTCCTCCTGTATGTGCATTTCCATGCATTGCTTTTCTTCATAAGTGAATGCACTCCAGTTTGGCCTTCTCCGTGCAACTTCCTGCTGCTAGAATGGAAGAGTCTGGGCAAAAGAGAGAAGGCATTGCTGCTTTCTGAATGGAGAGGTTTGAAGGGTGGTGTTGGTCTGTATTGCATGAACAAAAGAGAGTGAGCAGACATACAGCTCTTGAGCTGACTATGCCCACACTCTACTAAGTCATTATGTTCTGAGAACAGGTTTTGCTTCAATTAATTTAAGCTGATTTGGCAGAAAAAAATTGACACAAGAGCAACAAGCACATGTGCTATCAAAACCAAAAATTCGGAAAAGTAGCCTGTGAGTTTGCATATGCAAGATCTATAGAGACAAAGAAAATGCGTTATTGGTATTATTTAGTTTGTTGAGGATGTCTTGATAATGCCTATATGGCTTTTGAATTTTGCAGCTATTGAATCCCCTCCCACAATGCCACCAGCTTGCAGGTGCATGAATGGAGGAACATGCTATATAGATGAAAGCAGTCTTCCCAAATGCAAGTAAGTCAGTATGTTTTTAGGGTAATTCTGGCTCAGACTGTGCTGATTTAGTCTCACGAAACAATTAAACTCTTTGAAATCTGTTGGAAACACTTCAGAAGGTGTCATACATCTGCAGTAGCATTTTTACAACAACTACGGAAAAACACATGCATAAAAATATCAGCAAATAAGTAATGTAAATGCATCAGTTTGGGGAAGAAAAACCCCAAACAAGCACCAAAACCAAAAACCCAGAAAGGCAAACCTCTGAAGAGTCTAATAAAATGCTATACCCAAAAATTGTAACAATGGAAAAGTAACTCTCAATAAATGTTGCTTGGAACAGCCAACAGGTGTCACCAGTGCTCCACTGAAAACAGACCTTCTGACTCAGCAATTTTGATTTTCACTTTTAATTCTCTGAATATAGCAGACACACTATATTTACATACAGTCAGTGAAATATATAATTACTGTTCATGGAGTTAAAATTCATGGGTTTTAGGTAAACACTGCAGAATATAATAATACCGCTGAGATCCTAAACTTCCTAAAAGCCGTTCAGTGAGCTGTCCTTCTTACATTTACAGATGTTCTTATGGATACACTGGGAATTATTGTGAAATAGGATTGTCAAAAGGAGTCCCTCCTGGAACAAGTAAGCTTCAAGTATATATTGCACTTGACATTTGAGCTAAAGAACATGTAATACCTCACCATGACACCTGTTCAGGGTCAGGCTTCTAATTCTCTGGGCTCTTTTTTGCACTGAACTATGCTTGCTTGAACGTTTTCTTATTCTTCTGTCTTTGGCAGCAGCAGTAGCAGTGTTGCTGACAGTCATACTAATCATAATAATTGGAGTGTTAGTGGTTGGAGGCTTTTTTAACTACAGACGAACAGGCTCCCTTCTACCAGCGCTTCCCAAGCTACCAAGGTATGTTTTGAAGGCTTTCAGAGCGGGAATGTAATGAACTGCAAATGCGTAATTGTTTCTAAATATTTCTGGAAAATCAATTTTTTTTTTTTGTTGTGTGCCCGTTCTGGTGGAATATGGAAAGCGAAGTGTTGCAGCAGCTCCAGTGAATTTTTCATTCCAAGCAATACCATGGCTGATCATTATTGTGTAGCAAAGGATGATTGTAAAACCCTTTGACATTCTAAATTAGCTTTTAAATAATGAGCAATATAGAAGACTGTTTACCAGATCTGAAGCTGCATATTCAGTTCAAAAAGATACAAAAGATCATAGTTAAATGTTTTAGTTTTTTATAAAACTTTGACATGAGATGATTTGAAGAGATCTTTTAACATGGAAAGGCTGAGCTCATCTGCAATGCTGTATTCATCTGCTAATAAATATGGCATGTATGTAGGTAACTTCCGGTTCCAATGCTGGAGACAATGACTACACTGCTGACAGTCATACTGTCCAGTGAAAACCAGCTTTGTGGAATGTCATCAAAAATATTTGATGTCTTAAATCAAGGGAAGATGAAGAAAATATATTTGAAATTATTTAAATTAATTTTTTTAAAAGGATATCAGAATATGATGCTTTGAATTTTTTTTAGCTTTAAGCAAATTATGTGTTTTGAAAGGCATAAAGGCACATCTTCATAGTCCTTGCACCAGTTTCCCAGTAATGGCTCTTAAATCAATGTAATTAAATCACTGTAATCAGTAATGTGGATGAAGCTATAACTGCTTCCTCACTGGAGGATTACACTGAGCTAATAACACTGAGTGAGCCCAGATGAAGACCACCAAGATGATTAGAGGGATGGAGCAACTCTCCTGCATAGAAAGGCTGAGAGAATTGGGTTTGTTCAGCCTGGAAAAGAGAAGGTTTAGGGGTGACCTAATGGCGGTTTTCCAGTAGGTGAAGGGAGTCTACAAGGAAGATGGGGAGAGACTTTTTACAAGGGCACATAATGGCAGAACAGGGGGAGAACGGATTCAAACTGAAAGAGAGTAAGTTTAGATTAGATATTAAGAATTAATACTTTGTGAGTCTGGTGAGACAGTAGAACAGGTTGCCCAGCAAAATCGTGGATGCCCCATCCTGGCATTGTTCAAGGCTGGGTTGGAAGGAGCTCTGAGCAACCTGGTCACCTGGAAGGTGTCCTTGCCAATGGCAGGGAGGTTGAAACTAGATGATCTTTAAGGTCCCTTCCAGCCCAAACCATTGTATGATGCTATGATTCTAATCCCATTTATTCATGAGTTGATGTAGTCAAATTGGGGCAAAATATTTTTGCAGGTAAATTCTGAAGGACAGAGAGATTTTAAGAGATCTCCAAGCTACTCACTGAAATTCCATGTTTCCTGCTTTTTTGAATGGAAACTTTCTGCATTGTCAGATAGTGAATAAGCTGCAATTTTAATGTATTGACTTGATCTTTACTGTTCAACAATGCTTCCCACATAAATTATGAGACTATGTGAAAAGGAGATGTCAGTTTTTTGTCTGTGAGGCTTGATTTTCATTTATTTCTGCCATGGATATGTCTTAGTTCTGTCATTGCTCAGTCCCTCTTTAAACAGTGAACTCATACCTTTGCAGTGGAGTTATCTCAAGCTATAGCTTAGCTTTTGCCTGTAATATGGGACTTGTCCATGTACAGGAATCATAACTAAGATTTACCTTTTTAAAATTGAATCAGGTGGTGCCTACAGGGCCGACTGGTAATGTGTGTACACAACGCACCAGCCATAGGAAAGAATTCCAGCACAAGCCAGCTCCAGTGAGGACATACAAATGGCAGTGCTTCTGCCTTCCTTCACGTTAGGCAAATTTGACAAAATGAAACCAGAGGTTAACTGTGGAGCATTTTGGAGTTAGATGCTGGGGGGGGGGGGGGGGGGGGGGGGGGGGGGGGCAGTTACATGCTCAGATTTCTGTGTGGGAATGTCCTGTATTTGGTTACTGATTTCTATCTTTCACTCCTCTTATTATTTTGAGCCCAACAGTGTGCTTTCAGACCATTTCCAATATTTTTCATGAATATCTAGTGTGCACTTGTGGTTGTCATAAATCTATACACAGATTGAACATTTGCTTGTATGAAAACAGTGTCTTGTAGGTATCTTCATGATTTGCATGCATAAATCTTCAGTATAGGTGTTGGTGGAATTATATTGTCAATTTCAGATGCGTGTTTTAAAAATCAGTTTCAATGAATTTGAAAAAATGAGTGGATTCACGCATTTGTCTTTAAATCAACACTGAAGAGTGGTCAAAATGCAGATAAATTTTGGGGAATTGTAATTCACTGAAATAATTTGACATCATCATGAGCACACAAAGGTAGTTGAGATGATTCTGAATGGGCTAACTTAGGTTAAAAAACTTGCTGAACTAATAAAGAAATACAACTTCTGGTGCCCTCACTAGCTTGCGAAAATTCAAAGTGATAATTATGCTTAGAAGAACAAGTGAAAAAACCTGTATTATAAACTCTCTGTATAATCTCTTCTACTTTATTTTTCTTTTTGTTTGTTTGTTTGTTTGGGGTTTTTTGTAGTTTAAGCAGTCTTGTAAAATCTAGTGAAAATGGCAATGGAGTAACTTTCCGATCTGGAGCAGATGTGACTATGGACATAGGAGTCTCCGGCTTTGGAGGAGATTCTGCTATAGACAGAGCAATGCAAATGGTAAGACTTGGTTCTCAAACAATTTTTAAAATTGTGTTCTTTTAATGTAATTGTTAGCTGCTAGAAGGGAGCCTTTTATCTACAAAATTATAGTGAGATGATAAATGTGTTCTAGAAAAAGAAGTGAACAATGATTGATAGTTTCCTGAAATAGCTTTTTGTAATTTGAAGGTAAGGACAAATATGGGATGTTCTTTAAAATAATGTGACTTTTTACAAGATTTATGTAGTAGAAATTAAGTCAATTACCCCCTTTCCTCTTTCAGCATATTCATGAAATATAAAGGGAATGAGTTGACAAATAACAGCATTGTAACAGGGAATTTTTTTAGGACCTTTGTGTTCCATAGAACAATTTAAAATGTGTGGTTTTCAAAACCAGATGGTATGTTAGAGAATTCAGAGGTAAAACTCAAGCCTAACCACAGGATTCACTATTTTGCGCAACACAGTATAGATTTGACAATTTCTTAATTTATCTTAAAAAGTCATGTTTTAATAGTTATGGGGATATCATAAAGCTAACTCTACTTCATCCATGTTTTGTTATGCACATCTGAGAAATAGCAGATCCTTGTGTTTTCTATACTATATAGATGTTCCATGGGAAATATATTCCCGTTTACCCCAAGAAGTACAATGTACAAATTATTTTTACTTGTAGGAAGCAGATCATGGGTACGTTTGAATAGTAAGCACTTGCTGCCCAGTATAAAGTGGAAACTCCCTAAACTGATGGTGAATGGATATGAAATGAAATAGCTAGAGAAGATAAGCTCCTAATATAAATAAATGGCCTTTGCCTAGATAAAGAAACACAGTCTTTGTTAAAACTAGGCAGCTTGTGTAACAAAACACCCATATGAACATTTCGGTAAATACTGGGAAAATAGCTTTAGGCTTGTATATTACCCCAAATCTTTTTCATGCACAAAGAACTTGACCGTACTTGGCATTTTCTGGCCTAACACTGACATGCTGAGGTTCAAGCAATGCAGTTTATACATTGCGAATAGCAGACCTGGATCCAGGCTATTTTTACTTATGTGGTGTTAGTTTTCCCTATGTTTTCAGAGTATAAACAAAAAATAGTTATATTCACTTGGAAAGAATTCAAAGGGTTTGGAGTACAGCAGTGAAGAACTGTGGGATGTGCCTCCTAAAATTTTAACATCATTTATGCATGAGTAGATGTTAGAGGGATATTTTTCAATGGGGCTATTCTTAGCCAAGCTAGTTTGAGGGAGCTGACAAGAGTTTCCTGTGTTATAAAAAGCTGTGTTCTGGTAGCACAAAGCATGAATCCATGTGGTATGGAGTGGTTTGTGAAAATGAGGCAGGTTTAAGGAACTAGCTGCTGTACTATTCCTGTGCTGTTCCCTGCTAGTTCTGTGATGAGGCTGTGTCAAAGAGAAGGACAAGTGAGTCTGGGTGGGGTTTTGTTTTCATTATCCTTCTACCTGATGTAACTCATCTCACATAAGTAAGGGGACATACTGCACTTCCTACTTTGTCTCAAAAAACATAGCAATCTCCTTGCTGGGACAAAATGAGTGAATCCCATTCTTTTATGTATCAGCTACTGCTTATTAAGTTGTATGTCATTTTGAGATCTCTAAATTAAAATATTTTTTTGGAGATTATTCTTCCTTTGATATCTCTTGCCTGTTGAAGATATGATTTGTGAAAGTTGTCTTTCCTCATCATAAAATACTTTGGATCAAGTATTGAAATGTGTGTGAGGGTTTTTGTCCTGCTAGGAAATGGGGTAATATTGGAACAATCAGTAGTCCAGGCTGCTAAGTCAGGGAGTAAAAGTAAACTGATGTTAAGATTTTAACATACACTAGGTTTTGTCTAAGCCTGTGTGAAAGTAAACGTGTTGTTCCCCAAGATGAAGAGTTTGACTACATGTAATTCCTAGGAGTACGGAGGTGTTTATTGCACTACAATTATTGTTGGTTTTTTTTTCCTCCATAGAATGAAAACTTTGCAGTGGAGTCAGGGAAACAGCCAATCACATTTGAAAACCCAATGTATACAACCAGAGATGGTGGAACCAGCACAGCTGGTGCAGTTACAGTCGTTCGGCCAACACTTGTAAGATAAATTTAAGCTTGACTTTCACCTTTCGTTTTCCCTTTTGACCACCTTTTCTTGTTTGAAGAATGTTGATTTTCTTTCTTCTCCTACAGGTAGCAGCAGCTGGCAGTGAGGAAAATGAAAATTTTGAAAATCCTGTGTATTCCTCTGGCATATCTACTAGCCCAAAGGAAACCCCTCAGAGTACAGATGTACCTCAGGTAGGAAACAGAAATGCTCTAAGGCTGCTTGTTTTCTGCTCCAGATCAGAAAAATGGAATTGTTAGGGAAGCTACAGTACAGTTTCAATTCTCTTTAAATAATGCCATGGACTTGGCACATCACCTGCATCAAGTCCAGCTAACTGGACCATATTTACAAGATTTACTGTAGCCAGTCAGCAACAGTTTGATAAGAGAAAAGCAGCACAAGCACGGAGTTACTTAAGGCACACAATAAGGATCTATTTGGATTAAACCCCCTCTTCTTCCTGGCCCACCTAGTTATTTTGAAGTGAACAGAGTTTCTTTTCACTGGTTGTTGTACTTCATTTTGAGGGCAGGTACTAATCTGAAAATTGTCATGTAACTGCTGTAAATTATCACTGCTCCCCAGCAGAAATTATTATAACTAAGGCTTTGCTTCAGACTTTTAACAATTATTTGTAAACCCTTAATGAATTATACCTTGATAGAAGCAGCAGAGTGTGGGGGGTTTTTTAGTTTGCTTTCCCCCCTATGAAATAGGAGAAGAAAACACAAGAAACACAAGAAGTTTTGTTTAAAACAGTGAAAGCCCAGGGGGTTGTGATATGAAAGATTGAAATAAGACGTTTAGTCAGTGTACTGTCCTGACTTTTTCCTCATTTATTTGTAATTTTATCCATATTTAAAAGAACTAGCAAAGATCTTTAAGACATTTAAGACCTTTAAGACATTGTTCTCTATGTTCTTGCAGAACATTTTAACAATCAAGATCAAAATATTGCCTCATCTAGATTACTAATGATTCATGGAAGACACATTTTTATATCTTAAAATCCATCTGAATGAGCTGATGGTGGCTTATGTACAGGACTGTTTTCATACATTTTTCACTAAAAGTGCCTCTGATGGGCTTTGAAATGACAGCTCTGTCAACCTATTGTAGTTTCATGTCCCTCAATAATTTCTCTTGTGTTGTTTTCGAGACAGTTTTTTACTCTTTGATGTACTTGTCTGGAATGACAGGCTTCCATGAAGTAATTTAGTAATTTTGATTGCCTAGCCTTGTATGAGTACTTCTTTAGGTGAAATAACTTGGTTATCTAGCAAAAAAGAAATTTGGGTTCCATGCTTAGAATTACAACATAGTGATCTAAGAACACCCATCTAAAATCACTGCAGTAGCAGTCAATGCAAGACATTGTAATGGCAGTTTCCAGAGAAGTTTTGAGAAAAATGTATAGAGTTCTAATAATTTTTATGTTTCAGGAATCAAAGTGGAGTTTCTTCAAGAGAAAAAAGAAACAAAACACTAATTTTGAAAACCCAATATATGCCGAGGTATTGTTTATATTATATAATTCTATTTTTTAGCTAATGTACTACTGGACTTTGTTCTTGCTTTCATAGGATAAAGATTATTAGTAGATTATGCTGCTATGTGAAACAGCACAGAAATTCCAGTCCAGGTTAGGAAGTGGTTGTGAGAGGTTACCAAAAGTCATGCACACTGAGGTGTTGAGCCGACTCAGCTCAGGCGGCACAGCTCCTCCTGACATTAAGTATTAAAGTAGAAGTTCCAGTATATGGAGTAAGTTTCTAGTATTGTTTTTACTCAGCTGTACAATCTGAAGTGAAATTAGGTGTTTAATTTTGTTACAGGTGGTGATTTGCAGAAATAATTTACACCATGACATTTCACTTCAGGAATATTTATTCGATGTTTCTGAAAGTTAATGTTGGATGTATGGCGCGTTAGAATGTAAGGTTTGATTTTACGACTGTTGTTTCAGATGGAAAAGGAACAGCAACAGGACGCAGAAAATGTCCCTACCCGTTCTCCTTCACTGCCTCCCAAGATTATTCTGAAGAGAGACCAACCACTAGCTTACACGGCAACAGAGGATACATTTAAAGACACTGCCAATCTTGTTAAAGAGGACTCTGTGGTATAACTAGGTAACTCATTTAGGGAAAATTAGACACATCCATTTGCACATATATTTTTTATGAACAGAAGAGTAAGGTTCACATTCAAATGCTTTATAAAAATATATACATTTCTAAGCCAGTGGCTGGAGATGTACATTGAAACTATGCCTTGTTTTTTGACAAATGCCAATTTCTATTTTTATGAACAAATATCGTGATGTACTATATGTATATCTTTGCACTGAAGCTGTCTGAAAGTAATGTTATAAATATATTGTACATTTGTAAATTTTTCTAAGATTATCTTGTTCAGTGATGTTGCTAGTAGAAAATTGTATGGAATTTGCCATATATTTAGGGCTAAGTTAATTCTATAAATGCCTAAAACTAAAAAAAAGAACCAAACAAGGCAAATATAGGAACTTTACTGATTTACAGGGTCTTTAGAGTATCTCTTTTATAACAGCACCTTTTAAAACTTCTACTGGTGCTCTGGGCATATTTGCCACCTATTTTATATACTACTGTATATAAAAATGGGTGCCTCTTTATCTTGTGTTAAACAAAACGTGAAAGAGTCAGTGCAGGGTTATTATGCTGAATAGTTACCTGTACAAAATGCTGTTCTTACAATATTTTAACTGCCTGAGACAATTTCCTCTCAATCTATAAGATACATACTTTTCCTCTAGGTTCCAATTTACACAATTCCATTAATAGTGGTCCTATAAAGACTGGATATATTTAGATTTTAGTGCCACAGCTACTTAATGAGCTTTTCTCTTGCTCATCAATAGAATACCTCTCTTCTTGGCTAGAGTCTCTGGAAGTAATTTGTACTATGAAGTAGCTATGTTTCTATAAGAGCTTATTTTCAAACAGCAAAATATGAAAGATACTGGTTCATTTCAGAAATTCTTCAGGTTTTTTTTAATGTGAAAATTTAATTTTATTTACTATTTATTTCCTGAGGTGGATATTAATAGAAAGGGAAACAATTTCTACTAACGAAGTCTTTGTAGTTATCTGGTTGTTCCTATAACCTTCCATCAGAATGTACTGTTGATCTTTTTAGCTCCTCTATTAACTAGCCAAGATAGTTTCCACAACATGAACTGTTTGAGAAAACTTTGATTACAGGAACATGTTCTTCAGCATTCCTGGCTTAGCTACTCATATAAAAGATTCCTGAAGTTATAATCATTGAGACTTTTGCTATTTGATTGTTTTATATCTAAATTCTCAAAATATATACTATTTCTAATTAGAATGCTTGTAATTACTTTGTAACAGACTGATTAGAAAAGACTACTGGAAAATGATGCTGCTGAATAAGTCTAATAAACATATTATTTTATCACATTCCTATTCCATATTTTGTGTCAAGACTCTGTGTACTTTTTTCAGTTGTGGAGATTTCAATGCACTCTGAGATGAAAACAGCAGTGCTTTAGATGAAGTCAAATAATAGTGCTTACTGCTTCACACAACTGTCTAAAGTTCTTCATGTAAGATGTTGTCTTGATACTGATGATGTATCTCTGTAAGTGTGAAAATTGCCCCACTATACACATTCAATAAACTGGCCCTTGGATCAGGAAATTCTTACTATTGAGAGACTGATAATCAAGGTAGTATGGACATAAGTGATTAAAACATTATTTCAATTAACTTTCATATCTGATATCAGAATTTGATGCTTTTATTTTTTTTAATTTAAGCTCATTTTGTGTTTTTTTAAAAGCATTTTTTTCTGAGTGCATTAATTTAAAAGCATTTTCTCTGAGTGCAGAAAATTCCTTAGAGTCTGCAACACAGCAGACACATCTGTAAGGATTTCTTTGAGATACAGGGCGCTGTTCTTAAGGAAGGGTTTCCAAGGTTTTTTAAAGGGAGAAGGCAGATCTGACACTTCCAAAAGACTTGCCTGCAGTTGCATACCACGAGAAAAAGTAGCATCAGTTTTGGGAATAGTCTTTGTCAACTAAAAGATTTGGAACCAGTGTTGGAAGAAACTGCTAATATGTCAGCCATGTATCAGAAATGCATATTTTTCCCCCTGTAATAATTTTAACTTTTAAGATATGGAAGAAAAAAGTCCCTGGGTTACTCTGTAGATAGGTAGTATGTAGCTTTGGTTGCTTAGCGTATCTGATGGTGAAGGATTCCTAAGCTTCAACTGGGACTTCTCCTCTCAGTAGCACAGTGTACCCTTCTGAGTATGTAAAATTTAGGTTTTGGTACTTTATACAACATAGGTTTTAGATTATACTCCTAACTTCATTTTTCACTTGTATTCTTTTTTCCTTATCAGGACAGTCCCTGCTTGGATTCTTAAATTTTGGACTCATTCTATTTCAAAGAAAGCTGATTTTTAGAGATCTTAGCAACTGTCTGTAATCTGCAACTATAGGGCTGAGAAATTATACCATTAAGTTTTTCATGTACGTTCTCTTTAGAGCTGTCAGGCCAGATAGAAAGATTTCTCTCTCTGCAGGTATTTGCTGTGAAATGTAGTAAAATAAATTTATTCTTGAAGCCATTTACTAGAGAATAGAACTTCAACTAAATACTTAAAGGTTACTAATGCTGTTTACATTCTGTCCTTTTTTCGCACATTACAAACACGCACACGCCCTCTCACATACAGTGGTGAAACTTCTTACGTTTGGAGTTCTGACCTGCACATGGTATCTTTTTAAGCTTAATTGAATTGAACATTAATGATTAATCACCAGCATAGTACTTTAGCAAATAAAACCTTTACCCCTTCAATTTTAATATCTCTCGGAACACCAGTTTGTGAGCCTCTCGCCAACAGCCTAGGAGATAGAAATAGTGTACAAGAGGCACAGTAACCTCAAGTAATGTTTTACCATTCTGAACACACTCTGTACAACTGGAAGAATTTACTATAGCATACACTAATGACCTACTCCATCTGATAAGTGAAATAATAATCCTTTTAACTTGCAAAACACACTGAGGATGAAAGAAATGTAAATGCATATTGGTTTTAGTATTTTCCCCATAAACTATACTAATATTAGAAAGTTAAAATGTGCATTTCAATACTCTGTTTGCATAGTACAGTGGAGTTTTGATTTTCCCTAGAATTGCATATCTGTAAAATTGCTTGTGTTTTTTTTTTTTCTGCTGAGTTGAATAATCAGGTGGTCAGATACTATGATTGTAATTTCTGGAATATGCTGCAATAGTTGGACTTTTATTATTTGAATTCATGTCTTGTGTGAATAGTATTAACTAGCTTTTTAGCTGAATATTTTATGAATACAGATCCTATAGAGGTATCATTTCTGAGCAGCAGCCTTCAAAAACATGCTGGATTTACAAGCCTACCTGCGAACTCAGAATTTCAGGTACGGTGGGGTGAGGGATGGAGAAGGTGTCTTCTGAAAAGAATTTAAACAGTTTAGTAACTGGTAAAGAAGAGGACATCTAGTTTTGATAGGATAAATATTTATTTCAGCAGAGCTGATACTGTTTCAATACTAGACATTAATTAGAACTCCATGAGCTGATCTCCTGCTGTCTGCTGGAACTGGAAATGTAATATGCAACAGCATGTCAGACAAACAGCTTGGGGCATAGGAGAGAAACAGCCAGAAGAACTTTGCATCCCATCCAGCTCTGTATCGTGTCCTGGGGTACTTTGCTATCAGGGCATGTTCCATACATTTTATGACATTAGAAATATCATAGTCACACAGTCTTTCCACTGATGATCTTTGGGCTTTTATATCTGTAAACAAAAAAATAAACCTGAAAGCATTTATATGCAACATCTCTGTGAGAGTGTTCTTTATATCCAAAGGTTTGGCTGCAGCTTCAGGCTTGCTTTAAACTACTGTCTCAAATGCTGAGAGCAGTATAGCTACAGCAAAGCAGAGACCATAAAGACTGCAACACACCCAGAATACAAGCCCAATAAGCAAAAACCTCCCCGGCCCATGTCGTGAGCCAGATATTCTGTACAGTATAGGTTGTGTCATACTGCACTAACTTTTCAGATATCACTAAGCCATAAATGTAGCATATGGTCATAGCAGCTCATTCCCACTGGGTATTGTACCTCTAAGTATTGAGGGGCTAAGAAAGGTAGCATGACCTCATATCTCACCAATCTCATGTGTGAACTAATAGCTCAGGCATCATCTAACAGACACGTAGTTAAGAACAGTCAGTGATGGGTCCTTAATGAGCATTAATGATGTCCAGTAAATGTTCACAGAATCACAGATAGGTTGAGGTTGAAAGGGACCTCTGGCACCAAGTCCCACTACTTAAGCTGGGTCACCTAGACCAGGTTGCCCAGGACATATCCAGATGGCTTTTGAATATCCCCAAAGATGGGGGTTCCACAACCACCCTGGGCAACCTGTGCCAGTCCTCACTCACCCTCACACTGAAGTGTTCAGCAGGAACATCCTACGCTTCAGTGTGTACCCATTGCCTTGAATCCTATCCCTGGACAACACTAAAACCAGCTAGGCTCTGTTGTCTTTACAGCCTCAATTCAAGTATTTATATATGCTGATAATATCCCCCATGAGCTTTCATACAGTCATTTTCTACTTACATTCAACTAAGTATTTTTCTCCATAGGAGTCCCTGATCTCAGGAGTCAGTCTGTTCCAAAGTTTGAAGACGTATTTCTCAATGATATCTGAATTAACTACTTCTGCCTTAAAGAAACCATGCTCAACAGTGCTTACTTTCACTCCAAAATGCTGCATCTCTATCCTAGAAGACAAAAAACCCAATAATCTCCTTGACCATCCAGTAATGGCATACCTATGAATCATAAGTAAGTTGAAAATCTGTCACACAAATATTTGAGACTTAGATTCTTATATTCATATATCAGAATTATTTTGAGATGTTCAAATTAGCTTCATAGCAGTGTATGTGTAGTGTTAAAGCAGAGCAGACAACTGAGGAAAAAAAAGCAGTGTCAAGTAGATTCACAGCTCTCTGTGTGGTTTATGTTGGACTCATGAAAAGGATGCAACAGCCAGGTACATCTTAGTCATGCATTATCATAAAACTTCTGACTATTTCATATACTGTTGCATCATTTTAGTTCACAACAAGAGCAGATCATTAAAGTGTCTGAGAAAAAGTAAAAGTGAAAAAAAAATTTCATTTGGATTAGAACTTTTTTCTTTATCCTATGGTTAAATGATTAAATGTTAATGCAGTAAAGGTTAGTGTGTTTCTTCTTGGTGTATGTACTCTATGTACTTTTGAGTTGAGTACAACTCCTTTGGGGTAAAAATGGCATCTTTGTTTTGCTGGACAGCTCAAGAGACTCAGGCAGGTGTGTTCTACAGTGTGCAAAGGAATGGACCACATGTACGTTAGCCATTAATTTCTATTTCTTTGGGGTATAGGCTTTCTTTAAATAAGTACTCATAACTGTTTAAAACCAGCTTTCCTAGCCATTCTAACTTGTGAAGACTTGACTCACTGGGCTGGGCCTTAGCTTTCTAGAAGCAGTACAGTACAACTGGTTTCAGCAAAGGGTGCTTAGCTTTATTTTCTGAAGTTACAAGTACCTCTGGTAATGTGGTTGCTGTCTGGAATTACCCAGCTCAGATTGTTGTGGAGAATTAGAGCAAAATATTCAGGCAAGTACAACTTGCCCAAGAAACTGGATGTCTGGCCAGGCTATATTGTTGATTTGCTTTCATGTATGCAGTGGATTCACATGCCTGAAATCTGCACACTAACAACTTGTCTAGGATATGAAAATTTTCAAAGTGCAGGTCCTTGCTGGGTCTGTCCATAGTACTGGAGACTGAAATCCTAAAAAAGTGACCAGTCCTCTTATTTTCCTTTTCCCCTTTAGGCAAGATTTCCAGAGAGGAATCAAGATGGGCAAACATACAGTCACCCTTCCTCAGCACGTCTGGAATCTGTTCTTGGATTCATGCATGTATTTCTGGCTACTCACCGTAAGGTGTCAGAAAAAGCTTCCATGCCCCATTTGGACAGACTGTAGCCACCCCCTACAAAAGCCATGAGGCCTTTGGCATTAATTAGATTGATGACTCTTCCCTCAGCTTTTTTCAGAAGTGGCAGAAGCTTGAGTGTGATTTCAATCAATCCCAGCAGGCTAACATCCAGGACTGAATGGAAGTCTTCAATCCTCAGCCAATCGGTGGGTCCTACAGGTGCTGTTCCTTCAGCATTGCTCACCAAGCCAAAAAGCCCTAGGAGGATTGCAAAACCATTTATTTCAGTATATGGCAATATCTTATCCTGGAGTATCATGTGTGCATTGGGAACCAAGGACACAGTCTGCAAAAACTTCAAGGAGATGAATACAGTTATCTGGTATTTGTTTGGATGATCTACATTGTACACCTGGTATAATTTGCTGAAGAGCGTGGGTAAAGTATTAATGGAAAACTATTTTGTTTGGAGATGTGGGCCACCATGCTGGGCTTTATTATTCAGATCTGCTCAAGTATGTAGGCTCCTAATATGCACTTGTATTCTCGTGAAAATCAGATAGTCTGCATAGAAGCGGAGAGACTGATTTTTCTGGTTTTGGGTCTAAAGGTCTAAACCAAATGTGTGGCATTAGTCAATGCTTCTAAAGATACTAGCCTAGTCCTGTGTATTGATAATACCACTTTACTACCTTTATAATTTACTTGAGGAACTTTAGATAAATAGTGACGTCTCCAAAAGTTTGCTGAGGACAGCCTGTGCCTGAGGGGAGAGGCTGAAAGTCCAGCACTCAGCCTCCATAAAGAGTCTCACACACTGAGGTGAAAGCATTACTAGTGGTTATCCTGGCTGAGAATGTGTGGCCTTCTACAAGCTGGGAGCAAGAGCCTGCTGGAGGAGGTAAGTCATAATAATTTTTTAAACTTGCTCTCAATCTCTGCATTGGTCTGGAATACTCATGATGGTCTGGAAGAATGATCTGGAATACTCATGATGAGGCCAAAGGCTTTTACAAGCTTTGAGGAGAAAGTCCTACTGGTAGAAGATACATGTTTTACTGTTTTAGGTACCGAATTAATTAATAAGCCTGTTGGATATTTGGTATAACTGTGTTTTACAACTGGTAGTTACAGTGCTGTGGTGCCCTTTGGTAGCCTTTAGTCTGAGCTATCAGTGCTGATACACGTGTATTGCCACAGTTGAAATACATTTACCATGCAGATCTTTTTAGCACCCTTTGCCAAACCCATCACTGAAGTCTCATAGGTATCCAAGGGTAGCCTCTTTTTTACAGGAGTGCTCAGAGGGGTATGACAGTGGGTAGTGAGAGCTACCTATGCAACAACTCCAAGAAAACTGGCTGAAATTGCAGGTGTTTAACTGTTACAGTCAGTGCAATTGTTGTGTACAATGCAAATGTCAGACTTATTCAGGCATGCAAAAATATAATCTTCTGTTTACTAGAGGAGGGCTGCAGAGGCCCTGAATTAACTATTTTTAATTGAGTGGGCTGAATTTGTCAAGAGAATTTTCTGGTACCAGTTAGTACCTTCCTTCCACTGACATTCTTCAACTACACCAAAAAGAGTTTAAAAAAAACACCTGGGAATGATCTGGTTTTTAACAGAGTGAGCAAGTGGAGTTTTAGGCACCTTTCACCCGTTGGTGAAAGCAATGGAAAGCATTGCTGGAGAGAATATCTTTGAACTGAGAAATGACAGAACTGAAGAGTGAATGTTTCATCAGTAACATTGAAAATGCCTCTGCAGTAAGTGGAGAGGCAATGGAACTTTTAGCTAGACCAAATTTGGTTAAATTGAATCATCTTTCTGAGAAGCTGCCTTGTCACTTACCCTTGCCAGCTGTCTGTTCAGTCACAAACTCCACAGCCCTGACAATGCTGTTGGAGTCTGCTAAGTTCAGATTCACTGTCTTCAGTGAGAGTGAAGAGCAGGACTGTAGCTGTTGGCTTCCTTTTTCTGTGGTACATGCAGCAATGACACAAAATCCCTTTTTGTCAAGCCATTTAGCCAGTGAGTTTCCAAGTCCAGTGTCACAGCCTGTTATGAAGACATGCTTTCCATTCAGGTTTCTTGCTCTGTATCTGTCTCTGATGAGCCAGTAAATGATAAGAGGAAGTATGGAAGCCAAAATTGCTATGTGCAGTAAGTCTGAAAGTGAGAGCTACAAGCAAGTAAGTTAATGATGTAGAAGTGCAATGAAACAAATGTGCTCAGCCAGCCCTCCAAATTCCTGAGACACAACTCCTGTAAGGGGCTTTGTTTCTGGTTGCAGCCCTTCCAGACCACTGTATGTTAGGGGAGAGCAGGAATAGGAGCTTTGGCACAATGTGATTGGGATCCATGAATAATATGTGCCTTGACAAAACCTTCCCTATCTTACTTTTCAATAGATTGTCACTGTTTTCAAGCTTTACTGATCAAACTTTCTAGTCAGCCCTGAACTTTAAGGACATTTCAGACTGAAAGGAATGACCTCATCAGTTCTGAAAGTTCTTTTTTGTGGATGTTGGTCATTATTTGTGTTGATACTGGAGAAAGAAATTCTCCTGGGAAAAAGGATGATTCTCTTTGACCACTTGTATGATTCTACCCAGGCTGCTTTTCTAATCTTTAACATGGAAGCAGAGTGACCCCAAGAACAACCCCAGAGAAGTGCAAGCTGTAGCGGTGGATCTGATGATTAATTTGTTACGTCACTCATGTTGCGTGACAGTGAGTGATTTGCTCTCTGCCCCTTAGACAAGGTAGACTTTGGGGCAGTACCTGAGTCTTCTGTTACTTGTTGCCTGTTTAGCAGAAAAACACAGCACAGCAGAACACACTATATAGGAAGCGTGTTTGTATAAAGAAATGTGGAAATGCATGGAGATGTTGCCCTCAAAAACATTTAAAAAAACCAAAAACCACCGAGGAAACTCAAGGTTTCCTAACTCTGTTGGGGAGGCTACTGTTTGCTTATTACAAGATGTTTTGATAAACGTAGAATACAGTTCTTGCATCTAAATTCTTGATAATCGATTACTAGTTTTCTATTTGTATTTTGGTTTTTACAATCCGACTTCTGTAAGAAAAACACCTGGGATTGCTCTGGTTAGTATTAGCCATTGTGTTTATGTAGCAATAATTGGCACAGAAGTTCTGTAAGACAGAAGGCTCTAGGGGATACAGCTGAGAGGGCAGCACTGTCTGTGAAGCCTCCACTGCTCTTCTTTTCCCTGTCAGACCCAGGCCAGTGTTACTAAGTCTGTAATTCCTAACTGCCTAATTCTTCCCATGTACTAGTGCACCTTCTCTGGTAACACAGTGACCTGAACATCACAGTAGGTTTTGCCCTGCTGGAGCTTTCTGTCACTACGTATTCTGCTAGATGATGTCATTACTGCTGGAAGGAGCCTGGGGTCGGGACCAAGAGAAACAGTCACAGGTAGTTTTCCTTCAAGAAAATCCCTGATTCTCTGAATGTACGATGTTATCCAAAATATCTCGTTTGATAATTGTGAAGTTCTACAAAAGCCAAAAAAAGCCACCTAGCTTCAATGATCATATTGATTTTGAAATAGCTGCATGGAGTGGCAAACAGTGTGTTTCCAGAGGAAATATCAGCATGATATTTCAAGAGTATTGATATATCTTCCTAAATATTGAATTTGGATTAATAATGTAGCCAGTAAATAGCTTAAGGCAAATTCTACTTTCCATCAAAACTTTTATATTTGCCTGGCAAATTGAGAACTCGTGTGATAGAGCTTGGCTTCTCATGCCTAGACAAGTGCCATTATAAAAGCAACTGATTTTAGAGAAAAGCAGCATGACTGCATTGATAGCCCTCTAGGATCCTTAGATGACTGCAAAGTATAGCATCCCTCTGCTTCTCTGCGCTAAAGGAAGCACATAGACCCCATATTGAAGGAGGATGTTACTGATTTACTCCCACAGCAAGTTTGCTTATGCCAAAGAATTTCAGGCTGGGGTGAAGTCTGGGGTCTGTGTGTGCTTTGGATTCCTTCACTCACAACTGTGCAGGCAGTGCAAAACCCCAGAAGTCAGTGCTCTGCAATGGGTAGATTGACCTGCCAGGCATGCTGAGGAAGAACTGCCAATGGGAAATTTAGGCACTTTGGCTCTTCAGAATGAGCACTCATGTAGCACTCAGTGGAAGGTTTAGATATATCAGGCCGTGCACTGTAAGATCATCCAACATCTCTCCAAAGTCACCCTGCCATAGCTACAAGCCCCCTAGTTTTCAGTTAATTGAACAAATAGGCAGGCACAGAACATCAGCTCTCTCACTCTTAGCTATTCCTGCATGTGCAGAGCTTTGCAGTTTTGTTTCATGGAAAAGGAATGCTTTTTTGTATGCTGTGTAAATATATCAATGTGATAATTTGGTTTGGTGGTCAACAGATAACTTAAGATCTTTATTAATATGTCATCTGAAAAGAAACATCCCTCCAAACTCTCCTACACAGCATTTTGTAGAGAGATGAATGTAGCCTGGTGCAGTACATTTTCAGCATGATTGTATCTTCTTTGTGTGTCTTGCACTTCATATTTTTACTACAGCATCGTAAAAGCCCCAGGGAAACAAAATCCTTTAAAATCTTAGGTCACTGACCAAGTAATTGAAAATTGAAGTAAGGAAAGATTCTACATGTTGGGAAGAGCATTTCTGAGTTAGCATTTTATTCAGACCCTGTAGGTGCTAAGATAAGCAACAATTGTTAAAATTACTCTAGAAGGGAAGGGACTGCATGTTCTCTTGTCTGTGCACTACAAAACAAATGCTTAGCTCTCTTAGATATCCTGCAAATGCATATAATAGGTACTGCTCACTATAACAATAGATACGAGTTCTACTCACATTCTGGAGAGACATCTGTAAGCTCAGTCTGTACCTTCAGGTGCTCATGAGTTGCCTTTACCAGTTGTTTCCAGTGTCAGAACATAGAAACAGCCCAATTTGCTCATAAACTTGTGCACCAAGACTCACATTTTGGTTAAAAAAAAAAAATCTTGTAAATTCTGTGTCTGATGGTACTTTCCTGATTGATGCACATCAGCAGGGCCCCTCTCCCTGCTATTGCTAATGATTCGTGCTCTGATCTGTCTATTTTAGGAATGTACTTGGTATTAATCTTCTGACTATGCTCTATGCCTGCCTCGCCTACCTATGTTGTTTAAGCATTGCTGGCTATATATAGTGATTTAAAGAGCCTGGGGGGCTGTCAGGACTCATTAAGGAGAAGTAATCTACTGATCTGTGCTTTGTCTTGAAACCAGCAGGAGTCTTTCTGCTGATTTAATAGAGCTTGCTTCATACCTCCCTCTTTTCTCTCGCATGTGAGCGAGTTATTGTTGATGTGACTTAATCTTTTAAGATACCTCTTCATGTATGAAAACTTTCAGGGATGAAGTTATTTTAACTAGTCCAGGGGCAGTTTTTTGATACTAGGAACAAAACAATTTCAACGTTTCTCAAATAAAAGCTCAAATACTACAAACCGTACAAATGGAATCTCTACAGTTTAAATGGGCACAGATGCTAACATATGATTGGTGTGTGGCTTGTTTGCTCAGTCTTTGGCCCAAAGTCTGGTGGACACTTCTGATCCAGCTTTGAGTACTACTGCATAAACATGGCAGCAGAATTTCTTTTCCCCATTCTTCATATCTCTTCACTCCCAGTGCTGTGTAGTGCCAGGTGCTGCAGTAAGCAAGGAGGCTTGGGCAAAGACTGTTCTCAACAGCAAAATGAATGAATAAGCTTTTTTGTTAAAATTGATATGAAACTGAATGAGTAGGAAATTAAAACTGGGGAAAACAAGTAGAGTGGTAGGATGGAGCTGGAAATGATCTTGCCTACACAGTTGAGTGGATGATGGCAATGGCAGCCTTTCCCAGACTGGCTGGTGACACCTGGTCTGGCTGGTCCCTGACAAGAGCAGTAGAGTTGTTAGTTCATCCTCTGCATGGTGGGCAGCTCTTCCCAACCAGTTTCTCTCCCTGCTCCCTTTGGCTTGGGCCTGTGCATTCTTGCTTCTTTTGCCACTCATGAGTGCCACAAGCTGCAGTATTGGTTGTTACTGTACTTTCAGCACTCTTGGGGCAGCCAGGAGGTGCGTGCAGCTTGCTGGAGACGTAGGGTTTCAACAGGTGGCTGGCAAAGATTTCCGCTCCAGGACAAGCCTGGCAGAAGCACCTGTGTAGCCCTGCCTGGCCTAATTCTAATGATAGCCTCTACAGTGTGGTTGAAATGACCACAGAACAGCACTCCACCAGCATGCAAAGCCTGTTGCAGGGAAACATTGCTCAATCAGTGTCAGGTCAGCGGTCCTGCTATTGTGGGTAGCAATCCTTTGCCATGCAAATGTAGGAGAGGAAAACATAAAACAAGTTTCTCCTTCTCTACCATTGTTTTTTTTTTTTTTTCTCAGCAAACTGCTTTTGAACTGCAGAAAGTAATTTCAGAAAGCTGAATAGAACCTGCTTAGCATCTCAGAAAACATTAAATGGGGAATTTTCCCAATAAGTTCCCTCTTTCACAGAGGATCCTCCAACTCTCTCAGAAGATCCTCCAACTCTCTCAGAACACAGTGAGGGAGCTTACTGGAAAAGAAATCACATAAGCAAAATGTGAGCTCTATACACAGTTTTCTGGTAGCTTGGCGTGAGACAGGCTTTCCTTTGCAGAGAGCAGACCTTGATCAGGTCTGTCTGATTTCCTATTGATCCCTTAAGTATATTTTGTAATGAAATCCTTGACTCCTAGAAAGGAAAAATGGCCGCACTTGAACCATAACATTGGGAAAGGAAATTTGATTCTCCAGGGAAAAGCAAGAAGCTAGAGTTATTCCTGCTGGACAGGCAAAGGTGTTGAAGCGCACATTGTGCTGACTCTAACAAGCAAACCAAATCCAGGTTCTAGGGATGCAATCCCCCAGGACGTTCTGACCTTGTGGATGTTATGGGTCTCCCCCCATGAGGAGTCCCTTCTAGTCCTTAAAAACATATGTCTAAATATGTTTTCACCTGCCTCACACAGCCTTGTGAGCCGGTCATATTTTGCTACTCAGAGCAGAGCACACCATGGTTTGCTTCTTTTCAGAAGTCACTGGCTTCTCTTGCTGGCATTGAGAAGATGAGGCATCTGGTCCCAGGAGAGCAAATGTCAGCAGTATCTGGTCCTCCATACAGCAAGAAGTAATACGTTAGGCAACTGGTATTTTTTCCTGCATTTCTAATTTAAATAATGTGTGTGCTAGTGTACCCTGTCTCAAATCCTGTTTGTATTTTCTTAAAAATGTTAACATTTGTAGTGATAGTGTCTCACAGCAGCTGATGGTATACTTGTGGTCTGACAGGGACTGAATTAAGCCAGACAAACTTTAATTTCTAAAGATAAAGATCAGAGTAGGTGGTGTCATTTCACTTCACAGTTTCTTTGTTTCCCTAATCAATCCTCTTGATTGAATAATCTTGGTGGAGAAAAGATAAAAGATTTTAGCTTTTAAAAAGCCTCTATGTGAAACAAGAAACTCTAAGGATCAAAAGACAAACAGCCCCTGTTCCGACAGGCTTGGCAACTGTCTATTAGACAGGTCCTGAATGGCTGCTTCATCACTGAGGCTAGCAGAGGAAAGGGACTTGATTTCTAAATAAATAAACAAACAGTAATGACAGAAAAACCACATTGAGCACATTGATTACTATCGGCAGATAGAAATTTTTCTGTTTGGGAGTTCACTCAGAAACTACATGCCGACATGAATAATTAATATTTAATGGAGATTTGAATAAATCTTCCTAAACCAAATATGTGTGGATAGTCATATTGTAGTGCAGGTGCATTTAAGATTAGCTTTTCATATCACAGTATTTCCAAAAAGTCAGAATGATGAGGAGATGTAATGCTACTTTGCAAGGCTTTCTCAGTGAGAAATGTATTGCTTCTTTTGACAAAAATGTCTGGAAATTGCCTCACGTTTTTGAAAATACTCCTTTCCATATTGTATTTTAATATCAGGGAGAAACTTGCTCCAAATAACTTGTTTCTCTTTCATAATCTTTGCTGGATTACATAATGCTGTTCTGAACAGTCTGGGTTGAATGCAGCAACCTTTGCTCCAAAAGCTTTCATATCTCTTCTGAAAAGGTAGCCCAATTATTTAATTGCTTTAGACATTATTATGATTTATACTGTTGGATTTTTTGCTGTGCTAACACTTTTATTTCTGTCTTTATATGGCACTCAGCACACAAATACTCCAAGGTTTATTCATGGTTGTGAACTTTCAGCTTGTTATCTATAAATAAAAGAAGGGTGAGCTATCTAACCTGTTTCCCAGATTGAGAATGTGCATGTACACTGCTGACAGTGTATTTCAGATCCTAGTTCTCAGTGCAGTAGATCATTAGTTATCTGACTTGTCTGAAAGCCTGGCTGGCTGACAAAATGCAAGTATGTAGAGCCAATTTACGTATCTCAGGAAATCCCTTCTTTAGGGAAGACCTCTGGCTGGTGTTAGGTGGGTGGGTAGACCTCTTCTGGCCCCATCTGGTATCCATCAGTCCTGTGTAAGTGTCCTGGTATCTAAAATGGCACTATAGATTTTTAGGCACACAAATTGCTCCTTGCCTGTGCTACAAGAAGCCACCATGGTAGTCCCCAGAATTGATTTGCTGTGTTTTCTAGATCTTTTTAACAATTGTGATAATTAAGAGAAAACACTTCACAGAAGAAAGCTTAGACAGAGGTTACTATCATGCAATAAGTCATGGTATGTATCTTTTTCTGTATGTGTGAGAAATTTCTAGGTGCACTTTTCATGTTGTGAAGACATCTCAGTTCCCTTGAGTAGAGCTTCCTCTGCAATAAGGCCTCTGTGCACACTAAGATGGGTTAACTGTGAGTCTGTAAGAGTACCAATTACACTGCAATAATATTTGAGGAAAGCTGGTGTGACCAACAAGCTTTGTCCCATTTCAAAGTGGCAGAAAAAGAATTAGTCTATAGTGGATAATATTTTCCAAATTTATGCCAAGTGCCAGGATTATAAATCAGCTGTTATTCTGCATGTACCAATTTTTAGTTAGTACATGAGCCTTAGGAAAGAAAAAGAGTGGTCTTTTCTCATAGTGAGTGTTATACCTTAAGCTGTCATTAAATCCTTTTGAAGGAAATTAGCCTCCACTACTAAGTGCTAGGTGACTTAGAACACTGCATACATTTACTATCCTTCCCTTTGAAATTATTTTTTTTGGGGGGGGGAAGGGAAACATTTTTATTGTAACGTTTGTGAGTCTTATTAACTTCAGTTGGTTCTCTAAATGCTCAGTATCCATCCAGTCTGCAAGCACTGATGGCCCCATAATCCCAGCACTACTGACGAGTCCCCAGAGACCTGCAGGGAAACTGAGAGGCAAGTGAGGAAGCAAATTTTAACCTAATGTGTTAGATTAACTGACCTGGGAGAGACTTCACAGAAAGTCAGTGTGGAACCAAGAAGGCAGTGATGTGAAGGAATTGCTTTAAAATGTCCCTAGTATTCAGCTTTATTCTCAGTGTCCAGGTTTTATTACCATGCTTTCCATCGCCCTTTGCATAGTCTTCACCCTGCTACAGCATTTTGGGCTGGGGATGGTGTTGGCTTTTTGTGGAAGAAAGGACAGTAGAGGAAGACCAGGTACAGCAAAGAGCAACTATACTGGGTGATAGAAAATGTGTAAGCAATGAAGTGAAGGTAGGAGAAAAACTACTGAATTGATTTGAAAAACATTTCTGAGCCCTCAGAAACTGGGGGGAAGGGGGAAATGAAAAAAAATGTAAACCAGCTTGTATCAGCTCTTAGAGTTCAGTGAATGAATACTTCTGCTGGTCTGACTTTACTCACAGTTTTTTGAGAGGAAAAAAACCCACTTTTGGCCTGAAAGCAAGCACAGTTCAAATAAAAGCAATTTGTCAAGTTATAAGCAATCTTATGAAGAGGTGAAAGGTCAAATGGAGATTGGAATTTAGCAATAAGTATAAATGCTATTATGGCACATCATAATAGACTGGATTTAAGATTCAAATTTAGTAGAATCCACCCAGTTGGATCTTAGGCCTTTGCAAGCTCTACTGCACCACTGCTCCTACTGAAATCAGTTAGCGCTGGGAACAGCAGCAGCATCTTGTCTTGCACAACTTGTTGGGTCAGACATACGGGATTTTTCTATTTTTCAGATGGTTCGTAAGCAGTATTCCAAAACAGTTACATTCGGATTTGTTCAGCAGCAGGCATATGCAATTTTTGCTTTTGATAGATTGAGTGATAACTTAGAAGTGATTTATTACATGTATTCAAATTTTAAAACAAAACCACACTTACTAAGTGGAATTTATTTTATTCCCAAACTGGGTAACAGCATGGGAGATGCTGAGCACTTGTGCCATAACCCAGATAAGCATGTGAGTGCAAACAGTCCTAACAAAGATTCCAGGAACTGGATTTCTGTTCTGACAATGATGTATTGATAACCCTGACTTTTTCAGCATATTCCCAAATATTTATCTACCACTAACTACATGTATAAAACACCCCTCTAGAGAGATCTTCTTCCATGAAAGGTAACAAACACACGCTTGTCAAATGTCAAGTAAAATAAGCTGTGAATGTGGCATGGTATTTTGAGGAAAACTCTCCTGTCTTTTTTTTCCCTTTCTTGAGCAGAAATGGGAATTGGTGATATAAGAGTGAGACTGAAGCCAACAGGCAACATAATGTCAGGCAAAGCAAGCAGGACCCAGAACCTTTCTCATTACTGTGGATACTGAAGTAATGATACCCAGAAAAATGCTTTATTTTATTAAAACCTTTGGTTGTCAGTGCCAAACTCTCAGGAAAGAAGGGAGCAAGTACTGCCTCTTTGCCTCCGAAGCAATAAATTTGCACCAGTAGGCTATGGGAGTTTGCCTGCGGTCTCTGAGCACAGGAAGGAGGATGCAGGTTGGAGCACCTCACCTGCCAAAGCTCAGGCTGTGTGAAAACATCAGTACTTCAAAATATGTTTGGGAAGAGCCTGCATATCTGGCATTATATTCCAATTGACTTAATAGTGAGTTTATTTGTAATTATTGATGATGGATGAAGTTATGCTTAGAGAAAAAAGTTCAGTTATACTTCTCCATGAGTGCTCTTGGTGGGAAACCAGGAGATGCCTAATGCAATCAAGTAAAAAAAGTAATTCTAAATAGATTTAAGGGAGTACAGAACTTTTTAGAGATTACTTACAGACAATCTATCTCTTGGAGGGCAAGATGCAATGAAGTTGCACTTACTATGGTCAAATTCTTGTCTGGCTAAGCTTAATTTAAAAGGAAATTGCAATCACTTGACAGTTTTAAAGCATAATAATAGGAACAGGATCACTGCTTTTATTTTCTGCTTGTACATCTACATTCTGCTCTGACATGGGAGGTTCAACATACCTCCATTTTTACTGCAAGCTGTATGGCTGCTCACTGTGCTTTATGTAAATACGTGTGCTGGTGAAATGCAGCTTCTTGTGCTGGCTGGAAGTTACCCAGCATGTTGCAAAAGTTGCAGTTGAGAGATGCTAGTTTTTATTGCTTAACTTCCTTTGCAGCATCAGTAGTGAAGAAAGTATGAAGAAGTGATTAGGTAACTGCCTTCCCTGTATAGTATTTCAGAGTACCTTTATGTCAAGGAAATTTTTCTCTTGGCATACGTATGCATGCAGAACAGACCCAGCACAGAGGCTGGCTTTCCTTCTTTTGCAAAGCTTATTAAAATTACCATTTTCTTTATAATATCCCTTACCCTGCTTGGAGTTGCCATATTCCTTTGCTGAAGCCTTCGTTTGCCTGCAGCTGACTTGCAGTCTGGATAGTCCTTGGCTGTTGCTCATCAGAGCCAGGGCCAGGCTTTCTTTGGAGGCTGTGTAGAGACCTACCCTCCTTGGCACAGAGGTACTGTTTTCCTGCCACTCCTACCTGCCCACACCTACATGTCCTGGCACTTCAGCCATTCCAGAGAACTACACCTCTGCTAAAGCTTGTGCAGGACCATGGCAGCCACCCAAGGGCCCAGGGTCAGAGACACTTTGAGAATAGTCCCTCTAGATAAGGAGGCAGAACTGTGTTTCATCACACCCTACTTGAGCTATAATGTATATTAATAAATCAATATAAACAAAACAGAGTTTTGGCTTGATCTGTAATCTGGTCAATAAACAAAAATAAAAGCCAATTTAGCTGGACTGAAGGAAAAGGCCTGTTTTTGCCACGACAACAGACATGTCTGCAAACATGGGACTTAAACTGATCTCTGTGAACTTTAATCAGTGAGTGGGACTTTATATCAAATTAATAAAAGTGCTGTAATTACAAGGTTTTCAGTTAGAGTGCTTTTCATAGTCTGTTTCTATCTCCAGCCTGCCAGGGAGACTGACAGGTCCAGTCTGTCCACAGTGGTCCAACTTTGCAATGTAAAGATCTACCTACACTTTTTAAAGGGGCCACAAACCCAAAATAAAAGAAAAACAAAAAACCAAAGGGCTCATCAAGAAAAAATATATTTTTCTGTAGTTTCCGGGAGGGAGAGTGATAAGAGGCATTCTGTGAGAAGCCCCAAAGGCATTTGTCTGGTGGCATTCAAGAGTGATTGGGAAAGCTGAGGCACAGGGGAGAGGCAGGCTCACATGGACATGCCAGCTTCTGACAGGAACAGGTCAGGTGGCCTGTGGGGCTGGTTGCCTGGAGCATGGGGCAGACACTCTGAAAGATGTCTTTTTGAAAGAATTTTTTATTTTAACATGTTGAGTTACCTAATTTTGATATAACAGTTTTAGTTTGTTTTTAAAATTAGTAGTGTTGTTTTGTTTTGTTTGTTTGGGGTTTTTTTTAGAAATGTTGCTATCTCTGCTATTTTTGTTTTCACAAGTATTTGGAATGGAGAAAAAATCCTTACAGCTTGCCAGACTTGGATAGGATCAATGCGATAAGTACGTGCATGTCCTGCTTCTGGTAATTTCCAAGAGCAGATGGGGAGAGGCTAACTATAGAAAAAGGCTAGTCACTGGAGGTAAGTCAGTCCCTGCTGCCTTCCTCCTGGACTCTCTGCTGCACCCACTCCAGACAGTATTTTCTAGTTTCAGTATAGTATATCTTTGTGACCAATAAATTATGACTTAGTGTCTCTGATCATGATTTAGTCTGCAAAAGAAATAAATTTGTTTTTTTATTTGAGCTAGCCTCTCACCTGGAGGTTTCTGCTCCCAGCAAACAACTTGGACTTTTTACTTTTCATAACAAGATAAACTCACCTTCACAGAAACATTCCATTTATGCCCCTCGGTAGTTTCCTGATTTCACTGTAAAGAAAGTGTCTGCTATTCCCCATTTCAATATTAAGAAATTTAGCTTGATTGGAGGAAAAAAAAAAAAAAGAGGAAATGGATTTCTTATCGATATACAGATTTTTGCTTGCAGTAAAAATTATACATCCAGCTATCAAAAGAGAAAGTCTTGCTCCTAAGTGTAAAAAACAAGGACACTTGCTAAAGATCTTTGGATAGGACAGTACATTTTTTTTGTAAAAGTTATGCTGTGTTGAAGGAAATAATATACATAAGCATCTCATGAGATTGACATAATCCCATTTCTAACAGCATAAATCACAGTCTCCTTGATGTACTGAAGTCCCCACTCCCTGTTGGTTTAGTTCAATAGCTAATTATTCATTTTCTGAAGGGCTGACTAGCAAAAAAACTGAGTTTTCCCTTCCCAGAACATCCAAAGGAAATAAAGTACAAGAGTACTTGAGAAGATGGAGTGGATTTGGCTAGTTTTTCCACTAGCAGCTGTAAAAAAGGGAAGGTGACTCTGTGGGCTTTATATTCTCCCCTTTGCTCTGCACAGATGGATGATTTTTCAGCATAGATTCATTTTTATGGCTGATGTCATAAAGTCAGGTCATAATTTATTAATCTCCAGGATTTTTGTAAGGATGATTTGAGAAAAGCAGAGATTTACAAGAGAGCAGAGCTCTTCAAAAGGGTTGGGGTAGCCTATGGTCTCAGCTCCAATTCATCACTGCCTTAATCTGCTTCCTTAGCAGTTTGAAATAGGCTCTATGCACACTTTCTGAATGCTTAAATGAGCAATGTCTTTAAGTGAGAGTAATGAAGTAATTTCTGTAAAGCTAAAATTGTATCGTCTTTGTCAAGCCAAGTCTTGTCTGAAGATACTGGGTGGCTTTGTGTGCAAGTGCAAACTTTGCTCAAGTACCTTGAAAAATCAAAGGCATTGCATTGTCTTTGGCCACAGTTCCTGAAAAAGCTGTCGGAGGGGAATGAAATAAAGCAGAGTTCTGCTTTTCATACAAGTTTTCTTCCAGCCTTTCTGCTACCATGAAGGTAACTGTAACTCCCTGCACTTCAAGTAACTTTGTTTTTCTCTGACTCTGTGCTGGGGTAGACTAAATTATCACTGAGATGTTCTCTCAAAGCTGTGCTGTGTACAGCGGTATAGATGGAGACTTCTTTTAGTTAAAATAGTGGGAAAAGACAGCAGGTTTGCACTTAGTTATGCTATCAGTGTGAACACAGTAATGATGCTAAACAAGGAAAATTGGATTTCTGATTAGTTACATTTAATTGTGACACACTTTTGGGCATGAGGTTTCATCATGGAAAGTTTGAGAGCACAGAAGACTTGAGAGCTGACAAGTCACTATGATTAAGACATTGTCTTTCTATCTTGTCCTATCAGTCAGGGCCCTCTGTAGTGAGAACTGATTTCAGAGAGGGACTAAACCCTCTTTGCCATTTCCCTCTAAGGTATGTGGTGATACTGTATGAGGTCATAGCATTGTCCTCATCAATGTCCCTTATTGAAAAATCTATGGAGGGCTTGTCTCCAGCAAGAATTCACTACTACTCAGGAGCTTCCAGGCTGTAAAATCTTAATTTCAAAGGAAAAATTGTAAAAAGTTAGAAGCCATGTGGAGAGGGGCAAGCTTACTCAAAGCTTTTGAGCAAGTTTTTAATCTGCATTTAGCTTAATCCCTGAACCAATTTTCATGTTATTCAGCTGATGTTGCTATGTACAGCAGGGACAAGAGTACACAATTACTGTCTGGCAAATTAAGTTGCTGGTAAAATAATGCTATAATACTTCTTCCTGTACATTCACAGTTGACACTGAACTGTGCCGTAAATCACGTCTCTCCTAATGGGAGAGAATTTGCTGAAAGTCCTTGCAAGGAGTTTCAAAGATAAACTGAGACTTTTCCTTGAGTTTCAATGCTTCCAGATAGCTGTTTATTAAGTCTTATCAGAGGAACAGAGCCACTAGCATGACCCAGGTACAGCATAGAGCACACAAAAGCAGGAGTGAGGCCTCTCTATCAAGATTTACACAGCCTTTTAAAGATAATTTAACCAATAGTTACTAAAAATGTACATTATTTTCACTTTCCTACCAATTATTCAATAACACGACTAGGAACTGTGGAATTCTCTATCCAGTCATTCCAAACTACTTTTACTGCAGAACATGGAGTAGTAAAAGAAGGAGAAGAAGGTTTAGAGAACAACAACAATCCTCCATTTTGATATTTTTTACTCTTATCTATTTACTTCAAAGAGAAGCCCAAAACCTCTAAATTTTTCACCCTGTGACAATCTTACATAGTAGTCTATCACCTAATTCACACCACTGTATTTTCTAGTTCTTGTCTGACTGTTGGTAATTTTTTCCAAGGTTGGAGGCTAAAACAGTGTTGTTCAGGGGGGTAAGAACCCTTAAAAACAGGCCGAGAAATATTCTCGGCACTCTGGCTTCCTACAACAGTGAACTGTTTTCCAGAGAACTGCCTGGTCTCCTCATGTTTAACTGTTTTCAAAGTGCCCTGACTTTGTTGTGAGATTGCATTAGTCCAATTTAAACACTCCATTAGATGTCAATGAACTGAAAACATTGTGGCCACATGGTTATTGACCCAGGTGCAAATACCCAATGCCCAATTGAAAGATTCAGTTCTGACAAATGGCTTAAAATAATTAAAGTATGCTGGGAAAGGGTTGGGTGCTCCACTGACTAATTGAACAGGGTCCTTACAATTTGTCTATGATTCTAGGATTTTTCACAGCCACGGGTGAGTAACAAATTTATCCTATTTCATATTTCGGAGTTAACTGATGACACTCCCTTAACTAAAAGGTACTTGTATTTTTTCCTTTGGGACAATTTAGGCTAAATGCTGCTTTTCTGTGCACAGTTAGTGTTGTTTTGGCCTTTTGTTTTTTTTTTTTTTAATGGGAAAGTTCAAAGAACAAGACATTCAAGTTCTATTTTGAAGCAGTATATGTGTTTCTGCATAAATGCTATCACTTATATGTGAGGAACCTAACTGTAAAGAAACATGAAGAATAGTGCTTTCAGGGCCAATTTGAATTGGTTTTTTTTTCTCCCCCCCTCTGCTCCCCTTTATGTTAAATAAAGATCTGATCTGCATAAAGACATGATTTGAAATAGATTTCAGAGGGCTTTGGATCAGGTCCTAATGTTACTTCATTTACAGGATGTGTTCCTTTGTTAACAGTTTTCAAATGTTATTTATTTAAGTCTGGATTTTGAATTCCTCAAAGATTTTTGTTCCCCCAAAATTGAGCAACCATACTGTAACTGGCTAGAGTAATACGCTATTTCACTTGAGTGCAGTTTTTGAGGTATTCTCTGCTACTACATCCCATCTACCCATGCACACACATGGGTAGATGGGATGATCTATTGTCTCTTATTTTCTCTGATTTCTATTATCTCAATTTTAAATGCAGATGTCAGCAACAGTATTTTTCAAGATGTTCTAAGTGATCCCCCCTAAACATTCAGACCCTGAAGAAGGTTATTTTAACAATCTAAGACAGCATGCTAATCTGCTATACTAATCTGTCTAATAAGATAATGAATAATGCCTATGGGACAGGACAGTATTTGATGTGTTGAGCTTTAGAAAAAATAGGAAAAATGTTTCCTTTCAGAAATGTGGGACAGTCATAATTTTATTGGAAAAGTAACATTATTCCAGAAAATTTAGCTCTAGCAAATCTTGGCAGCTAGAATTCTTATTCTAGTCTATCAATCATTGGGGTTTTTTCCACTTGTCCTGTTACTTAAGACTGTATCAGCATTCAGGCTTTAAAAAATCAATTAAAAAATTGATAAGCATTTGTTAAAATGAAATAAGAATAATTGAACTATGCTATCTAAATGCTTAATATGCTTAAAATAAGAGGCTGTAAGAGGTTTATTCAGAAGTATAATCATGCAAATGTTGATAGTTAAAGACTGGAAGAAGGTGTAGTAACTGTGCCTTGGGATACATTACATTAAACAAAGGTGTGGAGGAGATGACGATGGTTATGAAAGGGCGTATTTTGGGGATGACTTCTGCAGCACTTTCCCCTGGGTGCATCTTGGATGCCAGGCTTACCTGGCAGATTTTGCCTCACAAAAGCACTTCTTTAACAAAAAGGTATTAATTTTGTCTTCTTATTTCTTTTTATGCATGATGTCTGCTCAGCATGTCAGTGTGACTAGTTAGGAATAAAACTGTCCAGAGGAGCAGCTCAGGTAGCCAAGAGCTGTGGGAGTGCAGTTGGTGGTGGTGATAATGCAGATGTCAGTGTGGCCCTGGGGCTCCCACCATTCTCCCTCCTTGTTCCCCAGTTGTCCCCTGTCATGGTCCTCCCAGCTGTTGCCAGCTGGGACAGCACAAGGCAGGGGCAGGTCCTGCTGCTCCCTTGTAACTGAGGCAGGATCTGTCCTGTTAATGTCTCAGCCTCTAACCTGCTCTCACAGATGCCACCCTCACAGAGGCAGTAGTTCACTTCAGCAGAGCTGTCCCTGGGGACAGGGCTGTTTTCTGGGAGCTGCCAAACCCCACAGAGTGGCCTCCACTCGAGGCAGGAGGCACTGAAGCCTCAGAGGCCTTGTGCTCAGGGTGAGTTGCACACTCTCTGAGGTGTTTTCCTACTCTATTTTCACTGAGTCAGTGACATCTGTCCTGTTATAACTTGTGCTGTAATCAGTGATATTGTCCTGGGATCATGAGGGCAAAGCGGGAGTTTAGCATAACACTGTTTTATGTTCACAGACGGATGTATGCTGATACTCTTTCTCTCCCCCTCCCCACACCCCATCTCTTTACAGGACTTTTGATTGAAGTAAATAACCATCATGTCTGACCCAGTTGTTCTGCGTAGCATCAAGAAAGTGGGAGAGGATAACTATGCTTTTGACTCGGATGGCAAATGTAAGAAATCTGTATGTTATAAAGCATGTAAAATAGGTGGTGGGTGGCCTAAGTGAAGCAAGTAGTCTACAGAACACAAAGCAAATAGTCTGTGGAATAAATAGTGTTATGTGGTACCTGCTGTCATAGGTATCTTGTTACAGAAACAACTTTTCTGTAAAAAACTACATATAACAATCCCTACCCATGGACTATCTTTACAGTTTAACTAACAAGTTCAAGGTATCTATATAGGTTTTTACACCCAGTACTTTGTTGTACAAGTAAAAGGCTTTTATCGAAGAAAAAGAAGTAAAAAGTGCTGTCTTCCATAGTTTCTTCCAGCAAACACTAATATTTGCAGTCATACATATATTAGGCAGAATTCTTATGAGCTAATTCTAAGTGAAGATCTGCATTGCCTCTTCTTATCAGAGCTTGTCCTCCTTTCTTCCATTTTTCCTTTTCAATGTGCATTTTTCCATTTTGTCAGTCCAAATGCAGCAAGAGCCAAGGAGAAACATGAAGAGAAACTGCTAAATATTTTGACTTCTGTTTATAAGACCTGAGAAAAGCCAAAAGAAAATAAGGATGTTAAATATTTATACAGATCATAAAGTACCAAGGAAAGCAAACCAGTAGCTCATAATGGAATCTAAATTGCAATAGAAATTAAGGGGATATGTCCAACTTCTGGGACAGAAAACTGTTCATCTCTTCCAGACACTTACTTTGACCTCCCAAGTTGTTTAGACTTACCTTGCTGGTTTGAGGAGTTGGTTTTTTGTCTGCTAGTTAGTTTTACACACTTGTTGCTTTTACTTGTTATGAGATTTTGGCAAAAGACTGTCTTCTGGCAAAAGACTATTCTTCTTTTGACAGTTGGGGTTTTTTTTGGCCTATCAGGTGAGTTTGCCTCCGGTTTCTCAGTTTCCTTGGAAATACACTCTGTTTTCTGCTTAATCTAAGGAGCAGGTTGTTGAACTGCTAGAACACCTTTCCCAAAGCAGATAAAGCTTTAAAACATCGTTGGGATTCTACTGATTGGCCTCATCTCCAGTGGGGTTTGTTTCAATAACCACCTTTTGTACAAATTAGCTAGGATGAGCCCTCTCTGGGTCAACCCTTGAGCACCACACCTGTAAGTGTAGTTAAGAGACAGATTTATCTGGGAACTTTTTGAGTACAATTTTTCATCACTTGACTCTCACAGATATTCTTGCTTGTGTGTTCTCATAATAGCAGTAAACACTCAAATTCTTGCCAATGTTTTTCAGCTTTTCATTGAGTCTCTGCTTCCTTCTTCTTTTTCTTTTTTTTCCAAATTATAAAATTGCTTTCTTAAATACCTTAATTTGTCTTTCAAAATTTTTTATGGCATTCAAAGATAACTATAGCTTTTTTCCTTCTGGGTTAATAAATTCTTTTATCTTCCCTGTATTATTTTATTTTCTATGAAATCATATTTTATCCTCTTATTCTACTTTTTCAGTTCTCACAGTGTGAACTGTTACTAATCTATTTTTTCCTTTCAAATTAACATCCTTCCAAATTCTTCTCCGGCTTAAAAACTGCTGGCCCACAGGACCTGGCCTGCAATTCCTTACACTCTTGAATCTCTTGAATAGCATTGGTAAGCTCTTGTTTCCCTCTTCAAGTTCATAGATTAGGGGTTTTTCACACTTGGAGAGTGCTTGTTTTGCTCTCTAAATTCATGACTCAGAGAACTTTTTCACTGGGCTCTTGTTTCTCCCATTTTCCTCCCACTAGCCTTTTCTTTAAGTTCTTGCAGAACACTTTGCATTACCAGACTATAGAGGAAGCTTTGTCTAAACCTTATCTTTTCTGATAAACCTTAAAGAATCTTCCAGAAAAGGTTTCAAACCACTACTGTTGTTACCTGCTGCCAAACTTCAAAAACCCAGATGTTTATTCTTTCTTCACAAAAGAAAGGTTTTCTAACACCAAATGATCCTTTGTAATAATAGTTTTACAAATTAGAACTTTCCTGGAAAATGTCTGGGATTCTTGGGATACATGTGCCCTTATTGAAATAATATTTTTTTTACCATCCCCAAGTAACAGAGAGCAAAATACAACCACTAGAGTAATTGTTAACTAAAGCCAAATAAAGTTATCTTATTAACCCCAAAAAGGAGATGTCATCAGCTGTTCCTTCAGTCCCAAACTCAGACTGTTTCCATCTAACATTGTGTTCTTGAGAAATACAAAACCTTGGAGGTGATGGAAAAGCCGCCTTTCCCTGGGTAGAAAAGTGGTAAGAGGAAAAATTTGTGGTTGCAGTGACTTCTTTGTACCCTCTGTGAATTGTGATGCAAACTACCTCTGTGTCTGCTCTGTGAAACGGCGCATGTGTGCATGCTCAGTGATGTGAAGAAAGGAAGGCACTGCTTGAAATGCAAACCATGGTTCTGAACTTAATGTTGAACTGGCAAATGCATCGTAATTGAGCAAAGTGCATATGCTCAATGCCCTTAGGTTATCCAAATTGTGATGTATGTATAAAACTAACTCTTCATTCATTGTCATCTCAAGTGATGTACAGCAAGAATTTTCCAATCAGACCTTCTGATGACACTCCTTTGGGGCCCCTGACAACACAAGCTGTGCTTATTATGTCTTTCACAACATCTTTCGAAAGGAGGCTAAATCCAGACCTGTTCTGGGGACTAAGGAATTGTCCTACAAACTTGTCTTGTAGTATGATTCCATTTCTCTAAGCTATGGTTCCTTAGACAATGTCCCAAGAGTAGACACCAGCATGACAAGCTCATCCTACCCTCCAAGACCACAACTGCCCCTCTTCCACAGGATTTGCAGTCTCTTAAGTTGTTGGCAGGCAAGAGTGAAGAGCTACCATTCCTCCTTTCAGCGAGCGAGCATTAGCGTAGTATCCTCAATGGGACAGTGTCCAAGACAACGAATTGAATGTTAGCAAACAGGTTGCAATGAAAATGACTTTTGGCAAATGTCCTGAATAATGTTTTTAGTGTAAACCATGGCCTGGCTATATGTATTAGTGGGAATACGATGTTTAGAACTCAGGAATGGTCAGGTGCCATGGAGTTCTAGAGTTTATGTTTCACATGTCTACAGAAGATTATGTACTTTAACAATAATCATTAACTAGACTGTGCATTTATTTTCCCTAACAGGTAACAGCTTCAAGACATCAGAGTAAGTCATGTACATGATTGGCACAATCAATATTTCTAGGAATATTCAAAGGACTTAATGTCATTGGATCAAATTGATGGAATTTTTTTTTTTAAAAAAGCTGTTCTCTAGCAGCTGAACTGCCTTATTTGATACAACTGAAACAGATAGACCAAAGCAGTCCTAGAAACCTTTATAAACAGAAATGGCAGCAATATGATCTTCCTTCTGAAAATGTTTTTGATATTCCATTTTATCTTTCTTCACTGCTTTTAGTTTGAGAAATTACTTTTTAAGGAATTTTAAAAAATCTATTAATTTCTCTTAAAACTTAACTGTGATTATTTTAAAACAAAAGGGATTATCTCATATTAAGATTTAAATGTAGAATTCTGAATAGTTGAAAGTGGGGATGATTTAGAGAATTTGACCTTCAGCGGTTATCAGAGATCTGATTGGGATTAAGAGCCTCCTCCTTCCTAGACCTTTGGACAACTCTGTAGCAGGCTGGACAACCTAATGCTACAATTTGAGCCAGCTCTTTCTGACACAGTGTACCCAGTCTGGGAGCTACCCCTAGAACAGAGAAACTAGAGCATCTCTTAATTTTTCTCATTGTCAGGTTGCCTGCCTAAGAGAACATCAGCCCAGTATTAAAAGTCTACCATGTCTTTCACCCTTAAAACCCAAGTTCTGTTGGACTTTCACATGTAACACACATATGATCTACACATACCTGAGGGAAAGCTTACTTTAGGCTTTCTAGGATCTGGTTTATGAAAACAATTTATGACAAATATAGCTTGAATTAGTTTGCTTCATTAAAAACCAAACCAAAACAACCCACTGCAAATAGAATATCCCTACTCATTCATCACTGAATGTACACAGCTGATGATTCCTTGCTATGGGAACAAGACCTTACTCTGTCTTAAAGAAAGGATTAACCAACAATTTGGGCAGTAGGTTTTTCTTTACCTGACCTTAACCCACAATCCACATTGTAGAAAGAGTGTTTTGAGGAGCTGCTTATGGAACAAAGTATAAACCTTTTGAGAATTTTAACCTAACCTTCATTCTAATTCCTGTCTAAAATTTAAAAGAACCATCAAATCACTGGTTCCAAAGAAATCTGAAGGAAACAGCTTGTCTCTTAAAATCCTGGGCAAAATGTCTCAAATAAAATGTAATTTCAGAGAAGTAACCAAGTGAGTAAAAATAATAATGCAAAATCTTATCCTTTTTTCCAGAAATTTCTATGCATATGAAGAACCATTTATACAGAAGGAAAGTGAAAAGTGAGTTCAGTTCTTTATACTTTGCATATAAAACAAAGTAAGTACTAAAATACAAGTTTATAATTTTATGTTTTCTGTTGTTGAAGGTCGTCAGAGAAGAAAGAAAACAGTGCTCATATTGGCTTCTTTCAGCTGGTAATGAAAGCAATACCTATAAATATTTGATGTGTATTGTATTGGGCTGCAGAATAAGTGACAATAACCAATAAGGTTGTTTTGGGATAGCTGTGACTAAGCCAAACTTTTAAGGATTAAATCTTTTGGCCTGAAATCCTACCAATAAAATTCAGAGGGATTTCAATAGAACCCCTTGTCATCTTGTCAATTTGGTGTCAAAATTGTCTGTTAACACATTATATTTAACCTACAGGTAGATATGTGGAAATGAGGTAAGATGTACAGCAGGGATCTAGGTGACCTTGGTTCATTCTTTTTTCTGCCAAAAATTTGCTGTGTGATATTTGGCAGATAATTTAGCTCCCTCATAATTGCCCCAAGGGTTTTAGAAGATTTGGTTGCAATGGAAACTTATAGATGCACAATACCATATGGTATGAGTTACATCTAGCCTTTGATGTAATTCCATAGGGTGCCTCTAAATTTTAAAATGAATGTAGTCAGGAGTTGTCCAACCCAGCAGCATGCAGCTAAGAGGTCTCATTACTTCTATTTTGCACATAGTCCGGGCAGTTAGCCAGTACTATATCCAAGCTAGTATGGTCCTGACTGCAGTACTGGGCTAGTGCAGTAACATCCCTGGTGCTGTACCTGGCTAAGTATCTCAGCTCCTGGTTGGGTTGAGAGAACAGTCTGTCCCCACAGAGGGCAAGCAGAGAGGTTTGAATTCTGTAGCCTTTAACTCCTAAAGTGCAGTTGGTAAACACAGTTTGCCTCATGTGCTGAGAGATCAGATATCACATATCTGTGCAATTTCTGTGTGCTTTTTTTTAAATCAAGGGAATTCCTAGACTTCTTATGAGCAAGGTTTGTAAGACAGTGGTAGTGTTACAGTTTTCTTCTGACTTTTTTCTTTTCTTTTTTGTAGAAGAACCTTTTATTTATTTCTCTTTTGTGTTAACTGGTTTCCCCTTTATTTTGTCTTTGCCCTAGTGTCCCTTTCTGTATGTGCTATAAATTTCCACTCTTTCTTCTCTTAAGCACATTATAGCACATACAGAACCTGGACAGGTTCTTCAGCAGGCTATGATTCCTCTTGACACTCCTATTTCAAAATGTATAGCATTTGATACTGATATTCTATATGGACAGTTTAATCTATATATTTGTAACTGACTTCACCCTGAGAATCAGAGTTCATACAGTCATGCAAAGGTAACTTAAATCACTGTATCTTTGCCGAGTTACCAGTGTGAAAGCTCTTTTCTATACATTGCTCCCAGATTAAAAGTCAATGCACAACTGCCTGGCTCAGCCAGTGCATTTTAGAATATTATCTATGAGAAGCTGCTCTGAGATGTTTAATTGGTTTTCTACCACAGCACCTCAGACTTTTGAGAAATTGGCTAACTCTATTCAGAGGCTCTGCATAATGCCCTAAGGCTTTTTCCTCCCTTTGCTCTCTCTCCATCCCCATAGGAAATCTGCAAAGCAGACTATATGTATGAATTATAGTTACTATTCTTAATCTCTTAGCTAGTTTCTGGAATGATGATAATGTGGAATGATATTGAGCTATTAATGTTGTATGATAATATGTTCATTCACATGTTAAAAGGAAGCTCATAATTTATGAGGCTGTAATCACAAATGTAATTAGATTAGATTGGACAGAGAGATTTGTCTTCTTTCTGTATTGAAGATAATTCTGAGATTTAAAGAGAATGTTTTTTTATTTGATCCACCTAATTAATGATTTATCATTATACAACCAATATGAAGACTGCCTCTCAGCAGAGACCATATTTTTTTCTTCCCTCTTTAGTTTCGATTTTCATCATCTACGGAGATTTTAATGATGGTTGCTGGTAGTATATGTGCTATTGTTCATGGAGTAGCCCAACCAGCTGTGTTGCTTGTGTTTGGTGCAATGGCAGACACATTTATTGAATATGACATTGAAATGCAAGAGCTTAAAGACCCAAACAAGACATGTATAAATAACACCATAGCGTGGATTAATGGTACTATTTATCAGAATGAAAAGAATGCTACAATAAGATGTGGGTAAGTAATGGATGTATTTGTTTCTTTCCCATTGTTATCATAGCTTGTCAGAGAATGCATTGCTATTGAAGGTCTTGTTCAGCCTCTAAATCTTACATTTTCTATTCATGAGGTAGGAAAGAGGCATGGTTCTTGTTACATAGTCCTGTTTCTGACCTGGAGATATTATCTGGAGGGACAGAAGGTCAGCTTGGACCTTGGTCTTTCAGTTGTAGTTGTCAGCAAGAATATTCTTTGATTATCATTGTTCTGATAACAGATATGTACGTTATATATATGAGCTCATTAATCTATTTTCTCAGATTACACTTAGGTAATAATGACATCTAGTCATTCTGGTTAGCACTTAGTTACCTATAGGTGCCTGCTGACTTCTGAGCAAGTTAGCTAAACTATTGTCACTGAGAGAATTGAGCATTTATAGAATGCAATTCATCTCAGCTTATGGGGGATGTCTGAGGCAGGTCAAAAGAACTGCCCCATAAGATTGCCTGTTTCTTTCCATTAAATATAATAAATGGAGTCTAGATAATACATTCAGATACAGATATCTGTTAAGGCCAGATTTGAAGCTGTAACCTTTCCTAAGAATAATTTTTTGGTGCATCATTACAAGGGTTTTCTAATCTCTGAGTGGCATTTCATTACATACTTAATTGCAGTTAAAAGTTACTTGTGTAAAGGTCTCTGAAATTCAGAGCACATGGGAAGAAATTCACATCCTTAGATGTAGGTGACTGGGGCCAAATTATTTTGCTCCAGGCTGTCCAAGCCAGCCTTCAGAGATGGGCTGGCAGTTAGAATACAGGATTTACTACTGACATCTGTACCTCTTAAGCAGCAACCACACACCAGGCAGGACACATTCATAGAACCATAGAATGCTTTGGGTTAGAAGGGACTTTAAGGATCATATAGTTTCAATCCCCTTGCTATGGACAGGGACACCTTCCGCTACATCTGGTTGCTCAAAACCTCATTCAAACTGGCCTCGAACACTTCCAGATGAAGAATCCACAACATCTCTGGGTAACCTGTTTCAGTGTCTCACCATCCTCACCAGTGAAGAATTTCTTTCTAACCTAAAGCTGCCCTTTTTCAGTTTAAAGCCATTGCCCCTTGTCCTATCCCTCCATGTCCTTGTAAAACATCTCTCTCCTGCTTTCTTGTAGACTCCCTTAGTGTACTGGAAGGTGTTCTAAGGTCTCCCCACAGCTTTCTCTTCTCCAGTCTGAACAATCCCAACTCTCTCAGCCTGCTCCAGCCCTCTCATCTTCATGGCCTTCCTCTGGACTCACTCCAGCAGGTCCATGTCCTCCTTATGTTGGGGCCCCCAGAGCTGGATGCAGCTCTCCAGGCGGGGTCTCACCAGAGCAGAATAGAGAGGCAGAGTCCCCTCCCTTGATCTGCAGGCCACAATGCTCTGGATGCAGCCCAGGACATGGCTAGCTTTCTGGGCTGAGAGCACACATGCCTAAGTCACGCCAAACTTTGTCCACCAACATCCCCCAGTCCTTCTCCCCAGGGCTGCTCTCAATCCATTCTTCACTCAGTCTGTGTCTATTCTTGGAATTGCCCCAGCTCAGGTGCAGCACCTTGCACTTGGCCTTGTGTGAACTTCATGAGGTTCACAGAGTCCCACCTCTCAAGTGTGTCAAAGTCCCTCTGGATGGCATCCCTTCTCTCCAGCACATCAACTGCACCACACAGCTTGGTGTCATCAGCAAACCTGCTGAGAGTGCACTCAAGCCCACTGGCCATGCCATTGACAAAGATGTGAAACAGCTCTGATCCCAACCTTTGAGAAACCCTTGAGAAACACCTTCTGTCACTGGTCTCCACTTGGACATCGAGCCCTTGACTGCAACTCTTTGAGTGCAGCCATCCAATCAATTCCTTATCCACCAAGTGATCCATCCACCATGTCTCTCCAGTTTAGAGACAAGGATGTCATGCAGGATAGAATCAAATGGTTTGCACAAATCCAGGTAGATGATGTCAGTTGCTCTTCCTTCATCCATCAATGCTGTAGCCCTGTGATAGAAGGCCACCAAATTTGTCAGGCATGAGTTGCCCTTAGTGAAGTCACACTGGCTGTCACCAGTCACCTCCTTGTTTATCAAGTGCTTTGGCACACTTTCTAGGATGATCTGCTCCATGATCTTAATTATCATGAAAAATTGTACTAGATACCTTTTAGGCACCTGAGTTGTTTCCATGATATGCTGTTTCCATGAAATTCTGTTTCCACGTTTTTTGTCAGAGATCAAGTAAGGTGCGTAGGGTTCCCTTTTGGCTTAAAAATTCAGTGTAAAAAATTTTGGGTAAATTAAATAAAATTTTCTGTCTGCAGGATGTTTTTTAAAAGTTGTCTAAAGGCAGAACCTATAACAACCTATTTCAAAGTAGATGAAATGCAAAAGCAGCAATTCAGTGCCCTTCACTGATATTAAGAGTAATTTAGCACTCCTACCTGAGTAAAAAAACAAATTATCTTTTCAGATTAGCAAATTTATGGTACAAAGTAATATTTGAATTGACTTTAGCAGCCCTCACTTCTCCCCATAAAATGCAGTTGAAATCTGAATGTTATTAGTTGCCATAATGGCACAAAGCAAGCACATTCAACATCTAATGAAAACTTATTGGGCAGCTCTTTTCTGAAACACCCTCTCACCTGTGCTGTTTCAGGGCATGCAGTCTGGGGGGGTTTCCCGGAGACTACAGGGCTGCTCCAGGATGGAGGAGCATTTCTTGGTACCTGCCAGCTCCCTACCCCTGTGCAACAGGCAGAATAAGGAAACCAGCTACTAGCAATAGCCTCAGTATTGGGAGAGAACGCCTCTGTTGGCAAAACAAGCTGACTTCCACCTAGCCTGACTCTAACTTGAGGAAACACCAGATTAGAATTCTGTGAGAAATTAAAACTATATTAATTGCTCTTTTTTTTTTTCCTTTTTTTTCCCCTTTTTTCTTTTTTCAGGCTGCTGGACATTGAACACGAAATGACCAAGTTTGCAGGATACTATGCAGGAATTGGTTGTGCCATACTTGTGTTAGGATACCTCCAAGTTAGTATTTTGGATTCTGTTTTGATTTCAAAGTTTAAATCACTAAACAATTAAGTTCATAATAATAATTATGTTAGTTTTAACTGCTTAGCTACTTATTTGAGCAGAACAGATGCTTTCAGTTCTCATTCTATTGCTGAAATATGTTAGCTCTGGCAATCTGAGAGCTCCTTGGATTTGTGCATGCATATCTTTGTAAAAGGATGAATTTTACCCACAGCACAAGCAATACTTGCTCAAGTGTGGCTACTATGGAATCCACATGTCCTCCAAAAATAGCAGCCAAAGGGCATGCAGATTCCCAGTAGGCATCTCAGCTGGGTTGAGCGCTGTTTGTATTACAGAGATATTACAGAGCAATACTAATGTGAAACTAATGTTGGAGAAGAATCGTACCCTACGTATTCTGTAGTAATTGTTCAGTCCTATGACTGAAGTGAGTCAAAAGCTTGGACAATTCCTGCATAGTCTGTTGAAGGGTCCATGGCTTTTGAAGCTGTTTTTAATCGCAAAAATCACTTGTCAATCTCCTTCCTGAAAACTATCCAAGAATTTTGCTGAGGTAGGATGGCTGCCATCCCTGTATTACTTACAGTTGTAGATGGCAAAAGCTTTGTCCATATGGCATTCATGTAGCTGCATACGTAATTTAACTTGTCTCTTCTCTCATCCTATCAGAACTGAGACAAATGCTTGATCCAGAGGCTATATAAAATTGTTGGATTATTTAAAGATCAAAACAACTGTTATGTCTGTGTAGCTGGAATATATTTTACCTGAATAGTAATTTTATCAATAGCCTTTCCCATTCTAGTCAAATCGTTTTTTCTAATTTGTTGGGAGTAGAAAGACTTTTTATTGCAATTTATCAGCTGTTTTGTGCTTTTCCCAGATCTGCTTTTGGGTTATGTCTGCAGCTCGTCAGATACAGAAAATCAGGAAAGCTTATTTCAGGAAAATAATGCGAATGGATATAGGCTGGTTTGACTGTACATCTGTAGGAGAACTGAACACCCGAATTTCTGAGTGAGTAATCTAAAAAACCCATATGCTACAGAAAACATTTTGCAATTCCTTCCAAACGCTGCAGAGTGCCAATAATCAGGCATTTGACAAACACCTTTTAGTAGAAATACAGCTATGTTCGTGGGAGCAGCAACCAGACTGATTAGCTCCCCCATCTCTGAACTAAGTACCATAACTGTTAAACCACAATTATTTCCCTTTCATGCCTTGTCTGTCAGTAAATATGTGTGTGTGGGAGTTGGATTGGTTTTGGGGTGGGGTTTTTTTTCCAGTTTGTCTTCTCTTCTCCTTTTGTGCCCAGTCCCTTCAGAGTGATCTATAATTTGGCTGCCGGTGCATGCTCCCTGAGTCTGGAGATGCTGATTTGAACCCTCTCTTAATTCCCAGAAAGGAAAATTACATTAGGGGCACATTTTGCTTTTGTTAGCTTTTAGAAGGAAAGAGTGAGCCTTGCTTAATCTTCTGTTAAAAAAGATACAAGCAGGCAGCTGTGGGGTGAATATGCTGACTGTAGATGGCTTCCTGTTCTCAGTTGTGCCTGTGTAATAGTCACATATGCTGAAGATTTTTCTGTCGTTGGAAGGAATTTTATTTTACTCATTGGTTTCTATTGCTTTCTGTGGTGTTCTTTTTATGAAGAATAAATGGCAAGCTTTAGTCACTGGGAAGAATTTCTTAGGAAAAAGTAGGAATTAATCATGTATTTGTCTAATAAATAACATTTCCCTTGTTTTTGAACAAGATTGTCCTGCACCTACAAAAGCTCCCTGACTGTGAAAAATATTCACCAGAAGAAATATAAACATGTTCTTTTACTCAACACTCTTACAACAGAGGACTGTAATTTCACTTGACTTATCAATAAGCTTCCAACTTTGCACTTTGTCATAGGTTAGCAAGCATAGTCCCGGAAGGGACGTCCTTGCTAAGGGGTGCTTACAGTTTCCTCTAGGAACTGATAGAACCTATCAGCTGGCCAGGTTGAATATAGACAATTCTCTAAGCCACTTAAAGTTGTGACCACCTCTGTGATCCACATTTAAGAATAGGCAAACTCCCCCTCCAAGCTCTCTCTCGTTTCCGGCGCTGGGACAGGTGGCTGCCGGCCCCGTGTGGGGGCCAGCGGGCCCAGCCAGGCCCTGCTTGGGCCAGGCCGGGCCGGGCCACGGCCATCCTGGGTCGATGGACCTGTTCCAGCCATGGAACCCCCCCCCACTGCCTTGCCGTGGGCAGCCGGAGTGGCTCGGCTCTCCCCCCTCTCCACTTCGATAAGAAAAATTCAACATTCCAGCTGCAAAGCTGCAAGGCCGAGGTGAGAGTAACCCTTTTATTGCTTTGAAGAGCTGAAAACCTGAGGGAAGAGAGAGAGGAGATGCTTAAAGCTGAAATTCTGTTGTGAAGCTATGATATATCAGAGTATCCTGTTGTAATTTCATGAAGATATGGGGGGTGGAGTGTTCAACTCGTAAGCAAAAGCACCTGTGCTGAGATAGGCAGATGCTGACGCAGCTGTAATTTCATGAGAAGTTTGGACAGGGAGAGATGAACCAGATGAGGACTTTTGCTCCAAATGGGAAAGGAGAAAACCTCAGTTCCTAGAGATGCTCCCAGAGATAGTCCTAAAGATGAAGATGATGAAGACCCTTTGCTCCCAGGGAAGGAGAAGGGCCTCTGTTTTTGTTTCTGAACGGCTCAACCTTAAAATTGTACCCCAAAAAACTTCAAGAGTGGACCCTCGAAAGCAGTTGCGGGAAAAGCTGCAAGTCGGGGGAAAGGACTCACACGCAGGCAGAGAGACTCCTCTTCCTAAATGGACTGAACAATATTTGGAAGTGGGCGGCTGTCTCGTTGTGATAATGTTTTCATAGCATGAGCAAGAAGAGACTTCTCTTTCTAAATGGACTGAACAAGGTTATTATGGAAGTGGTAAACAGACTGAACATCTTAAGGGTTGTCTTTTCACATTGTCAGTGGGAGAAGGGAGGAAGGTGGGGGGAGGAGGAGAGTTCTGAAGGTGGTATAATTTTTTTTTTCCTCTTTTAGGTCTGTTAATAAACTTCTTTATATTCTTTCAAGTTTGGTGCCTGTTTTGCATTTCTCCTAATTCTTATCTCACAGCAGATAAACAGTAATGAGTATTTTGGACCAAACCACTACACACTTTAAATCTCAAGGCCACTTGCTACAAGTTATTCCAGGAGTTCTCAGTAGTTCTAATCTCAGAGGTGAGGTAGTAGCCAAGAGTGACAGAAGTATAATGATTATACTTAAGACGGTTTTTGATGATTATAATTGATGATTATATTTAAGACAGTTTTTCTGTGCTGGCAATGCCTAAGAGAGAACAAATGAACTCTGAAGCTGCCCTGGGGCCAAATGGTGTCAACTGCTGCACCATTGTCCTCCATACAATAGAACTGTCATGTTTTCTCACTGTCTCCGGTCATAAAGTAGCCCTCCATCTTCCCACTCTCCCTCTCATTTAGAGAACAAAGTACCTGGTAGAGAGGAGAGAGGAACTGGGAGCTGGTGGAAGGTGGAACTAGAAGAGAGTTAGAGACCTCCTCCCTTTCCCTGTCCCTTCAGCAGGCCAGTATGGTGCATTCTCAATGCCCCATGATGTAAGGAATGCTATATGAGCTATGCTGTTTTTCCTTTATCACATAGCTGCATCCTGCTAAGATGTCTCTGCCCCATCCTCTGAAGCAGCTGGGGCATGGTAGTAAGAGCCAGCTAGCAAATGAGTCTGCTGCCAGGACAACTTTTCTTGGGAAAGGACAGTACTTCCTCTGTAGTATTCATGCCTAAAAGCCTTCTCCATTGCAAAGGCATCAGATTTTCTCACTGTAGGGTCTTTGTACGGGGTGATGGTGAAAGAATAGGGATGAAGGAAGGGCCCTCTCCAGTGAAAAGCAACTAACCCAGATGTGGCCAAGACCTGCAACACAAACAAAAGTTATACTCACCAGTCTTCTGTTGATTTTTGTTGTTGTTGTTTTCCAGGGATGTTAACAAAATTAATGAGGCTATTGCTGACCAAGTAGCAATCTTCATCCAACGCATAACCACCTTTGTGTGTGGATTTCTACTGGGATTTGTCAGTGGCTGGAAATTGACCTTGGTTATCATTGCAGTCAGCCCTCTGCTTGGGGTTGGAGCAGCTCTCTATGGCTTGGTAAGTGAATTGTGAAAGGTTCGTGTTGAGCAATGATGAGCAGGAAAGATCATGCCAGAAATCTGTGAGGATTGGTGAAGTTGATTACACCCCTTTAAAGTCAAGAGAGGCAAATTACAGTCTCAGTAGTACTGAGTGAGGTGGGAGGGATGGAGGGAGAGGTGTGGTAGAAGGGAAGTGGGCTTTGCTCCCACTTTGTTTATTCTGATTCCCAGAATAATAAATCCTCCTTCTAAGATGGTAGTGTAAGCATACCTTCTTGTGGGTCCTGTGGATGGGCAATGTTGCTGAGATCAGAAGCTGGCTTTTACCTTCTCTCTTACTACACACCTGGTTTAGATGGTTAGAAGATACAGGACTTGATTTCTCTATGTAAATTAGTGACTTTTTTGGGTGATAAGTTTCAGAGACATAAAATGGTTGAAAACAACTACTCAAACTTGCCTCAAACTGTCCCTGGTCCCAGAAGCTGCTGCACCTTCTCCTAGTTTTTCCTGTTCTGTGTCTCCATCCACTTCCTACAGACTTCCTGTCACTGTACACAGGAAGGACAGTGAAAAGGGAAACTGCAGGATCCTCTGCCCTCTCACCTCCTCTCCCATGCTCAGCAGGGCTGGGTGGTTCCTGCTCATCCTCTGCATTCTTGTTTGGTTCAGCCCTCTGGCAATCTCATTTCTTTCACATCAGGGACAGCTTGCTGTCATTTTCCTATCCAACCTCTAATGTAACTGTGATTAATTTCTTGTCTACCAGCTCTCCTTTAGCACCTTGTGCTGGCTGCAAGTAGATGACATGAATAATGACTCATGTGAAGGGGGAGAGCAGAAACTTGGCAGGGAATGAAATCAAACCCAAAATGCTTTTCCTTCATTTGTGATTTCTTTCCGACCTTATTCCCCTTTATGTTTGTAATTTTCTCCCTTTCCATTCTTATTTCTCTGTACCCATCTCTTTCCAGTCACAATACCTACTGTTAAGTGTTTCCTCATTATGAGCCTTTCCAGCCCTAGTCTTTGTTTTACACCATGAAGAAAATAGACCCAAGGTCAATCTAGCCTGGCTTCCTGTCTTCAAAAGGGGCTAGTACATTCATGGGGTAAGGTATTTGAAAAGAGAAAGCAAAGACTGACACATTAGACTTTCTAATGATAGCTTATTCCCAAGTCAATGTGGTATCTCTGTGTAGAATTGTAAATGACTACATTTTCTTCCATTAATTTGAGCACTTTTTGGAGTCTAAGTAAGCTTTTGGCATCCAGTGTGTGCTCTGGGCTGCTGTGTAAGGACCTGTTTGCTATCAGCCCAAAGCACAGTGGTGGGCAACATCTGTTTTTATCCTCCCCCACCACTACAGTTACCTCTTCTTCCTGACATTGGGGTCTGCCACAGTAGCTAAAGGTCTGCTCTTGGCACTTAAAGATCCCCCTTGCTCCCACTGTGCACAAACCCTCAGTCTGCAATCTGCTTCAGCCCAGTCAGAGCAGATAGAGGGAGGGTGGGAGGCAGGGAAAGCAGGAGTTGTCAGCTGCTCTTTCTAGCTACTTGGAGCAGAGAGCTGTTGCAAAACATATGTTACAAAGGTATGCCCTGGCACTAGAAGACCTAAGTGTTCGAATGTGCAGCATGCCTAATAAAAGCCTGCTTGGAGTGCAGGAGGTGACCCAGTGCAGAGCAGCCAGCACAGAGTGACAGCCAACATTGCTTATCACTGTCCTTTTCTGCACCTTCAGTTCAGGTGTAACCAGCACTGCTTATGCTTTTGTAGGCTGTGGCAAAACTAACAGGCCGAGAATTAAAGGCTTATGCAAAAGCTGGAGCTGTGGCTGATGAAGTGCTCTCATCCATCAGAACAGTGGCTGCTTTTGGTGGGGAGAAGAAGGAAGTTGAAAGGTTTGTTTGAACAAACTGTAAGGTCTCTGATTTCTTTTTCCTGAAGCAATATAATGCTGTAATGCACATCAGATTCATGGCAATTAATCTCTATATTCTACAATTATGACTACCTATTAGCTTTGAGACTTTTATGCATGTATGTTTCAGAAATCTAGGTTTCAAGTATGGATGCAAAACTAGTTTTATAATTTAGTCTATCAGCGAAATAAAGCATCAGCAATAGTATCTTCAATTCATGTTTACTTGTAGGAACATTCTGTCAAATTTTTCCCTAAACACTGTCTGATATATCACTTTTGCAGAAAACCTGAAAACTTTGAGTACTTTCAAGCTAAGTAGGAGAATTAGGTTTATCAAGACAGGGTTTGATGATGTTTCTGCAAATTTCTTTTAAATTCTATGAAAACATAACTTGGCTGTAGGATGTGCTCTGGAGTGTTGGGCAAATTCTCAAATCCTGTGTTACTCTGTTAAAACTCCAAGCCCCATGATGAGGTACCTGTGATGAGTGTGGCTTTTCTTGTGCTTATTACACTAGAACATACAAGGATTTCATGATCTGGAAGCATTGCTGGTTTCAGCAGTGATCTCACTTCAGAGTGATTCTGTATTGACCCTTTGTACGGACATTCTGCCGAGTCATCAATGGTGCCTCATTTTGTTGGTCTTTTCTCATTTTGAAATTTATGTCAAATTGATTTGACTCCCTTTTATTTTTCTCTCTTTCTACAGATATGATAAGAACCTGGTGTTTGCTCAGCACTGGGGGATTCGAAAAGGAATAATAATGGGATTGTTCACTGGTTACATGTGGTTTATAATTTTTCTAAGTTATGCATTAGCCTTTTGGTATGGCTCTAAACTTGTCCTTGAAGAAGAAGAGTATTCACCTGGCACTCTTCTGCAGGTACTCATTTTAGCTTGATGCAACTTTTTCAGACTGTTCTTTGAAATAATAATTCTGGAACACATATCTGTTCTGGTATCTGGTGGCTCACTGGTTACAAATACTATGTATGTCTTTTAAAGATCATTACTCAGTATATGTATGAGACAACTGGATAAGATTGAAAAAAAATCCATGTTTATTTTAAAGATTTTGAATATTACCTACTGTGATCAGAATAATGCTTTCATTTGACAGCCCACTACACAATTATCAGAGGCCTGGAACTAGCTTTCCCGTTTTGTGGGTCAGCATGGTGCTTCTGGGATGTTGGCTTCTCTGAAGAACTTTATGATGAAAAACATTGTGGTAAAGAGACACCTAACCAAAGAAAGTGTTGTCATATCTAATCGCTCATGAACACTTTCTGTTCCTTTGAGAAACTATTTCTGGTTGTTTTGTTTTTACAAAGCCCATGTAAACATGTATGCAGGTAAAAACACACCTGGCTGTGGCTCCTGCAGTGTGTACAAAAACTATGCTCACCTGCATGGCACTCGTGCATCCACTTCTGCACAGTAGGTGCTTTAGCCACTGATGGCCTCAGTGCTACAAAGCCAACATCTACAGATATTTTGGTTAGTTACTTGAGCGAGGACTGCCCAAATGGCAGACTCCAGTTCAAACCCAGAACAACTTTTCCTGAACCTTAGTAAGTTCTGGATATTCTCATGAGACATCTAGTTTTGCTCCTTCTCTGCCTGTTGCACACCATGAGAGTTCCCAGCCACCTGCGGCATGCAGTGCAAAGCTTCCTGCTAAATGGAACTTGGCAAATTACCCTGAGAACATTGTAAACCTGAGTCATTCTGTTCAAGGAGGAAATAATTTGTACCTGCTCTCAACACCAGTATGAGAGGTGCTGTGAGGTATATGATGTAGTGCTGTGAAAAACAAAGTGAGCAATTTCCTTGCCTTGCACATGGTAAGTATAGTCCAGTGGTTCCAAATGACAAATGGCAAACAGTGGGGAGCTACCCTGTAGCTGAAAAACTGTACCTGTCAATGGAGATACTCTCCCTCATGCTTCCCTTACTCACAGTTTCCAGTCATCTTTCTTCTACTTTCTATTTTCTACCATACACTCCTAGTTTGGCAGGGGGCAGGAAGGGGGATTTGTAGATACAAAACATTGAAATATGCTTTTCCTGCTCTCTCAAAAAGTCATGCACCAGCCATACTGCATTGATATATACTAAGTATTGCGTTCCCTTCCTCTTCTGCCAGGTGTACAGAACATGCTCCTCCTTCATGTTCATGATGGATTCTGACAGGCATAGAACCTCCTTGCTTTAAGACTCACTCACGTGAGAAAATTAGTTAGTAGTAAAGCTGAGTATAAATGTATGCCATGATCTCTACATTCCAGTGTAGACATTTGCAGTGCACAGTATGTGTTCAGTAGATTCCTCCACTTTAACTATAGAGATAGTCCCAGGAAACATCACTCTGGTGCAAAGGAGAACTAAGTCCTGTGTAACTTGATTGCTTCTTAGCAGAATTTTCAGGCCAAAATAGAGCAAAGGGTTACATACCAGACATAACATTCCATGTCTCCTCATGTGAATGTCCAAACTATCACCCACAACAAAGCAGCAAAATGGACCAAAAGCCTACACCAAAGACATTATCCAACCCTTATAACCTGTTCTGCCAAAATACCTCTGTAACTGAAACTAAGGAGAAGTAAAACAGAGTAAATTCTAGGAAAAAACTGTCAAAAAGTGTTCAAAAGCACACCCCAGTACAGTAGCACTGAGAAGTATAAGCTATACTTACAATACAATGCAGCTTGCTCCTTGTTGTAGAAACAGACAATGAAATAATTTGCATCTGTGTGGTATGTAAATGCTAAATAAGCCTCTACTTTCTTTATATTCACCACCTTCTAGTGTCCTGTTCTTTGAAGACCCTGCCAGCATTTTCAGTCTTAGAAGGTATATTTAAGAGCCTTCATAAAAACTTTTCATAAAAATGAAGCACTGGCAGCTCTTAAGAAATTTTGAGCAAACACTTTTGGTATTTTAGTTGATATGCTACAGCTTCACTTGCTTCTGATCCACAAGGCCACACACCAAGGCTGAATTCCTGGGCTCAAGCATCCTCTGATAGTCAGTACTGTATCCAGCTGCCTTTATTGTCTGTCAGTCTTCCCAGGAAGAGCAGATGCTGTGGTGCATTTTCTCTCATGTTGTCCTAGGCTTAGGGAAAAAGGGCATCCTCGGACTTTCAGAAGAGGGTCATTAGTGAGCAACTATTCATTTTGGTTCTTAGAAAAGAACTTGAAACAGTGAGCACATTGGGTATTTGCTACCTGTAGAATCTGTCCATCCACATGATGGACACCTCAAAAAGTGCCTTATCCAGTGTTGGTAGCAACCCTTACAGTTCATTTCTCTGGGAGACAGAGAAAAAATATTCTCTATAGCTGGTACCTCCCCAAAATTAAGTTTTGTGAGTATTGGATGAGACAGGAACTGCAATAGACAAAGGTTGTAATACAGGGTTTTAAGCTTCTTTCTATTTTTGCTTACTGGTAAAAAGCATCCTCAAAATAATCTACTTCCCACCAATGTTCTGTTCCAGACCTTGTTTCAAGGAAGAGGTACCCAGTCAAACTGAGATAGCTTAAAAATACATCAGTGGTATCTCAGTAAATACCTAGATGCTTACTTTTTTAGGCCAAGGCAAATACAAGTTGATTTACTTCAGCCTCAAGGAGAGCTGTGAAAGACAGTGAAAGTATCTTCTAAAATGCATTTGTTTGCTTTCTTGTTGGCTAATAATGCTCATATAGTGAACCACTGCAGTTCAGCGGATGCATGAGAAGTCATTATGATGCTGTAGTTTGGCTTGCCTGTCTAAGCTGTAAACTGTAATAAAAAAGTGATGTCATATTTTGTTAACTTCTTTTTCCACTTCTTCAGGTTTTTTTTGGTGTTTTAATAGGAGCATTAAATCTTGGCCAGGCATCTCCCTGTCTGGAAGCCTTTGCTACTGGTCGTGGAGCTGCAACAAACATTTTTGAGACAATAGATAAAGTAAGTAATGCATTTCTAAGCCATGTTACTTTGTAGTGTAAAAATAATTAAATAAGCCCCAAGTGGTACTGGTTTTATCTACCTTGTAAATAAGGAAAAATGAGTCCAATTAAAGAAAAATTGACTATGCAATAGAGAAGTCTATTGCATAGACTCAAAGACTCAAAGTCTATTGCAACGCTCAAACAACATGTTGAACAGATTTCTTAAGTGGCCTGGTTCTGAGCTATGAAGCTTTACCTCAGCTACTGCTGTTCCTTGTTCCCACTTCTCCTTACATGCAATTACTTATCAGTGCTGGCCCATGGAAGGTGTACTGGCACGCAGTAATAGCCACCCTGCAACCAAGCTTGCAGCCGCCATCCCATAGCTCCCAGCCTCCAGATGGCATCAAAAGGTGTGGCTCCATTGGCATTACTGGTGAAGGTGGCCTCTGTCACCCAGAGCTACCCTGAGATAAAATGGGACCAAATGAGTGCAGGCACTGGTCATATAGCAGTCATAAATGTTAATCACAATATTATCTAGACAGATAGATACTTGAAATAAGGTTGTATGAGAGACCCTGAGATGCCACTGGCATTTATTGATGAGGTTTCCTTTCTATAGTTTTATAAATTTAGTGGTTGGAAAAGTACTGTTGATTTCTTAAAGTATGTGTTATCTCTGTTCATTGACAAGCTTTACTGTGCTAAAAGCTGTGTAAACACATTAAAATGCTGCTTGTCCTCTACAGAGCACATAAGGCTGTGGTAATGCTAGCAGAGTTTTTAGTAACCCTTCAAACTTCTGTAATAATGATAAAACATATACACTTCATAAGCTAAAGCTCTAAAATAAACTGAAAATAGAGATGAATTAGGGACATGTTTTTCTGAGAAAAAATTTTAAATCATAAAGAGTTGCAACAGAATCACAAAATTCAAGATAAGGCTGAGTCACATAACCTTAGGGTAGAAAAAGCAAACCAACGTCCAATTTCATCTGTCTAGAGAAAGAGTGACAAAATTAGATCCCTCTGCTTGCCACATTTGTAGATTTGTGATTAGACAGTACAAGGACAGCTCTGCCCTGGCACTAAATGCAGTCATGTTGAGGTTCCCATTTGCAGGATCAGTGAAACTTCTTCACGGATCATAGTATCTGAATTTAAGTAAGTCATATTCCTAAAGAGGAACCAATCTTGCAGCTGTTCTTAACATCTTAGAACATACTCATTTCTCACTTTACCTTTCCTTTCAATCTGTTAGGCTATATAAAGAAATCATGCACGTTTCAATTATCAAATATATTGGTTGCAATTGTTTTAATTTATTGTCTGTATTCCATGCTTCAGAAATCTGTCCTTAAAAATTTTTATTTCCTTGTCATTCCTCAAATTTCTCTTAGTTTTCTGCTTATGTCTAGCATAATACCCTCAATACCCAACACCTGTCCAAAAGTATGCAAGACCCAAAGCTCTTCATAGGAAAACTTCAGTATTTCAGCTCTGAGGACTGGGTGTGCAAGGAGGGATGTTTTAATTGCCAAGTGGCAAGGCCTGCAGATTTTCAGCAATGAATTCGTTGTTCAGTGCTGTGAGAGAATGTTTATGAGTGAGATTTTATCTCTGAGGAGCTGGCTAAATTAGCTTAGTCAAAATGCCTCAGTCAGTCAGCTACTCAGTTCCAGCAAAAACTACCTGACTGGTTGGCTGTGGTATTTGCAGTAAGCCTACTATGAGAAGAGGGTGCGTCCTTTTTGTCTGTGCTACCCACCAGGGACAGCTTCCCCATCGCTGTGGCCCTCAATTCCATGTCCCTTGCCTGCTATCCCTGGGGCAGAGCCTGCAGCTGGCTCCATGTAGCCAAGTGCTGTTCAAACAGAAGTGCCATGGCTTTGTATGGTGTTGGGAATATTTATCTACTGCAGGACTGTTGACTGTTTAACAGCAAATAAATAACCCAATAAATTTCATCCTAGAAACCCACCATTGACTGCATGTCAGAAGATGGCTACAAGCTGGATAAAGTACGAGGTGAAATTGAATTTCATAATGTAACATTCAATTATCCATCCAGACCAGATGTAAAGGTAATAATTCATCACCCATCCTGTGAACACAGTTATTGTAAATAAGCAAAATATCCTGGTTCTGACAGCAATTTCTAGATTTTCAGTAGAGGTTGTTTTCCAGAAGCCCAGACCCTTTGTTTAAAAGTAGACTCAATAATTCTTCTATTAAAGGGTTCTTCTGCTTACCATTCTGCTTATTTTACCATTCTGACATATCCATTGCCACATCAGCATATTCCTTGCTGATGAACATAAACTCCCAGTAATTTCAGGCAAATTCATCTGCATATAGCTTCTCTTACAATCAATGATGTCCTTGTATCAATGTGTACAAGATAGAACACAAAGTAATAAACTGAATGGTGCAAGGAGATTTTGTAAAACTCTTCCATTACCTTGGGGATGCACCATGTGACCCATTAAAATGCTAGGAAAGAGACAGGAGTGTAGGCTGTATATCCCACTATTTCTCTACTTGTGTGTTTGAATTGACAAATTCTCCTTGGAAAAGCATATTATTGGACAAACAAATTAGTTCTATTACTTGTAAAGATGGAAACACGTTGTATCAGATTTTTCTACAGAATTTCACTGTTACATTCTTAATATTTATGCTTTAACATACATTTACAATACATGCAGAGTGTTCTTTAAAGCGAATACAATTTAATAAGTTCTCTAGTGTTATTAACTTGACTAATTCTTAATGATGAACAACAGGAACAATGAAAGGTCAGTATCTGCCTGCCTGTTGTGGAAATGAGTGCTCTGCATCTACAAAGTCTTCAAACAGTGTAAAAATATGTGGCTTGCTTTATCTTCTTTCTTCATAATACTTTTCCGAATTTTGTAGAATTGCTTTGAATCTTTAAGATACAGAATATACTCACTTGGTTGTATGACTGTGGGGGAATTAAAATAGATAGATTCTGTTTCTTTTTTTTCCCTATCCAGATCTTGGATAACCTTAATGTGGTGATTAAAGCAGGAGAGACAACAGCTTTTGTTGGAGCTAGTGGAGCTGGAAAAAGTACAACCATACAGCTCATCCAGCGTTTCTATGACCCCACTGATGGCATGGTGAGTGTCCCAGCCTAGAATGTGTTTCTCTGGCCCCAGAAACTTGAAAAAATGGCATGGTTTCTTCTCCAACGTAGGAAGGAAGACTACTAACTCCCTTTCCGTTTCTTTCTTCTTTTTTTTTTCCCCAATTATTTTTTAAATGAGTGAAATATCTTCCTGCACATTTCTTTTATAAGACTGTGCTTAATAGTATTAAAAAACAATTGTGTGAAAGAACAAAACAATTGTGTGAAAGAACAAACTGTTAGGAAAAAATAAAAATTCAGTGCTAAATCTGTGTAAAAACAATCCCTATAGAAATGATAATTCAAGAGTGACAAATGTTTTCTGGAAAACCCAGTATTGAACCCATAATATCACTTAGGTATATGCAATTACCATTTAGTAATGGCTTGGCTAAGAATATGAATTATATCTATTCAAAATCTCATTCCATAGGAGACATCTATTCAAAATCTCATTCCATAGGAACACATAATCACATACATGTTGACCTGTATTTGAATATATAAAATACAAAGAAACAAATTACTGTGAACATACAATAATCACTTTCATGATTACTTTTCACCTGGTTTTATTTCTGATGCCAAGCAGAAATGGGAAGTGAAATCAAAGAGCACAACTCCAAGAACCAATACTACTGCCATTGCTTTGCCACCTTCTATGTCTGAAAGCTGATTTTTATGCTGGCCATGGGCACACAGCATCACAGGCCCTTCACTTCCATTGTGTCTTTCTTTGTCTCTGAACTGGAGGGAATAATGTCCCTGACTTTTTTCCTGATTTTGTGTCCATGTTCTAATTGTAGATTACCCTGGATGGCCATGACATTCGTTCCCTGAATATCCAGTGGCTGCGCTCACAGATTGGCATTGTTGAACAAGAGCCAGTGCTCTTTGCCACCACGATTGCAGAGAACATTCGCTACGGGCGGGATGAGGCTACCATGGAAGACATAATCAAAGCAGCCAAACAGGCCAATGCTTACAATTTCATCATGGACTTACCACAGGTATGCTCTGCCTTGGAAAGTGTTTGGAAGAATTTGATAAGAAAAAAGATAATCCTTTTGTCCTTTTGTCCCTCCTAGCCTGCAGCAATTTGTGCTCAAGTGGAAGGGCAGAAGATTAATTCAGATAGGAAGCAACAACCTTTCCTTTGACTACAGTTATTTAGGTCTTACTACACGTATGCCACCAAGTTACAAAAACAAACAAAAAACCCCCAAAATACAACCTCAAGAAGAATTAGTTCCTCAGGAATCATTTACACAACATTCAATGTCATGGTAATAATCATAGCATGATTTAAAAATTTGTATTTTTCATGCTATGAAGATCTGTTTCTGCTCAGGCCAAAAGTAATGTAGATCTCAGCCTCTCACTAGCCAGCATATGTTACTTGAGCTGTCTGTACTAATGCACACAAGCTCACCTTCTTGTACAAGCTCTGTAAGCCAGCTGGGGGTTCCTTCTTCTCCAGTTTCTTCCCGAATGATGACAGGGCTTCAGTCATTCCTCCTTACAAAGCCCAAATTGGATACTAGCAAGCTATCTACTTTTCTAGAATGTTATTTTGCCAAGTAGCTTCTGAAAATGACAGGTTACAACAGTGAATGTTATTGACAGGATTCAAGTACCATTAACTAATGTTAGTATATTGTCTTTATCCTCCATCTATGCATTTCCAGGCTTCCAGGAAACTATTCACTGAAAGGCTGTTTAAAGGCCCCTATTTATTTCATGGAAATGGAGGAATAAAAAAGATTTAGCTCTAAGTGAATATAATTATCTTGTCTCTCAATATGCCAGGCTTTATGTGTTTATTTAATTCTCTACCTTAACCCGATGCCACCAGGGTATGGTATCCATGAATCACAGACACAGTGTTCATGAGTCACAGGTCATCAGCAGACAAGTCCAGCTCTGTGAAAAGTTTGCTTGTGAGTCATCTGATGGAGAGTGGGTGGGTGATTCCTCTGCATTTCAGCTTTTGCTGATATAGTTGTTTTGAGCTGAACCAGAACATCTCACCTTTTTAACCAGAGAGTACTTTTTGGTGTGGGGAAAAATGATCATGTACATTATGAAGAAAGTTATTTCACCTGTGGCTCTTTGAATCTGCTGCACTAACAATGTTTTTCCTTAAAGTCTACTCCAAGCACAAATCTGAAAGACACTTTACCAATACCTTCACCAGAAGCTTAACAGGCTTCTTTCTTATCTGTTTAATTTTCACTTTTTTTTCCTTTGCACAGCAATTTGACACTCATGTTGGAGAGGGTGGAAGCCAGATGAGTGGAGGTCAAAAACAGAGGATAGCCATTGCTCGAGCTTTGGTGCGAAACCCCAAAATCCTGCTCCTGGATATGGCCACATCAGCACTGGATAATGAAAGTGAAGCGATTGTCCAAGAAGCACTTCATAAGGTTTGCTATAGTATAGCAAAAATCAGACTTGAAAGGGCAGAAATTATTTGTAATGCACTCTGCAGAGGGTGCTACTGAATTGCAACAAATCTGTGAGAAGCATTTCTTAATAACTGTTTCACATGTACCAGTAGAACCTTAGTATTATGGACTGAGAATAATTTTTTCTTATGTTTGGACATCAACAGAAATCTATCACTCCCTTTGCCCAGAAACACATGCTCCTCTGTGGGTTGTGGATGGAGCTAAAGTCAGTCAGCTGAACCCATTAGAAAAACTCCTGTTAATTTGAGGAGCCTTTAGGTTGCACGGCTGGTTCCCAGCATTTCAGTGCGCTGTGCTGGGAGTGGGGCTGTTGTTGTCTCCTTCAGGCTCGCCTCGGCCGCACCGCGATCTCCATCGCTCACCGCCTGTCAGCCGTCAAAGCCGCCGACGTCATTGTCGGGTTTGAGCACGGCAGGGCTGTCGAGAGAGGAACTCACGAGGAGCTCTTGAAGAGGAAAGGGGTTTATTTCATGTTGGTGACCTTGCAAAGCAAAGGAGACACAACACCTAACAGAGAAGAAACAGAAAGTAAGCATTTTGTTTTCTTTTATAAAATCATGTAAAATCCCACAGAATACAGATTTTATTTTTTTTTCTTTTAATAAGGGCTATTAGCTTCTTTTTCTCTTCTGCTTTTATGGCTGAATTTTATCATTCATAGAAATAGTACATTGGTAGCCAAAGTGGTTTTGCTGCATATGCACTGAAAGACCTTCCTAATATGTCTGCCCTGAAATATTAGTTCTGACCTGCAATATCCATCATTTTATAGCTCCACTGAGTGCCAAAAGTCCAGCTCTGCTGCATTTGGAATTCAGGCACATTACAGAGTATGCTGAAACCACCCTATTTATTTTTCTAGAGGCAGATTTGAATCAAAGCTTCTGGAAATTAAGGTCTAATAGAATGATCTGTTGTATTTTTGTGCGGCATACATTGGATATGATTATCTTGAAATAAGAGAGCAATTGCAGAGCTAAAATAGGTAAAAAGTCTTTAGCAGTCACATCTAAGGTGAGATTGTCCTTGGGCTAATATTCAGTTAACTTCATCATGTCAAATACAAATATAAAACTTGTGAAACATGTAGGTTGAATAGCAAGGTTGTATTACACCCCTTGCCTTCTACAAAGTATTCCATTTATGACTTGGAGACTATGCACTTTTTTGCAGAGCCACAGTGTACTTAGGTTGTATTCAATTTTAGCACTAACTGAAGAGCTCTATATACTGTATTTTGCATCAGCAGAGAATAATGTGGTTGAGCCAAATCTCGAGAATGTCCAGTCATTCAGAAGGGGAAGCTATCAGGCCAGTTTGCGGTGAGTCTTAAAAATGGTTGTAAATCTCAATGTTTTCAGACTACTCTCAATGTTTCTACTTCATCTCCCAATTCCAAAATCCCAATAGTGCTAATAAATCATTTTTCTGTGTGCTGTGTAAAAGAGGGTTGAAGGGCTGCAAGCATTTTACTGAGATAGAGTTCACTTGGAAAGAAATAGCTTAAGTAATAATGTTACTGATTGAAGTCCATGGATAAATAGCAAGGCTCTTAATTTTGCTCCTTTCTATCCATAGTACCTTTTCTCCAATTTTGATCTCCTCTGGTAATCTTCTGGTTTTGATATTACTAACATATAGCCATATTTGTAATATCTAATGCACTTTCAGTCCAGTCATTTGAAAAATTACTTGCTGTGCAATTACTTGAGAAATCAATGCAATCTACAATGACATTTTTATTATGTCTTCTACTTGATGAAATTGAAAGCATTTTATAGCCAGACTGTCTTGTAGCTAGACACTTACGATTTCTTTCAGGCAAGCCCATGTCAGTCATGTGCAAATGAATACATCTCCTACATCACAGAGTTATGTTTTGCCAGAGAGAGACATGGTTTGTTTCAGCATCCTGTTTTGCTGGACTGGATTACTGGTAGTGGTAACAGTGATTTGACTTGATGTCTTAATAACTTCTGCAAATGTAGTAGGACACACCACAGTTTTACTTAACAAATACACAGTACATGGTACATCTAAGACAATGTCTGAGTGGTGTGAGTGGAGTATGATTTTGAAAATTATTTGTCCCTGTTAGTGAGATATTTTCTTCCCAAGAAGTTGCGAGAACATATTAAAGAAAGAAAAAGTCTGTGGGATTCCTATGAATTGCTTCAGTGGATTTAAACTGATATGAAAACTGTACTCGCTTTGCAAGCAATTCTTGTTTTTACTAAGCTGTGAAGAACAGGCCCTTTCTGTCCTCTGTGCAGAGCTTCACTTCGGCAGCGCTCAAGATCCCAGCTCTCTAATGTGGTCCCTGACCCTCCATTGTCTATTGGAGGAGATCCTGCAGAGTCTACCTATCTTATGCCTTCCTATGGAGAAGATGATGGAAAAGCAAAAAAGGTCAGGTCCAAGAGTTTGTTATGAAATTTTCAACTGAAGAGGTTATATTATTTGTTAATGGTCACCTGCAGCTATGTGCTTGTATCTTAGGAGTTCTTGGCAGGTACATCTTCTTGGCTTGATCCTTTTCTCTACTTAAACAAAACCACAGCTTCAATTCTTATCTCTGTGTAAATCCTAGGCTGGATTTTGATGGCTGTTATGATTATTGGTCCATATAAAATTTCTAGCACAGAAATTTTGCTATTTGCTATCTACCTGTTGGTAAATTGATATATGTTGTAGATTTAGTTGAAAAACATATTCATAAAAGCTGAATTAAGTGACAAAAGGCAAACTGCTCAGCCTGTGAAATGTAATTAATCAGTGATACAAATGGCACTGCTTCTTGTTCAGTAAAGGATAAATTCACTTTCATCTAAAAATCATCTGGAGACTTGAGCACAAAGACACCCTCACTGCAACCTAGCCCAGAATCCTTTCACTGTCAGTGTCCTCATGCCATCAACTGGCATAGAAAATAAAGGCCAACATGCCTTAAAGTTACAGAGAATACATAGGAATATGCACGGTGGGTTTCCAAAGTGCTGCACCAGTTTGCATGGCTGCAGTTGTTCAGTGCAGAGAGCAGCAGTTAGAAGTTACTCCTCATGCTATTGCTAAACCTATTCTGTGGATAAATAGAGGGCTTGAGTGCTGTCACTCTGGCACCAGCTCAGGGGAAAGAGAAAATACAAGATGTTTCCACCCACTCCTCCCTGCATATTTCCAAAAGATAGGTCTTCACAGTGTCTTTTCTGTCTGGGCATTTCTAGTCATACTAATTGAGGGAAATAAGCAGGGCTGAGCATGCTGTTACAAAAATTCTGCACAAATCAAACTGCAGGATAAGTTATAATTTGATGATGAATATTCTGCCCTTACTGGGCATATAGTCTGAGGATATTTCAGAGAAGGGAGGCATAATTACTATGTAGAAAGCCTGGATCCAACTATCACTCTGAGATCTCTCTTGTTTTAATTATATCACATACCTGTTAATTTGATGCAGTCTGATCAGTGTGGTCACTCACAATACTTAAAAATAATATTTAAAATATTGAGTGAGTGACACAAAAAGCTGCTTGTGAGGAGGGAGTTTAAGTTTTGGCACTGGGTATTGCATCACATCTTGTCTGGAGACAGCTGAAAGGGAATAGGCTGAGTTTCAGTGGCAGAAAAACTGGTTGTAAATAACCTCTGCAGCTGGAATAATGAGAGCTGCAAAAGGTATGAATCTCTCCCTTTTTCCCCAGGGATGGTAAAAGTTGTTTATTTAACCCTCTTGTTAAATAAACTTTTCTCATTAGGGCCACAAAAGAGCTCCAGACAGAAGCCATCTCTGCCCCTCCTGTCCAAAGCTAGAGCAACTGTTTGGGCACAAAATTTTAACCAACTATTTTATCTCGCTGTCAAAGGGAGAGCATCACTGGGGGAATGCATTCCCTTCATAAATCTAACCATTTTTTTAGGAATCTTTTGTGGAGGAAGATGCCAAGCCCGTCTCATTTACCAGAATTTTGAAATACAATGCTTCTGAATGGCCATACCTGGTGCTTGGATCTCTGGCAGCAGCTGTGAATGGAGCCGTCAATCCACTCTATGCTTTGCTATTCAGTCAGATTCTTGGGGTATGTTATGATAACATTTTAAAGTGTATTAGCTCTGTTTTAGCTCTGAAACAGAGGAGACTGAATGTATGATGCACAGCTTGACATGTTTTGGCAAATCTTTAGATCTCATCAAGTAAATGGGGTTAACCTTCTTGCCTATAAACAATTATTCAGTAGAGATATTTATATCACTGTCATCACACTTATCATTAGAGCTCTTTGAAGGGGTAGGCTTATCAGCATTTGTCATGTGTTCTTCATTATCTCTTTTGTTCATTTTCCAGGAACTGTTGGGAATTGGTTTCTGTACTTGCATACAGTTTATTTTAGACGAGACAAAATGTACCTTACATGCAGATACAGTGGAGAGAGACACATGCAAAGTCCTTCTCTGCAAAATTTTATTGTACAGACTTGGGCAAGCCTTTGAGAAAGCTTTGGATCAAATCTAAAAATTACTTCACTTTTTTGTTTATGTATTTCCGGCACCTCTTTGCTGCCTGCTCCCTGCGGAATGCCCAGGGAGAGAGAGAGAATTGTAACTGGGTTCACAGCCACCAGCAAAGAGTAGGCTTGCATCAACAGATTTGGAAGCAAGATGTAGAGATATGCTTTAAACCTTAACATTCACTAAAGGATGCAGTATTATCAAAATCCACAGCCTCTCTTGAAACTTGTTGAGTTCAGCCATGAGTGTTTATTTCTTCAAAAACTTGCTGTGATAGAAAGAGGATGCTTCCCCTTTTGTATAAAAGCTTTCTGGGGACATAATTGCCAAGTTGGTGGGAAACTGGAGGGCTGCCTGAAGATACTCAGTGCTGCTCTAACTAGTGCCTAGGAAAGTGTCCTAAATTTTCAAGAATTAGGCTAGAGAAAACCCATCTGTTCATGCTGTATCTCATTAAGTAAAGTAATGACACATTCATTGGAAATAAAATGGGAAGGCCACTGGTTTTTTGTGGTTTTGGTACCCATCTGAGGTAGGATAAAACTTGTGCTTTGCACTCACTTGCTTAGGTCAGGGTAGGTACACGTGTGCCAAAATATATGTCCTAAAGAGTAGACAGATATTGGAGGTTGAAAACCTTACAGGCAGGAAAAAGTGAATGAATGAATGAATGAATGAATGAATGAATGAATGAATGAATGCCCCAGCATTTGAGCTACTGGTAGAAAAGGATTCTAAGAGCAGTGCCAGCAATCTAACAAAAGAAAGGTTGACCTTTTGCTGTTTGTTTTTTTGGGGGAACTGCTTTGGCTTAGACATTTCTCTCAGGAAAGCTGCTCAGGTCTTTGAATCACATTTACTTGCAGTTTGACATTTGCTAAGTAAGATCCTGCAAGCAGAAGAATAAAGGATGTTCCAGGCCCTGTTGATGCACTTAGCACTTCTGCCCAATGTGCTTGGCCTTTAGGCATAGGTTTGCCACCTCCAAACAATTCTTGAGTGTCTAGGCTCATATTAAGGACTGTGGCTTTCACTAGACAGCAGGTGAGACACTGCTATACACACTCCACAGTGAATCTAACATTTGATTCCTTTAGAGAAGGGTCTTCTAGACCCTGGGAGTCTGGGGCTGATGTCATCCTGCAAGATGCTAAATACCTTCATCAACAAGGATGGATTCCTACTGTTGAAGGCCTCAGTCTATCAAAGGAAAGAGGCTGCAAGGAAAAGCAAGCCATAATGAACATGAGGAAAGTCCAATATGCGTTTTTCATTAATTTAAAATATTTCTACCTGGTGCCAAGGCAGTCAGGCAGATGGAACATACATCTGCTTTCAGATCTGTCCAAATATCTGCAGTGTTGTTGTGTCAGACATGTGGGCTTGTACTCTGGGACAAATATGCTGGGGAGTGAGGGAAAAATCCCCACACCTATGAGGGGAAAGGATAAATTTAGCTAAGTCTGCCCTGAAGGTTTTCAGAAATCAGTCCCAAAAAGTCAGTGAAGAACTGGATAATACTGTGTATATACCTTTTGAACAAAGTTTTCAGTAGTTTCTTTTACTTATGCTTTGGTTCTCCCTGTGGAATTGTCTCAGAGTATGGATCCTTTCCAGTGAAACTCAACTGAAAGATGTGCTCTTACTGCTATTGGGCATGGAGTCCTCGGCTCCAGATAAATTATAGTCCACACTAAAACTGCTGAGACTTATATGATCTGAACATGGACATCTCAGCAATAAATCTTTCTGTTTATAAACCTGATACTATTGTCCATGCTGCATGTTGACATGATTGGTGTTATTTTTTTAATAAAGATCACAGATTAAAAACATAACTGAGCATGTTAGGATGGTTGCAGAATGGGGTAGTTCAATTTTACAGGACAGACTTATAAGGGGGGGAAAAATCCTCTGTTTGCAATACCAAGATCTCCTCCTGATGATTGTTATCCAAATTTCCTTCTGCAGGACTATAAATTGGTTTTGCACTCAGTTTAGGGAGAGTGTAAGAACGTACTTCCTCCCATCCTTTTCTTAAGCACATTCTTCCTTGAATTTAAAGCTTGCAAGGGGACTCCCATGCTGACCAATAACTGTCTTCATCAGAAATGCTCAAGGTGTGTTGCAGACATTGTAGTTCTGTCAGCCTTTATCTAGGTGCAATGGAGAGCCGGGGTACAGGAACTGGGAAGGCCTTTCATAACATATTTCTTGCATAGGAAAAAGCAGGGGAACCACTTTGAATGTGGGTGACGTGGATAGAATATTAACACAAAGGCTCTCAGCATTCTCCCTTTTCATGAACACCTTTCATGGTGCATGGATATGAATCCAGCCTCTTGAAATCAGAAACTGTGTTGCCTTCGACTTTCTTGAAATGAGGAATCCTACTTAATCTTGCCGACCATCCAGCCATAAAGAAGCAGTGGACAAAATTTTCTTTATAACAAGCATAAATACTTACTGGAACTCACTGTAGGGTCCTAGGGAAAGCATTTATATCTGTTTGCAATGCTCGGTCTTGTGTTTGACATTTATTTGTTTGACTAGATAGAAAAATTTCAAAGTGTGAAAAGAAGAAATATTAAGTTTGACCAGTGTATGTATGGGGCCATCCCAGTGTTTCTGGATGACTGTGCAGACACAACACTCAGGACACTTGTGAAAAAGCCATCAGTATCTCTGGAGAGGAGTGTTTTTCATCCCAGTTCACAACTACATATTTACCATGATCCATCATATACTGTGTTTATCCTACTGTTTGCTAGTTGTATTCATTAGAACTCCAGTTAATTTCAACAGAGATCTTGTTGATATTTTTTCATACAAAGAAGTACCACAGCACTGCAATTGCATGACATCAACATGAACAAATACTCGCAATGAGGAGTTGTTAGTTATTCCCCTGATTATGTTTTAGGCCAGTTCTGTTTCTGGCATGTCCACTACTATGAACTGCACTTTCCCATTCATGTCTAGATATTGCACACCATGATGACACAGAAAATACCATCACAATACCACAGCAATTCTAAAATCTGGAATCCTCATAGGACACAGTTTATGAGTGCACCTTGTATCTCGTTCTGTCAAAGTATTTAAGTAGAATATTTCCCACAGAAAAAAACCCCAACAAATTCAAAACAATGCAAACAAAAACCCAACAAACAAAACCGAAACAGTGGTATCTCTCCTAGACACATAACTTACAAAGATAGATTAAATCTGCTCAACAGCCTGTTCAGTTTGCGATCAAACACGAGTTACTGAATGTACAGTGGATTTCATGAAGGGGATAGGAGCAGCCACAGATCATTGTATATTTTGTTCTTACTATGACAGATTAAAACATACCTGGTGATTTTTTTTCTTTAAAACAAAGATTCATCTAAGACAGTAATATACTTGCTAAAGATAAGACAGCGTGGTGTTGGAACAGCTCTTAGCTTGAAACACTAAGGGCTGTTATGCTATTATCAGTTTGGAATCTGCAGGATTTATTTTGTTGCCAAGGCACTGGCGTACAAAGTTAAAATACTTGAAGTGAAATTCCCACTAGAGAACAGCTATTTCTTTTTCTCAGATTCATTCTCTAATTCCTCTCTGTTACTTTGAGGTATGGCTCATTTCAAACAAAAAATAGCATGGGTTGACCTTTTAAGACTAGTAATTAAGTTTATTTTCACGTAATTTTTATATTTTGTAGCTGTAATGAAAATTCCTTCTCTTTCTACTGTTAAATAGTCACCTAGAAGAATTTAGGCTGGTTTTGATAAAGGCAGACGTTGAATGCGTCAGTTATGTTTAATTACACCTTGCTGATAAGATCGAGAGATTGGACAATTTATAGTAATTTTACCTGTGAAATCCAGTGAGAATTAATTTAAGATTAGTGGAGAAGTACAAATGTGAGCTTTGACCTCTATCTGGAAGCAGCAGAAATAGTTCAGATAAAGAACTTCAGATAGGTAAACTCTGATTGAAAGGAATTGCTAAAGGACGAATTTGGACCATTTCTTCAGCAGCAGCCAGTAACATTGGCGAGTGTTGAAAAGACCAGATATTAAAAAATGAAAATGCCATGGTACTGAGTGGGGTGGAGGGGCTCCCCTTTAAGCACTAATGCTTTTTCTCAGGTGCCCAGCAGTAAGTTAATGGCTTGTATCCACACTCCTTCAGGAAAACAGTAGGTTCCTCTTGGAGCCTACCTATGGCAATCACAGCATCTCTAAGTGTTGTGCAGGGAGTCACACTGGGGTATAATTATTTAGAGACTTTATTTTGTACAGCCTAATAAAATTGCAATTGGCGCAGAGCAGAGAGGAGATAGGATGCTGCCGCATTGCTGCTTTGTTGCTATGTTGTTTATTACATTACTGTTCTCTGGTTATCATTGTTTACAGTGGGGGATGTGTGATTAATTATAACCAGGGATGGGCCACAAATAGGAATAGTGTGTGCAGACACTGAGTATACTGAACTTTTTGTTTATAAGGAGTAAAACCCATTACATTTTAATCCAGGCTCACCTTAGGAAAAATAAGGAATCAGACCTTTGCAGGGGGTGAGAGTGGGAGAGCTCTGTGTTCTGGCTTTGGTTCTAGGGTGGGTTTCTGCACTTGGCAATTGGGAGTCAGAAGAAACTTCACACACAGCAAAACTGACATTCTATTTATTCCTTTTCAAAGACCTTCTCCATCTTGAAGAAGAAAACAAAAAAACCAGATCCAATGGCGTCTGTGTGCTCTTGCTTAGTCGGAGTTCTTTCATTTTTCACACAGTTTCCTACAGGTAATAGCAGTCCAATTAGCAATACTGTATTTTTGGTTTTGCACCCTTTCTTGGAGGGTACTCTCTCTCTGTACAATCTTATTTATTCTCATGCCCCCAGGGATACACCTTTGCCAAGTCTGGTGAGCTGCTTACAAGGCGGTTAAGGAAAATTGGTTTTCCAGGCTATGCTGGGGCAAGACCATTGGTTGTTTGATGACCGGAAGAAAACAGCCCCGGTGCTTTGACTACAAGACTGCAACAGATGCCTCACAGGTCCAAGGGGTAAAGACCTGGCACCTCATGAATCATTTTACTATAAGCACTGATTGAAGGTCTATTTTTGGCATGTTGTAACAGAGATTAGCTACCGTGCAATCAGCTAGGTCAGTGTAGTTCTGTTCTTGTAAGCCAAATTAAGCTACTTCTATCATCACAGACTGCTACCATGGAACAAATAATAGTATGTGGTATATCCTAAAAGTACAAATAGGGTCAAACAAAACACAATAATCAATAAAATACCAACCAACAATGGAATGGGAAGGAACACCCAGTGCAGAAGTTTGATCTTTTTTTTCTGGAGATGAATAAGCTTATTTGCCACAATGCTCAAGTGTTTATTTCAAAAACATGTTTAAATAGTATGTTACTGACAGTCATTAATAACTATGTTTTCCAGTTTTCAGCATGGTATTGTGCATGTTGTGGCAATTTTGATCTAAACTGACAACCCACTTGAAAAACCAATCTGCAGTACTGGCTGGTGCTCCAGCTGGGAATCCTGCAGCCAGTTTCAGTATCTGGGAAAGTGAGACACTAACTACATGTGTTGTGTTCCTTAGTGGCTGAGGGTTAAATCATGCTGAGCTATATCTGTTACCTATCTGAACTGATCCTTTGGTAGAAGTGAGTCAGATGCCATTTTGCTGGGCTCCAATGCAAGCAATTTTCTAGAAACTAGGAAGGAGATGTACAGATTTCTTTTGTTGCAAAATTTGTCATGTTTCAGCTTCACTGAAGATTGTAAGTTAGTTTAAAAAAACTATTGACAGGGATTTTAGGGAAGAGCTTTCCAAAACCCCTCTCAGCAGAAATTTCTACAGAATCAGAGAAACCAGCTGCAAACCTCACAGGCACTTACAGAGCATCTTTTAATTGAAATACATAAACTTGTAAACCTCTGACTGAACCATTTAATAGCCTTCTAAGGGACACCTTTGTTCAAAGCACAGGCAGAGCAGTGGGGCACAGCCATCCAACCCACAGCTTGCAGAAGATGAGGGAGACCAGAGCTGCCTGAGCAGGCAGTGCCCTGCACCTTTCACTGCCTGACACAGACCTTGCTGCAGATCAGAGGAGGAGTAGATGATGAGCATTTTGTGCTGCCAAGTTCATACCCTGCAAATAAGTTTGACTAAAAATCATCAAGGATATCGAATGTACTATTTTATTCTAATACATAGCAATATAAGTCCTATTTAGGGTGCTGTTTACTGCTATGGAAGAAAATGACTTTTGAGTAAATAAGTCTATTAAAAAGCATTGTTGAAGTACATAAGAAGCAGACAAATGCATTTAATACGGATGATGTCAAAGCTGTATTTAAGTTTTTTCCTTAATAAAGGGATAGGCAGAAATACAACTTTGTTTCATCCCTTTCCAGTGATGTTGCCTTACTGATTTTAGCACAGCTGAGGCTTTGTTGTTAATAGCTAAGTTACAAAAGGGTCCAGTTGATTATATGTATCTAGATGGATAAATGTAGAGGCTAAACAATGTATTCAGATGAATTTTCTCCAGAGACCCAAGGCAATTGATTTCAATAGATCATCTTTCTCACAATCACTAGAAACAATCTGAATTATCAATGGAAGATTTGGTTGATCAAAGGAATGTTGGACATTTGCAGTCCTCCTGTTGATACAATTACTTGGAAACAGTATATCCAAACTGGCTAAATTCCAGTGCAGTTAGTAGCTGTTAGTGCCTTATGTTGCTTTAATATTACAGTCTTCTAAAGTTTATAGGAAGATTTGTTCAATTTGTTTTTGAAGGTATAAGTCAGTCATGTCTGTTTCTTTCTTCAAAGGCAACTGGATCACAGATAGGAATGATTGTCAATTCCTTTACTAACATTGGGGTGGCCATGATCATTGCCTTCTACTTCAGCTGGAAACTGAGTTTGGTAATAATGTGTTTCCTGCCATTTTTGGCTTTATCTGGAGCTGTGCAGGCTAAAATGCTGACAGGATTTGCCTCACAGGACAAGAAAGCGTTGGAAGCTACTGGCCGGGTAATGCTGTTTAAAGACTAATTTATATTTTGCCAGTCACGGGTAGATGAAAAATCAGTCATTGGGGGACCATGAGTAATTCAAATGTCATGAAACTGGAAATGCTTTGTGACTCAGTTGCAATATTTCAGCTTGTCAAACCATTGAAAACACCATTGGGAACTCCCTAACTGCAGAAGCATTCGCTGCATGGAACGTGAGTGACCTTTCGAAAGTTATTGCACTGAAGTGGTAGACACTGATCTCTCAGCAGGCCAGTTCACCTTTGCTGGGTTTTATTTAAACACCCTTTTGTTGATGCCCCGGGATTATGCTGTCCTCGGAAAGCAGTGATACTTTTTCACCTAGAAATGCTCACACCTGAGCGTCTGGCACTGAACCACAAATCAGTATGTGGATTTTAGAGAGGACAGTTGTTCCTTTGGTGAGTCATACCAGCTTAAGAATTAAGCTCTTGGCCCTTCACATCTTAATAATTAGGACTTGACCAGTTGCCTGCACCCAGAATGGTTAATTATTTACAAAAGTCATTAATCAAAATACTTCTTGACAAGGAGAGAAACTTCACTAATGAGTCAAGGCATCAGCTCTTACTCAATAAAACAACCCAGAGCCTGTGATGAAGAAGACACTGCTTCAGCAGTTTTGGTGATGACTGTTTGTGTCTGGTGTCATTTTCTAATTTATTTGCCAGCACTGCATCCAAATGCTAAAAACACTGAGTTCTTCCAAAGTGATGCTCATCAGCCATGCTAAACATGGAAAAGCCCAGTCTGCACAATCCAATTCACAGTACCTACTTACCTGCTCCTTCACATTGAATGATAATGCAAGACACTGACTCTTAATTTTAGCCAGGAAAAAAACCCCCTGAAATTGGATTTCTGATTGTCTATATTGTCTACATTCTGATCTTTTCCTACGTGCTGAAAACATTCATAAGCTATATACCACACTTGCTTCCCAAAGGAATGTGTCACATTATGAATCTACTATCAAAGTCCAAGCAAACTACAGCATTTTAAAACAATTTCTTAATAAAATTACTTGAGGTTAAAAAGATGAAATTAGGACCAAACAAGCTGTCAATTTACTTCTGTAGATGAAATTGTGGTACTATTTTCTTTGGGACATAAACCGAAATTCTGACTGGCAATAAATTACACTATGAAGCCTACAATTAATTAAAGTTCCACACAAGTTTCTGTGGGGATTATCTCATCATTTCCTGTGTTGCATTGTTCTATGTGCATAGACAAGCATTTGCTTACTCTTTGCCTATGTACAAAGGTAAAAATCTTGGAAATGTGTCACTGATGATTTATATGTTCCATCTCATCAGCCTTTTGGACATCAGAGAGGGAGGGAGGGTAAGCAGGTGAGGAAACTTAATTCAAGTGGGTTTAATTTATGAAGCAAGTTGGGGAGAGCATCCCTTTTAACTCTTTCTCTGACTATTGCTAAAAGTAACACAAAGCAATTAAAACAAACATATTTAATTAATAAATCCATGCAATCAAAGAAGTTCCTAAAACCATCTTTCCTTTTGTGGACATCACATTTATTCATATTATGTGGAATAAATCACAAGCAAGAGCATGTGCCTGATTGCCTAAGCGTGCTTGCAGTAACAGCTCCAGTGGAGCAGGCAGAGCATTGCTCTTGAGGATCTCAATAGGTAATTGCTTGTAGGAAAGGTTCTCTTTAGGCTGGCTGATGTTTGGGCCAGTCTGTATCATGTCTGAATGAATTTATATATCGCATCAGTGTCCTGAGTTCATGAAAGAATCATGCATTTGTGAGAGCACACTCTACTTTTCCAAGTAAAAATTAGGAGCTTTTACCCATTTTTATTTTTTTCTCTTCCAGATTGCCAGTGAAGCTCTCTCTAACATCAGAACGGTAGCTGGGATAGGAAAAGAGAAAATGTTTATTGACAATTTTGAGAAGCACCTGGATATGCCCTACAAAGCTGCAATCAAAAAAGCACATGTGTATGGACTCTGCTTTGGCTTTGCCCAGAGCATTGTGTTCATTGCCAACGCCGTCTCTTACCGATACGGGGGCTTTCTTGTTGACACTGAAGGACTCCATTACAGCTTTGTGTTCAGGTGAGAGCCTGCCCAGCCACAAACAGGTTTCTAGAAGTTCTAGACTCGGTGTGGTGTTCAGTTTCCTGATGGCTTCCCAAGAATGACTGTGTCCCCCTTCCCCTCAGGGTGATTTCTGCTATTGTCACCAGTGGAACTGCTTTGGGAAAAGCTTCTTCCTATACCCCAAACTATGCCAAAGCCAAAACATCTGCTGCACGCTTTTTTCAACTGGTTGATCGTCTTCCTACAATCAGTGTTTACAGTGAAAAAGGGGAAAAATGGGTAAGAGTGGAGATGAGTAATTTGTGATGTCAGGCAGCTCACTACAGGCATGGAAGTTGCACTAATGATTTAGGAGTCAATGAGGATCAGTGCTTTACAAGAAGGTTATGCTGATTGTAAAATGTTTATTTGTCTTTGCTCTTTTGGAAGCAAACTTTGTACTAGACAGCAAGAGTGGTACAAAGTCAGCCAGTAGGAATTTGTTAGTGTAAAACTCCTGTAAATTGGAATGGAACTGATTTGGATGACTCACAGAATCACAAGTTCTTATTTCCTGCTTTACAGTTCATGACAAACCTGACTATTGCTGGTTTATAATGGAGGTTTTTCCATTCACATCAAATGGATGGGGGGTGTTCATGAAGAGACAAAGAATTGTTGAGTCAGACAAAATGAAAATGCTCAGTTTCTGGTGAATTGAAAAGTCACACCCAGAAAATTGAAATTCTTTATTTTATACACAGTGTCTATATTAAAATTAAAAACTTATCCATTTGCAAGACAATACCATTTCCAATTGATGCCTCTGACCACTGCCATGCAGAGAAGTGTAAGCAGAGAAATAGTGTTATGACTAATAGCTTCACCTCTAGGACAGCCACTCCAGTATGGTTTTTTCCCTTTTACTGAGATAATTTCATAAGCACAAATGTCATATTTTAAGCAAAAGATGCAAGAATGAATCTGAGGAAGAGCTGTTTTGTACTTTACAATTCAGTGTTGAGCTCGAGCTCACAGGAACATCTTTCTCCTTTTTTTTTGTTTTCACCAGGATGATTTCAAGGGAAGCATTGAATTTCTTAACTGTAAATTCACATACCCTTCTCGGCCTGATATTCAGGTTCTGAAAGGACTCTCTATATCTGTTAAGCCTGGACAGACTTTGGCATTTGTTGGAAGTAGTGGCTGTGGTAAGAGCACCAGCGTCCAGCTTCTGGAGCGTTTCTATGACCCTGAGAAAGGAAGTGTGGTAAGCAGAGAAAATGTGATTTCTGTGCTCCAAGGGCCTTCTGCCTGTGTCCTACTGTGCAGCCTAGCAGTGGCGGCATGTACATGTGCAGCCTGAGGCTTCAGCTCCTTCTCAAAAGGACAGATGTGGATTATTTGGACAATTCCCAAGTATTATCTCAGACATATTCAGACAAGATCGGAATTGTGCATTATGTGCAAGATCATGCATTATGTAGGCCATAGGCATTTGCCTTGGTAGCTTCTGAATGAAACATACAAATGTGTGCTGTACATTGTGAGAGCACAAGCAAAATCAAGTCTGAATGGAGCAACAAAGAGCCTGGAATTTGTCTAGATTTAAGTTCCAGTTACTCAGTTACTGACAGCTTAAAAAGCTTTTATATGTTTTCCTAATGTAAATACTTACCCATCTAGATTTATTTCTCTTTCTCTGGAAAAAATCTGTGTGGTGATTACTATGTCAGGAAGGCAATAAAGCATGTGCCTAACCTCAAGCAATTAAATAGTTCACTAGGACTTAAAATTGAGCAATTGGTCTAGTGTATTTTGTGGTATGGATCAAAGCCATACCACAAAATACACATCATGCACAAAGGAGTCAAATATAAGCAATTCAACCAATCACTTTAAATCAGTTGTGTTTGTGCTTTAATGATATGGTTAAATAATTTCGTTTTGCTATAAACTATTTGGGTGTTGCAAGCTGGTGTTTTGTATAGATGTTTCAAGTTTTCTCCCATTTCTTCATAGTTAATAGATGGACATGACTCTAAGAACATAAATGTGCAGTTTCTTAGATCAAAAATTGGAATAGTGTCACAGGAGCCTGTGCTATTTGACTGCAGCATTGCTGATAATATCAAATATGGCAGTAACACAAAAGAGGCGACAATGGAAAAAGTCATAGAAGCGGCCCAGAAGGCTCAACTGCATGATTTCGTCATGTCTCTGCCTAATGTAAGTACCTGCGAGGCCTTGGCTGCTCAGTGTTCATTGCAGCTGGAGTTGCTCTGAAACCAGTTCAAGTTGCTACACACGCGCACCTTTTATGTCCTTTTACAGCTGTGACAGTAGAATCAAAGAAGGTGCTGTGACCATTTGTTGTGCTCCTGAGCGTTTGGGTGTGAGTTGCTACTGAATTCTTACACAGTAGGCAAATACATAAATCCTGTTCCCAGCTGTGTGAGATTTGCCTTGTGAGTAGGAAATGATACCTAGACAAAAATATTTGAAGCTGGCTGCTTATGTACACTTAAGAAGTATTTAAATGCACTGAAAAAATATAAATGTAAAAAGAACATATAAGGTATGGGTACAATTTAGGCACCCAAATAAAGCACTTTTCTAGAAAGCCCTTAAATCACTTTGAGCCTCTTCTCCCAAATCTAGGGTAGGGAGAATTCTTTCTGCCTCAGACAAATCAGCCAACACCTTGCTATCACATTTTTCTTCCAGGCCCATCATTGTGCTGTCTGGGCCTCAGAGTCATGTGCAGACAAGGCATGGCTTGAAAACCTCTCCCCAAACATGTGTACTGCTGTATTGTGTTTCTGCATTCCCAGGTTCTGCAAGGAGGCAGCGGTGGTTAGCATTCTTGCCTCTCTCCTGCTCTTCCTTTAGGCTGCGTATTTGTGTGTTTAACTTACATCTGAATAAAATACTCCTTTTTTAAAATTTTCAGAAATACGAAACTAATGTTGGGGCTCAAGGATCCCAGCTGTCTCGTGGGCAAAAGCAACGCATTGCCATAGCAAGGGCCATCATACGAGACCCTAAAATTTTATTACTGGATGAAGCGACATCTGCCTTAGACACCGAAAGTGAAAAGGTAAATATGCAGTGATAAGCAATAAGGGAAAGTTAACACAATGGCTTAAAACATACAATACCTTTTGTGTTCTATAGCTATGCCAACGTACTCCACTACATGATTGCATTATGAATTCAACACTTTCACCTGTAATGATCTTTCCAAAAAGTGCAAGAGGTACAGCTGTAAGAAAAAGTAGCCAGCTCCAAGTGCTCTTAAACTGCCCATGAGAGGCAGCACTTTTTCAGAAATGAGGATACTAATTGCCTGGATTTCAAAGCATTCCATTGACATTTAGCATGTCAGCAGAGTAAAGGCCTTCCTTAATTTCTACTGCTGTCTATGTTTAGCTGTCCCTTGTTTGTACTGCTGGTACACGGAGTTCATGACCCAGATAAGCACATCAATATCAGAACCTCTGATTTAGTCTCATTGTCCTTTTACAAGTGTTGCACAATACAGTTAATTAATCTAAAGCAATTGGGTTCCTCCAGCTCTGAGCCCTGTTCAGTTTGCACATTTTCACTCTGACATTTTGTCTGTTGCCTTTAGACTGTGCAGGCAGCGCTGGATAAAGCCAGAGAAGGGCGCACCTGCATCGTCATTGCCCACCGCTTGTCCACCATCCAGAACGCCGACATCATCGCTGTGATGTCACAAGGACTTGTCATTGAAAGGGGCACTCATGATGAACTGATGGCCATGGAAGGAGCCTACTGGAAGCTTGTTACTACTGGAGCCCCAATTAGCTGAATTACTGTGATTCTAAATTTGAATGATTTCTGTAAGCCAATACTTTGTGGTAGGTACGTGTGTGTTGGTGCTCCATTGTGCTACAGAGTGCTCTACGATACTGTGAGATCTGTGGAACCCTGAATGTATGTAGCTGTCTGCATCGAACACGCTTGTCCAACACATGCAAGGGACTAAGCACAGCCTGATGCATTCAGGAAGTAGCTTGGCCCACTGATAAGCGAAAAAAATCCTGAAAATGGGAAAGATTGTTTCTGGGGAGTTGTCACTACCTGCAGTCAGACTGTTCAGTCCTGTCATGCCTCAGCTAGCAATCAAGGAAGACTCTGCTCTGGTGTTCTGGAAACTGCCCTTTCTCTCGGTAAGCTGAATGAGTGAAAACAACTCCACAAGTGATGCTGTACGTCTGAAGGGATCAAATCTGTCCTAATGTTTGGTCTGCAGACCAGACAGCAGAGGCCCTTCCTCTGCATGCAGAAGCCCCACTCTTTCACCCCCTTGTACCACACATGTCAGCGGTGCTGTTGGGGGAGGCTGGGCTTCCCTTGTGTGCACCTGCAGCACCCACACAGCCATGCCCCTTCAACAAACTAGTCAGTACTTACAAAGAAGGCAGCTCCCCAAAAGTAAGGAAAACAACCAAAGTAAGGAACAGAAGCTGGTGAGGATCATTTCCTAGCCCACAACTCTCCAGCTAACACTCATCACTCTAATCAGCTGTCAAAAAGATTTTTGAATAGGAATAAATGCCTTGGTTAAACTAATGTAAAAATCTACAGTTAATCATCAGTTATTTAAACCACTTCTATTGAAATGGTGATGGATATGTTCTTTTTTTCAGAAGGTAAGACAATGATGAGTAAAGGTGGAAAAAATAGGCATAATTAGCTCTTTGCATTAAGTACAGTTTATAAACAAAGCAACAATGTGTTCATAAATGACAAAGGTCAGGAAGGAGCCTCTTCTGGGAGAAGCTTGTATCTGTCACAGTTTATTATAAGATCTACTGCAAATACTGGAACATGTTACCAGCTATTGTCTGCAGCATAACAGGACTCTTTCCTTTAGTGACTGGGATCTTGGAGACAAAGCAGATAGAAAGTACAGATTACAGTTTCAATATTTCAATATTGATTTTAAACAATAGAGTATTAAGTGGAAAAGTTATTATCCATGTCTTAAAATCTGCACCTGGGCTGGGTGGGTGGGCAGGTTTCCACTCACTTTATAAGAAGTCACACCACTTCTTATAAAATATTGCAACAGTATCAGTACTTAAATAGAGCTGTAAGGGTAAAAAGTTTATTATTTATCCCTTAATTCCAGGCAGCAAAAGCCAATTTCATCTTTTGTACAAAACTATTAACAGAGTTAGTGTCACATACCCTACTGAACTCACACAGCCAGCACTGAAATGGCTATTTCTCCAAGGGAGTCTGTATTTTAAACCTTAACTGAAAATTAAAAGATAAAAGCTGCATTATTGCCTTTAATCTTTTTAGCCTTTTTATGTTTCAGAGCAATAAGTAGTTTGATGCCTCAGGACTGAAACTATTGACAGAGTGACTATCAATAACCTGCAGACATACGTATATGGTATTTAATTAACGTTAGCATTTAAGGCCATAGAAAATGACTCTTTATTAAAAATTACAGTGACTATGTATACTTATTTCATAATTCTTTTTCCTAAAGAACAATAGTTTTGTGACCCAATTTAAACCAATAAATTGTTTTTTTTTACTGGCTCTCGTGCTCTAGCATTTCTTCTCTTACCCTTCAGCTAAGCACATGAGTATCTTGCAGCAGCCAGCAAGTATTTCTGTGTAATTGGATCATGTCTGTGACAAGGGTTTGCTGTTCAGGATGGAGCTGTTGAGAAGGCCAACTCAAGGACATTTGCCCCTGCCAGCACAGGAGCCTGCTGTCTCCCTGCAGGAGCACAGGGCCACAGCCCAAGCTGGGTGATAGTGCTACTGCTCCTCAGTTTAGCACCATCCTGTTTTCAGGCAGCTAGGAAATACCGAGAGCTAAGTGTTGAGAAGTGTGCTGCTCCAACAGAATGCACTTACCATGTACACAAACAGTTGCACATTCATGGGTGCCACCTCCTGCCTCTTTATTCCTACGTGCTGTTGACAAGTGCTTGATTATAGACCTCTGGTACCTGTGCATGGTACGTCTGGGCATGAGCAACAAGCCTTGATGGAATGCTCAGTACAGAGCTGGGCTGGTCTTGCTGCTGCAGCTGCCTCACAGGTAAAATGTCCCAGCCCTGGGGCTTGGTGACAGTAATCCCGAACCATTCCAAAGGCATTTGCTTACATCTTTCAAGCCAGACCTGAGTTGTTTGTCTTGCCAGTAGATGGTGTCATTTGATGTCTCCTGCTGTATGCTTCTCTGTATGGTCTATGGCAGCTGCATTTTCCAACCACCCTACTCCTCTGGATATAGCCACGACAGTGTTTTGGGATAGCACCTAAGTAACTGCTCTGCAAATACAGCCCCTGCTTCAACTGGACTGCTCTGGGTAGAAACGGTGTGTCTGTGCCCAGAGTCCTTCCACCAAGAAAGCTAAACAGGGAATCGGGAGGATAAAAAGGAAAGCTGCAGACTAGCAAGAGTGTTGTGAACTGAATGTAAAGACAACTTGTCAGCTAGTTTGTACGAGGAGCACTTCATATAACTCCTGGGTCATGAGAATCTTTCTGCAGAGAGATGGAAGTACTTTTGGAATAGCATTATCCCAGTGCTATTACAGGCATCTCTAAGTCAAGAATTATTTGGACATATCTAAGTCAAGAATAAAAGATTAAATTTCTCCTAGGATCCTACTAGTGGGAGCAAGGGGATCTGTCACACACTTTCCACCCTCTTTATTACATAGGAAAACCTTAATTCAAAAAGGTTTGTGGCCCAAATGAGGCTAATTAGCTCATCCTGTAAGTGTGTATGTGCTGTATCTGTTCCAAATATTAACAATATAAAGGGCTGCAAAGGCCTGGTGAAATTACAGCTTAAATGTTTAACGATTTGAGCTCTCAGTAAGGTCACACAGTCTATTTAAATAAGGTTTGAACTGTAATTTTCAACTGCAATAAATTTACTAAAGCCTGAGTAAGAGACATGCAGGTTTATTTCACTGCACCAACTAAATGCCTGCCTCCTGATTTTCAATTCTAATTCTATCAAAATATCAAGATTATATCTTGACACTTTATCCCACCACTCTGGAAAAGACTCTCTTTGCAAGTTTGGGAACCCTCATTTGAGATTCTTCAAGCAGTTGCACAAAAGTCTATACCACAATACAGTTGGCTGCTCAGAAGGTGTCTTATGGCCATTGCATTAGCAGTCAGTTAATTTCTGAAGTTACTCGTGAAATTACACTAGATTTATTCAGATTTCCCACCAATCTATTTTTAGTAATGTTATCATAGTTGCAGAAAAAATAAGAGATGGTTCAGACAGGAAGCTGTTCTGTGTCCTTTTCCCTGAAGCACTGAAATTACAGAGTGAATTAATAGAACACTCCAAGAAAATGAGTGAGAGCCCATGTCTTCCTACATGTCTGTACAGAGCTTAGAAGAATACTGCAGAAATGCCAACTCTCATTCTACATTATGGTTGTGCCTACCCTAACAGAGGCACCAAGATTCTTTCTCAGTTCTGGGAAACAGAGACTCTCATGTGATTAGAAGCCTAGAAATGTGATATGTACCCATAACTCCCAGCTTAAAATTACCACTAAATCCAAATGCTGCTTGCAGAGAACCTTGGACAGCTGCGCACGAAGAATCCCCTACTCCTGGCTAGGAGGAACCAGGAACAGAACAACAGCTCAACCAACCTGCTACTGTTCTGCAATGCCTCTGTAGTTCATCTCACTGGTAGGGAATAACAAAGCACACAGCAACGTGAACACAGCTGAAATGTGTGTTTGTCATAGCTGTCTTTGTTCTTCATGATTTGTGCCTAGTCCCATTAGTTTTTTGCTTAAGGACTCACAATTATAGAAAAGACTGGTTTCAGGTCAGCTGCTGTGGGGAAAAAAAGTTCAGAGAACCATTATAGAAGATATCAGCAGATGCACACAGCAGAACAGTCCTCAGACTGTTAAAAACAGATGTTTAATTTTCTTAAGTCAAGGTAGTCTTACTAGGCTCTTAACTAAGGATGCCTGTTTCAGATTTGCTTCTTTAATTTGTGTCTTGTTCATTCCCAAAGGCCAACACCAAACTATTCACCTTGTTTACCCAATTAAATAAGATTCTTTCCATTTCAATTATCTCCTACCTATTTGGAAGTCTAGAAGCAATATCATGTTTGCATCTTTTAAGCCTTATTGCTTTCAGATCGTACATATGCAGCCCTCATTCCACCCATATTATAGCCTTGCATACTAAGCCTATGTATACATATAGCTTGTGTAGTATTACAGGATGGTATCAGCAAAACGTTGCTTAAAGATTATGCACTGAAAGGGAATATACAACAATAGACGCCAAATAATGAATGAAAATGGAAAGTACCCCCCGTTTGCCTATTTAGAACATCCATTTTATATAGTAAACATATATTCAACATATTAGTTACTTATGTGCTCAGTTAAACAAAGCTGACAAGAATATAAACTTGAAGTGACAGTCTGCAACCATATTTTCAAGATTTACACAACTGCTAACAGTGATTCAGGCTTGTGACGGTTGATCTGAGAGAATTAGCAGAGAATTACCTTTGCAATACAGGAGCATGAACAAATTCTTGAGGTCATATACTGAGATAATTTCATTATTGACAACTTTTTTCATTTGTTGCTCTGTGTAGATGTACAGAACCCAAAGATTTTTATACCATATTTATGCATTTTCTCTATCGTAGGTGTGATCTGTATCACTCATGATTCATGTGACCACTTTCAAAAAGTAAAAATGACAAAAACCACACAGTAATGCAAAAATATATCCTACAGAGTCTAATGGAAATAAACTTTTTTTTCTTATCTGACTTAATCAGAAGCTGGTTTGCTCAGGAAGCTCAATAAGTTAAATCTGAAACCTTGTTTATAACTATGCTGGCCTTTTTCACAGTGCCTGGGTACAGCTGTACAGTCGTAGGTGGTGTGATACTGTCACACCATTATGTAGCAGTTTAACACACAGTATCTATATATAAAAAAATGAAGTATCGAGTATTACTATGTACAAGTCATGCTTGAAGCATCATCTAGCTAGAGATGGACAGAAATAAAAGACCACCATATAGCTAAATAAAGCTGGTTGATTATACTTTAAAACTTTGTTATGACCCAGAGTATTGGGCCATTTCTAACCATACTGCAGTGTGCTTGCAATATTTCTAGGAACAAAATCAGCGACTAATACTTCTGAGCTGCCAAAGTCATTCTTGAGTGTACTGATTTTGGATGTACTGGTTACTTACCAGGAGTACATCAAAGATGCAGTGGCATCCCCTTGGTTAAAATGAGTAAGCAAAAATGCCTTTGCAGAGGGTTCTTAAACAGTTCACATCCATCCCCACATCGCTAACCATTTTGAAACTTTACCTAATTAAGTTTCTTTTCAGTTGTCCTCATTAACAAGTGGACACAGTATGGAACCAAGGCAACTACAGTCAGAGGCATAGCTGCGCTCTTACAAAAAGAGAGAATGTAGAACAAATACTCAGTATGAGTAGGTATCTTAACAAAATTATACAGCTGCAGCGTAGCTAAAGAAGCAGCTATACACAATATGCGGAAACTTATCTTGCAGCTATTTTTACCTTTGCAGCTTGTGATGAACATTTCAGAATTAATTCCAAGACCTAAACCAAAGAGTGCACCTAAGTTCCTCACCAATCCAGCAAATGGAGTTGTGTCAATGTTTATCCAGTCTGGGTTGGCACACCACTTCTTGGCCTTTGGAACAGACCATAGCAAGTCAATATCAAGAAGCTTGAGGGATAGATAAAAGCCAAGGGCAAAGATGAAAAGAAACAAGTTTGTCTTGATGTACATTCTCAAGCTTGCAGTCTGAATAGCAGGGGTATGCTCAAATGCTTCTGCCACAAGAATGCCTGTGGATTAGAAACTCAGTGTTACAGGGAACAACACACTTGTACTTGGAAGCAGCATTTTCTACAGCATCCCTGTAGAATTTGACTTTTGAAGACAGAAGAATATACATATGTAATAAATACCTATGTGTGTATATATATACATATACGCACACAATTTAACACTTCTGCAGTACATTACAAGACCTTTCCTCCCACTCAAAACTGCCACTTTGGAAAAAAAAATTAAATACCAAGGACTACATGGTTTTGATATGAGGCATACCTTAAGGCCTGACTGCATCTCCCAGATGACAACCTATCAAATATTAGATGTAAACTGGAACATTCCTTTTCCAAAAGAGTCCCTCACTCAAAGACTGGCTCCAGCAATGCAGAATTCAACACCAGTTCCCACACAGGCTTTGAGTGTTGAAGGAAAAGACACAGAACACACTTATCTTCTCTTGTACTCATTTTATCCTGGTTGTGAAGAGGGAAAGCTGTTAGCCAGGGCTGCCCAGGCTGCACTGCACCCATGAAAGAGAACATGAGCAGGAAGCCCCTGCTCAGTGCACTGGTCACCTTCCTTAAAATCAGATCGATACTAGAGATACTGCTCATAGTTTGGACTCTCTGAATACCAATTTGAAATATGCTTAAGTAACTCTGAAAAATGTGCTTTAGCACCTTAAATTACCCAGGGGAGTTTGTCTTGCTATTTAATTTTTCTTTATTGTCCCCAGGTCTCTGTGTTTGCCCACACTGTACACATGCTAGTTTGCACCTGGACACCATTTGAAGTGACCCAAATAGCTTCCTCCTCAGAGGAAAGGTCAGAGCCATGTAGGAGCAACTTCCTCTCTTATCTCTTCCACACAGGCAGCACAGTTAAAGATTGGATGCAGCCAGTAGAAAGCAGTCAGAGCTATTCTGAGGCAGTGTGGACACAATACAGTCAGCATCAACTGGCAGGTGGACAAGTGCTCACTCCCTTTGCTGTTTGAATTACACAGGCAGCAGGTACATTCTACCTCACAAATTTTACCTTTAGACTATTATCAAATCCCTGATTTTCCAGAGAGCCGAGAGCACCACTGGGGCTGCAAGATGAGTAGAACTACTAAAAATCTCTTCCCTCAATTAAAAAAAAAAATTTGCATATGGGTTAAAAAGAAAAGAAAAAATAGCAGTATTACCAGCAAATACTCCAAGAACAACTTGATGAGGGAAATGTGTTGCTATGAATACTCTTGAGATGCACACACTGATCTGGATAATCCAAAAAATACTCCAGAGGAATGACCATGTTAGTCTAAGAGGGAAAAGGAAGATACTTAAAAATTAAGACAAGCTATTTAATCTACTTACTTACCCCAAGCCTCATCATGTAAGGCTCATACTTTTACCCAGGCAGAGGTTTACTAAGGAGCACAGTTTGGAATCAGATGATAAAAAACTAGCAGTTAGTACTAAAACATCAAGAGTGGTTACAGGAACAGACCTCAGAAGTTTCAGGTCCAAGACACCTCCGTGGTTTAAGCGATGGAAGTCATCAATGGCAGGTTAAATTAGCACTAGTACCTTAAACATATTTCTCATTATGAAGCCATACCTATATGCAAAAGTTCAATTATTTCATGACAAAATTCAGGTTGTGGGAACAACCTTGTCAGCCTTGGAAAGAACAGCCACCAGAGCAATTGCAGGACTTTCCCACAGAGCTGAGCAACACATTACAGTGAATTTCGCCAACATTATGTGTACTTGTTTTAAAAGGGGCTAAGAAGGATGACCATCAAAGAAAAACATTTATTTACTAACCAAAAAAACCCAATACATAATGACAATTAATAGAATTAAAAATTTCCAGCACTGAAGATTTGACACAACTTTTAATAGAACTGCTTCCAAGATACTGTATGCAAGGCCTGTAAGTTGATAAATACCAGCCTATACAAACAGATAAATCCTCTTAATATACTTTTTCTTCATCTGAAGTAGACCATAATAAAGGGTTTCTGTTTTTTTTTTTTTTTACGATAGAACAGACTGTGAATATTTGTTTAAATTAAGTCCATTAAAAACATAGCACAAATATAAAGAAATATCTGAATATAATGAGTTGGAATCATGGAAAGACACTGACCTGTGAAGGGTAACAGCTGATTTATCTTTCCATCTAACTGTGTAGCTAAGTGCTGCTGTGACCATTACATACCAGACGCAAGATGATCCCATGGCATGTCCAGATGGGCTTCCTAGTAAAAACAAGAAGAAAATATTCAACTTAAGGATGATGACTGTGACATTTGTCATACAGAAAATGTCTACTGGCATTTACTCAGGCACCTAATAATTTAGAAAGGAAATGGCTAACAAAGGCTGAAAGAATGTCAACTGCTTCTCAAAAGTTAATTTTTGCCATATGAATTTTTAAGAAGGTTCATCTACAGAGAATCCATACTTGTTTGAAATCAAAAGGTAACAGCTTAATAATCTTATATTGGTGTGAGGTGGAATCTTGATTGGAAAACATAATATTTTCCCATTACTTGGACTTAAAAATAAAAAAAGGCACCTAGGGGTGTCTTAGAGCTCTAGCATGGAATGTAGAAGTTATATATGAGTATCGCATGAGAAAAGTTTTGAATGAGCATCCCCATAATTAAGGGGAGCAACAGAGATTTAGCTCTTTGTAACATTCTACAGCAAAGTAACAGTATAACTTTAGATAGCACTTCCAAACTGCCTTTTATCTGCTTCTGCAATTACCATGGTGTTAACGATTCTGAGCTGTGTCTCATTAGCAATATTACAATCCAGGTAATTACCATTTTGGGTAGTCTCGTTATAAATTTAGAAATGTGTCTGAAGCACAGAAAAACTGTGTCTTTATGCTTTACTTTGATTAATTTCATAAATTTTAAGGTGCTGTACAATATCAACTGGATTAAAAACAGATTGTCAGTGAAACTGGCACATGAAATGATGCTCTAATTGCTGTACCCACAGTAGTCTGTAACAGGGAACACTCTCTCATAGAGAACAACAGTGACTTCTTTTTAGTCCAGGTTACAATAATATATGTGTAATTTGTTTTAATTTAAAAAAATAAAACTTTAATTTTACTGGAAGCAATATGAAACCACAGAGAAGTTCCTACAACTGTGAAAATCATCAAAAAAACAAGGCATGCTGGCGTGATGCAAGGGAAGTGATTCCTAAAATTACTCTGTCACTTCCTTTCCACTGTTCACCAGATTTACATTCAATGAATCAAAATGGAGAAAAAGAAAATTAGGTCATTGGAATCTGTAAATCCTGGGCCTTTACATCTTGGCTTTCTGTGGAGACAAAAGAGAAGTGACAGCATTATTTCATTGTCAGAAGAAATAATTTTGGCTCAAGAATGTGTTATGATCCAGCACTATCTGGTAGTGTGTAGAGTAAAAGAATATTTCAGTGAAGTAGCAAAGCAAAATGTCTAGGCAGGACAAGCACAACGATTTCTGACTCCCTGGATTCATTTTTTGCTATTCTGCTTGGCAGTACATTTAGAGTCACTCTACCAGCTCTTGTTAATTTCCTAACAGATGTGCACTCCTAAACCTCAAAACAGAACAAATGTCACTGAAGGAAACAGTAATGTTGTATGTCAGCATTGGAAAAGCTTCTCTTTGTTGTCATCTAGGAAAACGTCATCTAGGAATAATATTTCATAGCTCACCAGTAAATCACCTACTAGAAACAGCATAAATTCCACATTAAGGTTTATGTTGTTAAAGCCTTAAAAATACCAGAAAAAAAATGGCTGCAGTTCAGTTAATTCCAGAAGTACTAACCGAATTCAGGTCCTAAGCTGTTTGACTAAACTGTAGTCATATGAACAGTTCCCTCTGCTTTCCCTTTTGCTGAGAGACAGAGTTTGGGGTTCAGGCTATCCTAGCAGTATTTGGATCTGCTTTCCTCATGTCTGTGGCTGCTTCTCTAATCTTTTAATATAAATTGCTATCTAAAAGGCACGTGAAGGACCACGTAAGCTCACACAATGCTTAACAGCTGCACTGACTGCACCTCCTCTTGCTAATGAGAAACAGGTCAGTGACAGTGTTAATGGTCCAGGGTAAGTCTGGAGGTGGGAGGAAACGTGGTCATTTTAAGTGCAAAGAAGGAATCAATATGGCAGTTTTACCCACTGGACAGAAATAGGAATGACCTTTCAGAAAGACAGTAACAAGAAGAAACGCTTTCTGGTTCAATGAATCAAAATGAAACACATTGTCTCCTGAGCCAGGGCTTGGATCTACACAGCACTGAATGGGCTCCGTTCTGAAGGCTTTTGATAAGATCTGAAGGACTTTAACACTTTGCGTTAGGTACCAAATGAATTAACTTGAAAGAGACTGCAGGTCACATACAGACCAGGCATTATTAAACCCTGCCTCATACCAGGGCTTAAGCTTCTTGTTCACAATTACAACGGGATGTAATGCAGGATATTGTTAACAAAATATAGCTATGCAAACTGCTTAAAAGCTTTCAGTGGCATTGACAAGATGCAAAGCTCATAATTTCCACAGTCAGTATTTTATTGCACAATGCATTAAACTAAATTCAGTTAGCTCAAAGCAAGTTCATCTTATTTCACATATTAGAGTTTTTCAAGTTCATTTAACTTCAGCAGTGTTGCATTTGAGTTCCACGGAGAAGATAATGAGACATAGAAAGTCAAAATACATTGAAAAGGTACCATTTCAAAAATAATTCTTCCCCATATATTTGTACACATACTCCCACACATACATTCAGTGCCAGTTTCTGGTTCTGGGAATAGGGGGTTCCCTTTTCCACTTGTGTTACATTATGTTAATCGATTACTGAGACTATTGTTATTTACACTGAACTACCTACTCAGTTTTTGGGGTTTGAACATTTCTGCTGACAGTGAACAAGCCCCCAAACTCAACAGCCCCATGCTCAGTCTTGGAACACATTAAACAATGTATTTCACAAGTTTTGTGAAAATTTCTTTCCAATATGCCAGCTCATTCTGGTAGTAATTATTTTTAAAGCAAATCCCCCTCCCCTGCATCTTTTAAAGGCAATGAAGTAAAAATTCTTGTCATAACAGCAAATACCTAGCTATTGTATTTCTTCCTTTTCCTCTACATGATTTTTTGTGCTATTTTATGCATGAGCTCTGAGATTTGTGTATCATATAAGACCATCATAAGTAACATTCTCTCCCCCTTGAAGCCACTATCCCTATTAAATGTACCAAGGTAATCTCCAACATTTCTTACCTGGTCCAGTTTCACATGTTATAGGAAACTGTTCAAGGCATGGGCTTGACTGATTAGGATAAATCATTGTTTCTTGCACCCACCAGTATGGGCGATGGCCAAACAAAATCCTGACAAAAAATAAAATAAAATGAAGCAGAAATTCAATGAAAAGATTTTTACATAAGAAGGCCTCAGCAAAGCATCATAAATAATCTTACAAGAATATGAAGAGCTATATTTCCAAAGCTACTCTACAATAGTTCTACAGGTTCTTCTTATCACAATGCCATTTCAAACATATCTTAAATATCTTCATTGTGAATTCCTATTTTTTAATTACCGGGGAAAGCCTACTAGTAGATTATTCACAGAAAGTTTTCTAAACTTGAGGTACATACAGAAACTGTTATTAAAAATACCAAATTTTAAAACAAATCCAACTTCTTACCATTTAAATATGAGGTTGAACCAATCACCAATGACTGCCACCCATATCATTTTAGTACCAACCACTTGGTTGAGCTGAAACCAAAGAGGAAAATAAACTGAAAATATATTCCGGGGATCGCCAACATGTGACATAAAATTAAGGAAATCCTGGTAAGCCCTGTAGTCCCTCTGTAAATGCTGAATGATAAGCACGCCATTGCTATGAAGGAGATCCATCTTAGTGGATTAAACTGTACTTGAAATATAGTAAAGTTCTTTTAATCTTAAGTTTCTAGTGACGGAGAATAAGAATCATGGAGGGGATCTATTAAAAAGTGAGAGAAGGTGATTGACGTTGCCTTTATATTATATTGGTGTGGTGTACCCAGCCATTCCCGAAACACGTGGCTCCAAGTCTCTGGGAAAGCACATGAGTCTGTTAGCACTGGAAAGCTTTTTTGTTTGCAGATTTTAATTGTAGGAAGCTAAGTGAAATACATGCTGAGCAGCAGCAAATTGTGGGGAAAGTTTTGTGGAAACACAATGTGTGACTTGTGCAATCCTTTGTATGAACAGTTGGAACCTGTTTACTTAAGTTTTTTCACAGTTCATTTCTCTGCAGGATGGACATTAGTAATGTGTGTACTTCATTAAGTGCTGCCTGTATAAAGGATAGAAAGAATACACAAATTACTGATCTTTACAGAACTGTCACTGAAGCTGTACATTTCACTTTGACATAGAACTTGGCTACCATGCTGCAACTAATACTTTGCACAACACATTTTTTCGGTCAGGAAAATACAACCAGCATCCATGCATCAACAATGCTGCTGAGCTCTAGATTTATTTTTAAAGCAACAATATTCTTAAAATACTGAAAAGCAATTGTTTTCTTCCTACAAGAGGCCTGTTAATCCAGGGCACAATGCAGATGATGCTCAGTCTCTGAGTCATCTCTCGGTACCGCCATTCTTGTGCATTGCTTACATGACGCCAGTCCTACGTCCCTCTGCCAGAAGGAGCTGCAGCCCCCACTTCTTGCTGCCCAGCCTGACAGAAATGAGACCTGCTTTACACACCACAGCAAGGTTGGGAAGAGATAATCAGGAGTATTTCCCTGAACTATTCCCAAGTGAAGCACAGCAGTTCTCCAGAGCAAACAGCCAAGAGAAAACAGATTCTGCCACACAGCAGGAGTTTAAAAGATCATAGCAGATAATGTATTAGCATATCAGATTTGCCAATATTAGTACTAATAACTGTAGCATAGAAGATTATGTTCATTTAAGGTGGCTTCATGAAAAGAACTTTTTCTACAAGCGATTAAATGGATACTAAAAGCTTGATGATACCAACTTCTGATATTATTAGAGCAGCAAGAAGAAAACTTCAAGCTATTTATCAGGCTCTAATATTCTGATGTATTCACATCCTCTATCAAATTATTATCTGTGTATCTGAAACACTGTGAGTCAGAAGACAAAAGCAGCTCTATATATGTACTGCACACTTCCCTAATACTCTTTCCATGCACTTCAAGCTATACTGCACAAGCTGTGGAGACAAAGATATGAACTACTTAACTCTTTTTGCTGAAGAGGGGCTTAATGGCTTAAGAGGGCTTTATGATCTGTGGTCAGGGAAGTCACATGGAAACATTAAATAAATTCAACAAATAAGGCATGACAATTAAATGGATGTAGAAGATTTCTCTTCCTGACAATCTCACATTTACTTTAATTACTCCCATTTACTCTAGCTATTAATAGTCTGGTTTCAGAAATTTTTTAGCAGATTTAAATCCTATATGTTTATTGCTACCAACTGCATTAAGCCATATAGAAAAGCTTAAAGTTTCTATGCACTGTTTCGGAATAACTACAATATTTTTCTATATATTGACTGAATTATTCACTTCAACTGGTGTTATCTGATTTCAAGGGAAATCCTTCCAAATGCAAAATTTCAGGATATTTCAACAAAAAATACTTCCTATCTATTTAGCTGAAAGTATTTGAGGAGGTTTGTTTCTTGCTAAGCTGTGTACCTTATTGGTTTTCAGAGTGTGCAGCAAGGCAACTGTCATATAAATGAATGGATGGAAACAATTTTCCCTCTCCCAGTACTTACCCAAGACCATACTTGTTAAAAAATCTCTCTCTAATAACTCTTTATACTTTATTGCTAAAGAAAATGTTCTTTTGCAACATTTTTTTACTGCAAAAGTATCTCGCCTTTAAACTTAAGTAAGACTTAAAATAACAACAATAAAAAATCACTCGTTTAGACATGTCTGGGTTTACTATACAAAAATGTGGAAAATTTAAGTCTGTTTTTCAATCTAGTTTAGCAAGAATAGTTAGCTTCAAACATGAGTGCAAACATGTCAGTTGGTGTCTGAATAACAGACATCTTACTTCTAGTACTTGGTTAAAAGAGCAACAACTATAATGAGGTTAAGTCTAAATAACTATTGTTCTATTAGGAAAAAATATTTTACAGTACATAAGTTTCCATCAAGATACAATTTAATGTCCTCAAGAGAGTCTACCAAGTAATAAAATAGATCATTTTACAGTCCCTCTTTAATGGCACCACTGTTACCCAATGGTATCCGAAAAATTGCCTCTGAAGCAGGATGTGCAGAACCACTGCAGTAACTTTTTGCATGTTTGTTTTATTTATAAATTCAAATCCACCCACCCATATTATCTATGCACTAGGACAGTGATGCATCTGCTCAGGCTGAACTCTCCTTCAGACAGAACCCCTCACACTTCGGTTCTCCAGAAACTTTGTAAATATAATGTTTGGAGATAGATCTTGGCAACGTTTCAGTAAAGTAACCTCTTTTAGTATAAACGCTGAAGATCTCCTGATACTAATTGTCAGGAGTTTTTTGCTGATTCTTATGCTTAGATAGAAAGATAAGCACCTTAAGACATAAAGACTAACAGTAAGCAAAAAGGCTTTCCTTTTCTCCTACACTCTTTCTGAGTGTTTGAGAAGCTCCTACATCCTCCCCTTAGAAATAGCAGAGGAGTCATGTTTATAAAGGATGTTTAAAAAACCTCAACAAACCCACAATCTACAAAACAGACACCATGGAGGTTTTGGAACATGTAAGCATATTTCTGTGGGAGAGGCAGTTTTCACTGTGCCTGGAACCTCTCATGATCCTGCTCCATCCAAGAGGAAGTCAATAACTGACATGCTAGTAGTCTCTTCTCCTGCTTGTCATATTACACAGCCAACAGAAGTCTGAGACACTGAAGACTTTCCAAGCTGTAATAACTAGCAAAGATGGTGAAACATATCTTGAAGTACTATATTTAATAACTTGTTTGACAAAGGAGAAATACTTCCTCAATAGAGCTTCCCTCACTCCTTCTCTATGCAAAGCATGACAAAATGCTTCTGTAATGCACTTAGCACTTCAAAGTCATGCGAGATAATAAATAAAATAAAACTATTTGCCGTATTTTAGTACTGGAATTTCAAGGAAAAGTAGTGGTCTATACAAAATGGTCAGAAAGTGTAGGCAATTACGTTTTTAAATCAAAACTTTCTCTTGTTTTGACATTGGAGAGCCAAGGTTTGGCCTTCACATAATCAAATCAGTTCTTAGTTCAAAGCAAAAAACCTGTCAAATGCTATATGTTCATATAGTTTTTAATTTATTGATAATTTCTTGATTTATTATGTTTTCCAAGACATACAAAATCAGAGACTTTACATATGTGTGTGTGAGTGTGTATGCACACACACATAAAATGTAAAAACAAGAGTCATGCTGATGATCCACTGAAGGAAGGATAAAACATTTACAGCTCCCTTGCATCTACATGTTAGAGCAAATATTACATAACAGTCAACAGATGTTGTTAAGCAAATGTTTGCAAGGGAGGGAAAAGCCATCAAAGCAAACATTTTTTGAAACACTGTTAATGGAGGCCTATGTACTGGGCCTAACTTTCTGGTACATTATGCTTAGTTAATCAAACAATAACATTAATTTCCACACCAGTATTTCCATTGGCACTGGACCAACTACAAGGATTAACAAGCAATTTACTAAGTTCACCAGCAGACTCTGTACACAACAGCTGACAGGTATTTTCTCAGGTGTGAATATTTTCAAAGTGGAACACTGAGAAGATACACCTTAATTTTTGAATTAGGAAGAGAAGAATATTTCAAGAAGCTTGCTCTCTCTCTTTTTCTCTCTCTTTCTTTTTATTTTCTTTCTTATCCCATGCCCTCGTCTATTCCTCATTGGACCCAGGCTTTTTTAGGGTTGGACTGACCAGTAGAGGTTCAGCAATAGCTGACATGATCCAGTCTCCTTCTCTTCATTCTGCCACCTTAATCTGATCTTTCCTAGTTAGTATAGTCATTAGACTTTGCTATAAAATTAACTATGCAAGCACATTAAACCAACAAAACTAATCTGTGCACTGTAACAGTAACTGCCAGAGCTTAATACTTGTTTACATTAGTTTGTGTTTGTATGTAAAGCAGTATAAATGATACAAACAATGCAGGGAATACAATTCTGGCATGCCCATGAAAAAGACACATCTAAGGAATTTTACTTATTTTAAGTATGAAGAGCTACCTTTTAGAAATTAGAAGCAACCTAGAGAGGATAAAATTCCTTCAAGTTCCATGAACTGCAGGAAGAAATGAAACTGAACCCACTAGGGCAACAATCTCCGACACAATTTTTTAGTTCCGTTTCCAATAAGATCCCTGTCTTACTGTCATTCTCTAATCCCTGAAACTACCCTGCTCTAATTCTTAAAACTTGCCCTATGCCAACCATGGCCCAGGCAGTCAGAAGCCTGCCACAAGAAGTAGCTGAGTCTGTTTATTAGCACCAGCTCTTCAATTTTGTGTTCCTTTAGAATGTCCTCCTAAGCTGCAGTAGCTTTCCAACCCTGAGCTAGACTTTTCAGCTGCCTCTTAATCCACACTGGAACAGCCCAGGATGGACTTTCTGTTAGCAATAAAAGAAAGCAACAGATTTTTGTTGGCAACACTCTGCCCTTCAGTTTGCCTGCAGGGAACTGTCACCCTGCTGCTACTGTGTCCCTTTGAACCTTGAGTTTAACCAAGTAACCTGGGGTTAAAACGACACCCATGAAGAGCTGAAAAATGCAGAAAAGGGGTACCTAGCAAAATTAATTGTCTCCATTCAAGGTCATAGTGCTAAAAATAGGGTAAATCACTGCTGGAACTTTCTTCCATCCATGACTACTCTGTGGCTTGCTACGACAGACATTTAGAAAAAACATTTCAGAACAAGTGTCTGGACTAAAGTTACGGTGGGGTGGCTGCCAGCATTTCTGTCTATGGAGTCTCTTGAATCAGACCTAGTAGAGGACTGAAGAAGCATCTGACCTGCACTGATTTAGGTCATGAGGCCACATTCCTGTTTGTAGCTGGCAAGAGCCATCAGTTTGAACAGAAGACTTGCCAAAAATCACCGCGCTTCCCTGAAACACACGCCTGGAAAAATGATGGTGGACAGTAGCGGGAATGGTTGAAGATAAGTTACAGTATAGTTTATGTCTCTCAAAACCTCTAAATCAATCAGAAAAGAGATCAATTAAGGTACGGATTCTGCCAGTAAATGTCACAGGCTATATTTAGCCTTTGGTGGGTGAAAGTGTAAAACAAAGGAATAGGACTAATGAAATCTAGAAAAACATCACTGACGAAAAAAGATATCTAACATTTTTGAGCTAGTGCCAGCTACTGTGGGGTGAACCCATTATCTGTGATAACAAAAGGATTCGGAAGAGACCAAGCTGTAGAACCCACCAAAAGTTTATGGATTAGAAAACAGGACTTGTTTAGATTAGTTTAACTTGTATTTACTAAACTTCAGGAGCTGGGAAGTTTGTATATTCAGAAAGTTTCAAGCTCAAATAATAAAGGCTAATGATGTGAGGGGCAACACTAAAACTTTATACTAACAGCATGCACTTGGCTAGGAGAGAAATGCTCCTAAATAAAAAAAGCCATAAGGTATAGGTCCATAATGTCCAAATTCATACATGGCTAGGTTATCATCCTTGGACCAGCACAACTTCAGTACATTTAAGAGTGAGGCAGGTAAGAAACAGGGGTCTATTAGCTTTAGGAACAATGCTGAGGAAACTGAAATCTGGAGAACAGCATGTCCAAGTCAAAGACGACGGGAATACAGTGGGGTAGAAGTGTTTATACAAGAAGTTTGTAAAAGAGTAATGCAACTAGTAGTTGGTGGTCTCAGCTCAGCCTTTACTATGCATCCAGTGGGTGGAAGCTAGTAATTAATACTTTTAGACAGCAATCCTTGGAGCCATGCTAAATATATGGTATTCTGGGATTAACTAAATAGCACTGGCAATAAACTAAAATTAGGAGCAATTCTTTAGTTACGGTAACAAAAATATTAAAAGTAGCATTCATAATAAACGGAAGGCTGCTACCTTGGATCACAAACTAGTACTTATCAAGAGCTAGAAGGGAATATAAGCAACAGGAGAAAAAACAGCCACACTGTCATAAAGAGCAAACTCACTATGACAGAGGTTTATGGCAAATGTTTGACTGGGTCCAGGCACAGCTACTGTATGGTGGATTTGTTCACACTAAAAAGGACTGAAATTACCCCTGCAGGTCAGTCTCCTGTAAGAATGAGCTTCATCCACACTCTTGAAAGAATTCAGGCCGGACGACTTAAAAGGCAATTCGGAACCTCACAAAATTTAAGACCGGTTACCGCAAGCGTGTTCCGTGAGTAAACCAGACACTGGAAACAAGCTGTGTCTTCAGAGAAGCGTAAGTGAGCCGGGCTGTTCGATTCAGCACGAAGCAGGCTGTTTGCCTACACTGGCCCTGCAGGCAGCCCCACAGCCACCCCACCAGCAGCCCCGGAGAAAGCATTTCAACACCAAACAAGCATCTCCGAGGGGAAGGGGCGGGACTCACGGCTGCCGCTCCCTCACGGCACCGGCCCCGCCCGCCCCGCCCCATCATGGCGGCCACGCCCCTCACCGCGGCCACGCCTCGCGCTCGTTACCGCAGCAACGGCCCGGCGGCCCCCGGGGTAGGGCTCAGCCAATCAGCGGCGCGCTTGCTGCGGGGCGGGCGGGAGCGGCCGTTGGTGGCGGGAAGCTGCGCGGGTCGGACGCGGTGGGTGCGGGCTCGGGCCCGGGGCGCAGCGCGGGGGCGGCTCCCGGGGCGGCGGGAGGTGAGGGGGCGGTGAGGGGGCGGCGAGGGGGCGGCGGTGCCCCGGCAGCGGCCGTCGGTGCCTCCCCTGGCGCAGTAGCCGAGCGCTGGGAGAGTTGCAAGGGGAAACGCGGCTCCCACTGAGCCAATGGTAACAACAAAAGTAGCTTGCGCGAAGAGGTTTGAACAACAACGCGGGGCGGTAAAACCAGCCCTGAGCGTTTGTCCTGTGAGTTAGACCTGCTGCCATTGCCTCCTGTGTCCTGACGCTGCATCTGTTTGCTTACAGGTTTGGTGCGGCACTATGAGTAGTGCACAGACAGAAGATGAAATAACACTCTTTGAAAGAGATATGAAAGAGTTTTGGATCCAGTTTAAAATCAGTTATAGCACTGAACAGATCAATCAGACTTCAGCACTGAGAGATCTGTGCAAGGAGACTATAGAAGCTCTTTCAGGTAAAAAAGCTGTATGCTCCTATTAACTCTACTTTTTGCAGGTTATCATAAAAATTCTTCAGATAACTGAAGTAACTTTGCCTTACAGAGAAATGGTCAAAGAAGCTGAAAGAAGAGGACTTGATGATTGACAAAATTCAGGAGTATAAGAATGGTACAGTATGGTGTTTTATTTATTGTGTCAAACCTTTATAAAATTAGCTTAATACAGCTGAATAGTATGTTTAACTTCACATTTAAAAATTTAAGTAATAACATCAGAATGAAGATAGAATTAAAACCAAACATATTTGGTTGCTTACAATGTAAATTTCAAGTCAAAAGCAGTGTGTTGAAAAACTTCGCTGATGATGAAAAAATATAAAAGTCTGGCAAAAGTTCTCTGCATAGAGCTTAAGTATTTAAAACAATGAAGTATCAGAATTTTCTGACGGCAGTAGGAAAAGTAAATTAAATTGCTTAGTAAAGCTACATATTGTGAGCTTATTTATGCCTTTTCCGTATTAGTAAGAGAATATTGTCAGCTCATCAGTCTAGGGTTAACTTTGAATTTTGTAAACTTCAGAATATCAGGTAAAAATTACTGCAACTCTCACATCAGTCAGCGTTTCCATTCTTGGCTTTCTGTCATTATTTGTGGGCAGGAGCCACCATCTTCAGGCTTTGAAGATGTATACGGTGCTGGCACCAGAAACAAATTTCATCTGATTAAAATATCAGAGCAGCTCCATAGTTTGTAGTTTCTCTTAGGATTAACTTTCACTTTAAGCTTTCATATGATGCTCTTGGTATAGTTAAGCTAATTTCTCTCTGCAGCTAAGGTAGCATGCATTCCACTGTGTTCTATTCACATAAATTATTTCAAACTACTTAAGTTTTAAATATCAGGGACATACTTAATCAACTGTTTATATTCATATTTTCTTGCCTCCTTTCAGAGATTGTCCAGCAGAGCAAATATGTAGCAGAAAAAGAAGAGCAGTTGACAGAAATAAAATCGAAGCTAAATGAAGAAGAAGAGCAGCAGAAAAACTTGACTGGCAGCATCCAAGAGCTTAAAGAAGAGTTGATGAAGAAAATGGAAAGTAAGTAAGAAAAGGATAATGAGTAAATTTTCTTAATTGAAGGAAGGATTGTTTTCAACACTTGCTCTTTATGGCTTTTTTGCTGTTCTAAATGGGTTTTTTTATGTGCTTGTTTTGCCTTTGATACTTATGATGGATTTTAAAATTCTAGTAAAATCTTCTAAAAAGGAAGCCGCCAAGGAGAAAGTGGAACGAGTGAGCAAGATTAAAGCATTGTTTAAAGAGCGTCTTGGATTGGAGATGCGTAGAATTTACGGTAGGTTTCTGTAATTTCCGTAGTTTCTGCGTGCACTGATACAATGTGGTTCACATTGGATTGTGCAGTGAGAACACACGAGCTTACACACCTGATCAGTTGGCTTAGTCCAGCTACTACAATTGTCTCTGAAATGGCAAAATATGTTAAAATGCATTTGTCTTGCAAAGAGACCACCAGGGTTGCTTAATTTGTCAGCATTCTAAGAATATTAAACTAACTTTGTATTGTGATTTTTAGTCATCATTGTGACTCTGTGGTGGAGGTTAATGGTGTTAATTAATTCTGTTTGTGTTTATTTTAGATGAGCAATTACAGTTTATATTCAGACACATTGACCACAAAGATCCTGACAAGCCATACATGTTTACTCTTTCCATAAATGACCAAGGGGACTATGAAGGTATGTGAATTTTCAACACTTAAATAAGAGGACTGAATCTGATGCCTCTATTTGAAAAAAAGGAGGAGAGGAGTAAAGTGCAGTTTAGTTGTAATCTTTTATCTTCCAATTTCTGAATGAAAAATCTTGCAATGGTAACGTTTCTTTAATTATGTTAATGTAATTATAAGGATGCTTCATTTTATAGTTTTTTTGTGCTACAGTGGGTGTGTATGCTGACAGGCATATTTCGACGTCTTCCAGAAGCCTAGAGGGTAGAAAAAGGGTGACATAGGTGAAAGAATAAAACTTGAAATCCAGCATTTCCCTTCTGTAAGGGCACAGCCTTTTGAATCTTAAAGCTGGTTTTGCTATATGGATCTTACTTCAGTTATGGAATTCGAGTGCTGGATAGCTTCTAGACAGATGCTACTGGGGCTGTGCCATGCCTCTAGGTAGGAACTGAACAGATTTCTGTTTTTACTAATTCAGATTTAAACTGTTGAAGTTAAAAGTCTGTCACATGCTGGGCTACATCAGTTTACAGTCTGCCTGCCTGCAGAGCAACAAAACAGTTTAGGGATGTGTTTGGGTTTTTGAGAAGGCTGTGGGTTCCTGGGAATTGCTGTAACAGCTGAGGTAGGAGCACAGCACTGATTGGGAGGTCAGGAAATCAAAAAACCTGTTATGTTCTTTGAGGCTTTCTCTTTGCTGAAAGAAAATGAGGCTATTCAAAAATAACACAGGTGGAAGCTAAAACATGAAAAGATAACAAGCTACATTAGTATTTGAGAAGCATGGAAAAACACTAACACTGATTTTTTTTTTTTTAATAGTAGTTTAATCTTTTGCAAATTTGTGTCATTTTAGTGACTTCCTGTACTCCTCCTCTGGATTGTATTGCAGAGTTACAGCTCAAACTGAGAGAAACTAACAATTTTTCTGCATTTGTTGCCAACATCAGAAAAGCTTTCACTGCCTTATCATATAAACAGTCTGCATGAAACTAGTTTGTACCTCTCTTTCTGGCTGTAGAGCCCTCTTATTTCCTTCCTGTTAGTGAAAATATGTATTTATCCATGTCTGACTCTTAATTTCTAAATAAAGATAATGAAAGCAGTATTTTAGTCCACTGTTACCTAGACACATTTTGGATCATTCTTCGAAGAACAGTATCACCAATTACTGCCTTAACTGAATGTCTCTGGACATGTAAGTTTTGCTCCATTACATCCATTAATGATGAAATGATTTTTATTCAGCTATCCCAGGGAGATAACCAAAATAAAGTACCTTCTGTAGTTTGTGTCTCTTTACGAAAAGCACTGATATGTCTTTCAGGTTTCTGTGTGGTTGGAATAGGCCTGAAACCTATTAAAAAAATAGGTGTGCTGAAGCTTAGCAGTTACCTCAGTTACCTGTGTCACAGGTCATGGTCTTAATTTTTACCCTAACTTGTAATCTAGAGTGTTAGCGTTTCTATTCATGCATCTAAATGGTTGTTTTTCTTCTGGTCTGTTAAACTTTGTCATTGGAAATTTTTTGACATAGCAAAGCCTGAAGTATAATGTATTAAAGTATGAAATATAGTGATGACAGATAAATCATGTGTGTATTTTGCATCTTATCAAGAAGACTATTACTGTCACAGTGCTCAGCTTTGATTTAAAATATTCTTGTTCTATCTTGTAAAGTGTTTTCGTTTTTACAGAATATTTAAATGGACAGTTGCAACAAGAAAGAAAATGCTTCATTTGATAATATACCATAGTTCAAATAAAATCTTAACTAAGTTCAGTCGTAGAAGTTCTAGTGAATCAGAAACTAATATGTAAGACCCAGTCATTTAGGCATGTTTAAATCTGGTGATTAGATCTTATCTGATCTGATAAAGTATTCTTAGTACAGTTGAAAATATTTCCCAGTCAGATGTGAACTGTATTTTAAATCACTTGGTTTGTCTAAACTCTTGATGGATGCACCACAGACTACACCCTAATCTTCTAAGAGTGCAGCTTAACAATAAAAAGAGATAATATAATCTGCCATTTCTTCTTCCCTATAGAGCATAATTTGCTGTTCTCTAAATAATGCATCATTTTCCTTGGTATGCCCTATTGATTTTTTTTCTTGTATTACAGCCAGTTATACACAAAGAGCAGTAAGAAGGGTAAAGGTGCCAAATGATTACACTGCAGTTTTGGAACAGAATGGCAGCAGAGAATTACTAAGCACTTCTATAATGACATCTCAGATCAAACAAATCCTCAATTTCTGCTTTGTCCATAAACCCTGTGTCCTCTCTGAGAATTCTGTAACTGACAATGGGACAAAGAGGTAAGGGATGGGAACCTGACTTCAAGGGTCTCATTGTTCATTAGTGGATTTGCCTCCTTTTCAATCATATTAACAGGAGTATTTAAGTTGCAGGTATTTCTTTCAACTAATTGCTTGTACCACTTAAGAATGCTGTAGGCACTTTTATGTAGGTCAGTGTGCTAGCCAGGAGTTAAAAAAAATTTATTGAGCCAGCTCTGCACTTCCCACTTGTATCATCTCTCCGAGGCATTACAGCTGCTGTTGGCATCTCTTCCTTCCTTGTATAGAAGCCCTTACCTTCCATGTGAGAAAGCCTATCCCTTCTGGCTTCTCACTAATGGCATTGCCCTCATATCCAGCATGACTATTCATTTTGAAGCATACCCTTGCCCTACCTCACCTGTCTGTGCCAAGCACCTCTGAGCTGCTCTGAATGTAAGAACTCCAGCATGCTCAACCAAATATTTTACTGCTGTTGTATGAAAGCAAACAGAGAGGCAGAACACAACCACCTCATTTCCATGATTTCCAATGGAGCTGTTTATTCATTAAGGGTGTACCTATTGCTCGGACACCCTCTGTACCGTATGTGATTTGATCATCACAGGAGAAAGAAACTGAACTGCCTTGAGTAATGAAGACAAATGTTCAAACTTAGTGCTATTTTCTTTTCTTGTTAATCCCAGGCATGAGTAATTGGTGACAAAATGAATTTGTCAAGATTGCTGTGCACAGAACATAAAATATGTGACAACTACTTTATTGGAATATACATTCTTAGAAATTATTTGCTAGAGAATATGATGTACCTGGTTGTAAATGTCCTGTGCCTATGCCTAAAGCAAAAGTTTGAAATATTTATTGTGTGTAATTTAAACCTTTTGGAGCTAGAATAATGTACCTGCTTGTATTTGCCAAAGCAAATCAGAGAGAGATCTTACTTCCACTAAAACAGAGCCAGGCATTCCAAAAGTGGGTTAAAGTTAGGAAAGTGTATACAATAGATTTGCTTTTTTACTTACTCTAAAATACGAGTAAAACTGGCCTGTGACTTCCATTAAAGAGCCTCGTGCTAGTGAAAGATCTGTCTTGACATTTTAAAACCTTTGTGCCTTTAACAAATGCACTTAGTAGTTCTAGAATGTCACACACCTGGATCTGTGGTAATTTGGAATTTTTTATTATGAAGCTGCACAATACAGTGATATCAAATAATAGTAAAGACAATGAGGATAACACAATAGACTGACCCAACAGATACAGCTATTGGGACCCCAGTGTGCTGGATAGTACACAAATACAGACTGAAATGTCCCAAAGAGCAGATGGGAAAGCGCTTGAGCTCAAAAGCAATATGCGACTTAGGGACTATAACAACACAATCAGCTAGTGCTGGTGCTTCTTTTATTAGCAGGATCTTAAGGCAGACATAGATTCTAATGAAGGTCAGTAAAGGCTTTTTTCATAAATCAGTTTGCCCAATGCTGAACATCACTTCCCCTTTCAAAGTGCTGACCCAGAATTTGCTACCAAGGGTCAAGTCTGAAATGTGTGGGCCAGGAACTAATGCTGACAATACAGCAAACTGCTGATGTTTTGGTGCTCAGCACCTCATCAAATTTATCTCATAGCATGTTTTAAAAAATCTGGGGGGAAAGTGTTGAATTTATGAGATTTTGGAAATACACTGTGAATTTAAAGGCTGCTAGGAAGACAAAAGAATACTAAATGTTAATAGCATATGTATCAAATGCATTTAATCACTATTGTTTGTATGCTAGCAGGAGGTCAAATTACTGTGAGAGTCCTTCTGGCTAACAGAACAGTTTTTTTACACACCTATTCAAACAAGAGTTGGAGGTGGTTACTCTTGGACATTGTTAGATGTATTCTGAAAAGCAGACAAGTATGGGCCACACTTGTGAAAATCAAAACAGACATGGAAGTTATGCTGTGCTTGTGTCATACTGTCTTCTCTAATGCTTCAATAAACTGAATTTATTCAGTACCTTAAAATTGTCTAAATTAGTTCTGTCACTGTAATACTGTAACATTGCTGTGAATTCATTTGTGATTTATAACTTTTTAGAAGCTCTGCTGAGCTTGACATAACAAACATATACACACATAAATCAGCCCCACAAGCAGAGTATGTATTTTAACTGTTTGAATAAGCTATACTAAATAATTGTGGTAATAGTCTTACCTTTTTGAAAGCAATAGTTGCACTTCAGTTATATGAAGCATTACTGCTAAAATAGGATTGTGTGCCTGAAGGGCTGGGAGGAATGGCTCTAAGTGCCAGACAGTGACACTCCATTCTTTTTATCCATATTATCCCTAATCACTCTGGCAGCTCCACACACAGAGTAGACCCTTTAGAGTCTTGAGCTTATAAACAAGCTGTTGCAGCAGAAGCAGAGGCACTGAAGCCTGATTTCCTACAGATCTCTGGTTTCATCCTTAAACAGTGCCATTCTCTTCATTGTAGTATCTCAACTCTTTACAGTCTAAGGATCAGAGCCATAGAACCACTGCTGAATTATGCCAGTTTGGCCCTTGCTTGGCTGCTGCTAAAGGTGCTGGACACCAGTTGTGCCCTGCCTACCCTTCTTCCAGTGCACTGATTTGTGGTTCTCCTCTTTACCTGACTGCTGACTTTAAGTACATTATAAGAACAGGGATAACCGCAACACAATCTCCTTTTCAGATTTGGACTAATTGAGCAACACGTTTGAAAGTTGTTGGGGAGACTGACAGAAGCTAAAAATAGAGTTTAGTCATGCAAGTGTGTGGTGGTTTTTCATATGACCTTTTATATATATATATAAGTAATTATACACTGGAATTATTAATTGAAAGAAGATACAATTAGCATCAGTTTGATTTTCTTCCTCCAGTCACAGCATGTTGAACAATGCTAATTGCTACTGACTCACCTGTTTTGAGACTGATGGGTAACTCTCTACATGGGAACATGCTCTTTGACTGACTTGCCTCAATGGATTATTTTGCACTGGCTACTGGATCAGTTCTTCATTATGTTATCTTCTACACCACAGCTTCAGCTGGAATAACTGCCTGGGCAGAGAAACAGGTCTGTTGAACACCAGCTATGTATCATTATTTTGATTTAGAAGCATGCTACACCTCATACTGATGGCAATTGCAATTATCATAAAGGAATCCAGGCTTTTAAGAGAAGACTGCATACATTAACCTTTTGGCTAAGTGAGGAGTAGGTCAAAGTCATAGGTGACCTCGTGGGTGGCTGAGTAGCTAAGTTACAGCACAATACATTAATGTAAATGCTTACCTCATAGGTTAAAAACAGGCAGACAACTAATACTTAGCTTCCCATGCAGAGCTAATGAGACAAATTTGCTTGTCTAACTCCATGTATGACAACCTCATAATGGAAAGACAATGCAGAAAATTGGTAGTTTTGGTTTTTTAGTATTAGTTGTATCAGCATGACTTACTGGCCTGTATTTTCTTACACTTATTGCACTTACACTTATTGCAAAGGTAGATAAGCCATCTGATCTTTCTAAAGGAAAGAGGGAAATCCTCTCCTGACATGCAATTCTCAATGCTGTCAACTGCAACTCTGCAGCAATTACCTGTCATTTTAGGCTCCAGCCTTCTCTAAGGTTAGTCCACAATTCTGACAGTCTACTTGGGACTCTAGTGCACTAGTGATCACCTTTACTAAATGTTGTGCTAATGGCATCCCAGCGAATCCAAATATGAAATTCAGAGTTGATGTGAATGCAATTTACATGAGAAAGATAGTTTACTGCTTCCAATTGCTCCTGCTGTTTCCCTTTGCTGTTAGCAACCCATTTTTCTTCTCCCAAATAATACAGTTAGCAGTCTATAATAGTTACCTGTCAAATCTTATAGAGGATTTCTTCTGTGAGAATTCTCCCATGCAGAACAGCTCTGTTTGTGCTGGATGCTTGGACAAGTTGCAAGAGTAGCACAGACCATCACAGATTAACTATATGTAATCTCAATGGTTCATACACTCTTTGACAAAAAGTCTTTGAAAAAATAAGATTCAGTTAGTAGGAAATTGGTATTATAATGGAACAGTTATTAAAAAAAAAAAAGGCAGCTGCTTCTAGTCTGGACAGCAGTCCTGGCTGTTGTTTACATCCACCCAGTCCCGGGGGTACCAGAGCTTGGGTCATCACTTCCTTGACATTGCTGAAGGACCAAATGTTGGACCTTTAAGTGAGCTATTTACATGCAAATCCTTTTCTGGAACTGAAATATGATGAGACTGTCCCATAAAGTAACAGCTGTGGGCAGTGATCTCACTTGGCAGATAGTTCAGTGAGAAACCACACACAAAAATGAGATCCAGGAACACCTAAATGCTTTGGATGAATTAAGTTTAATTTAAGCTTAAATGAGAGACTAAACAAAAATAAATGTGAAATAGCAAGCCTTTCTGGTAGGAAGCAGCTCTTTCAAAGATACCTTAGGAGAGCAACAGTAATTAAAATTACTATTACTGGGAGTTAAAAGGTGAGGTTATCTTCATAATCTCAGAAACAGGACATAAAATTGCTAGTTAGATTAAAGTGAGAAAGCGGATGCAAATTTAATTAAAGAAGGATCACATTTCATCCTTGGATTTCAGAACTTTTTTTGTGAGGGGAGATTGCAAAAAGTTGTGTAAACATGCAAGAAGTATGGCAGTTGTACAGGGACTTTGCTTTGTTGTTCTGGAAAGAGTGAGAAATAACCTGCACAGTATTTTCTAGGGAGAGGACCTTGCACTTTGAAGTGTTTAAAAAGTATAAAACCTCCACCCACTATGGTGTTTTTCAGATGTCTGTGAAAAAGCATTAATTTGGGAATATATGTTGCCAGCCAGTAGCTTAACAAAGTATGTTACCTTTTCATCTAATCAGTGATCTATAGCACTAACATTACAAGTAGGTCATGCTGCTCTTACAGACAAAACCCACAATACTAAACTTCTAATTACTTCATTTTATATTGCACTTTCCAGTGACTAAAAGCTAACAGTTGTGTGTCACATGTAAACAATTACCTTTAAAAGTCAGAACTTCAGAAACATGTCAGTGTTGCACACAACTCTGCATTTAAGAAATCCCTCTACAAGAATCATCATTGGTTTGGCAGACTTGGGGCTGGAGAAGGTGGGTATAAAATACAAATCGTCATCCTGTTCTGTGAAACCCACTTAAGCCACTTAAGAAGGCAATTAGCTGACAAGAGTCGACAGTGTAAAATCTGTCCAGGGGCAGGACTAACTGCAGCAGAATGGATCACCAAAAAGACCAAAAACCCCAGCATGATTTAGGGAAACAAGAACCCTCCACCCACACTAGCAGAGCTGGGACTAACATCCCTCCACACAAGCTCCCAACTTCCTGTCCATCACAGCATGAGCTACTGAGTCATGCAAAAATTTGCTCATCTGGCACAGTTACACATTTGGATTCCTTCCACTCACCTTCTAAATCTACAGGAAATTGTGTCACTGACTTCTGACTCTTCTGAACCAGCAGATGTCCTGTTGTCATTTGAGAGCTGCTGTGTTTCTTGCTGTCATCTGAGAGCCACTGTGTTTCCTGTAAAGGGACCTTTACAGACTTACAGGCAGAACATAAAAAAGTCTTGCTCTTTATCACATTATCCTGAGCTGCGTTCTGTACACATTGGCTCTCCCTTGTGCTATGTAAGTTGAGGGGTATACATGGCATAGGGAGCAAAAGACGTTAGACATACAGCTGAACAATATTCCACCTAAGTAAATCTCTTCATAAATATCTTCAATGAACATGAACTGAAATGCTGTATTAAATGTAACACCAGAGTCTCTATTTATTATCACAGAGACATATTAACAACTACAATTCTAAAGAACTACAGTTCTTTAAACACAATGCAAATCCCCAGGTTTACTTCTCTTCCAGTGGCAAAATTTCAACTGGTGTGTGAAGATATGATTGGTACCTGTGTTATGAGAACTGTTGCCCCAATTTCCTGTTGAAGTTATCAGAATGTTTTTGAGCATCCCATTTCTAAGTACTTCCTCATCATCTTTTAATGCTGCACCAGAGCCTGCCTGATAATGGTATTTTGTAGGCTTTACTTTGGTGAGCTGCAGCTTTTCCTTTGGAGAACCACGTGCAAGAGTGGCTCTCCTCTCACTTCCACAAGAGGCTAGTAGGTGGTGCTTTGCTGAGTGACAGTTTTGCCTAAATGAAAACATCTGAATGTCTTTCTAAGAAACTCTGCTCACGTAGACTGAAAAAAGACAGCTTTTCCAAAGTGGGCCCAGCTGGACATTCAGGAGTTATTACCATGCAAAATTTTAATTTTGAAATCCTAGAAGAATGTCCTTTTTTGATAATAAAAATATTTTAATTTGTATAGAGAGAACTTGTCCTTCCAACACTTCCTGTTACAAATAGTTTCATACAAGAAATAACATAAAATACTGCAGTGATGAACACAGAAAAGACATACTTGGATCTGTCCAAAGAGTGCTGGAGTCTACAGTGTGGGTAACAATCTTTGAGCTAAAACAAAGGAAAACACTGTCTGCATCTCATAGAAAAAATAAGAAAACCAGCACTACATTTCTAATACTTATGTTTATTATGAAAGTGTCTCCAAATTTAAATAGCCCACAATACTGGTTGGTTCCAGAGATTTTATGAGGAATAATTATTTTCCGTATTAGAAAAAACCCCAAACCCAGTCAAATAAAAGACAGAATAACTCCCAAAGTTCCACACAGTAGCTATACATGAAAGGACTTCTAGCTAGTGCATCTCTGTATCCAAGACACGAGTTCCTACACATCACTGCATTTCTGAAAGAGTTGCTCAAGCACAGGATTGTCATGAAAACACAGGTGAAAATGTGTCATCCGCCTCACCCTGACTTGCAACAGTCAACATGCACAGTATGGTATGAGAGCTTGTGTGAAGTTAAACCCCAGAACAGCAAAAAGCTGAAGCTCAGCAGAAGCCAGAAAATGTGTAAAATTTTGTTGCACCCATTTTCAGTCATGTAAGATGATCGTTTCTGCTTTTTGTCTGACACATGTGATCACTGACATAACTCCAAATGGTATTTCCTTCAGGTTTTTAATTGAAAGCAATTTCAAAGATTGAGAATTCTGTAGAGACACACTCAAACACTGTGTTTTCATTGCAACTACAATCAGAAATCTTTACAATTAAAGGCTATACATGTACACTACCTTTCCAAACTTCCACTAGAGCTTTTTAAAAGAAAAGAGAAAAAAGAATAACGTCATCTTACTGAAGTTCCCATTAGGTCTCTGTTCCAAATCAAAACCAGTCAAAACAAGTAATACAAACTGGTTTTACTTCGTGGTTTAAAGGCAACTGTAGTTTGCAGAACATTGAAGTTAGGCCTAAGGGGTTCTACACTACAGGAAGGGTAAAAATTATTCAATACTTCTCTCCCACAAATGTCATAGGAAGTAGACAATAGGGGACATACAAAAATGAATTGTAGCAAAGAGATTAAAAAAATACCAAAGCATCAACTGTATAAAACCAATGGTAGCCCATATTTCTCTGAGATACAGAAGGCTGTGGTAATGAGAAAATGAATTAAATGGGCATTAGGCTTCCTACTAGAGCACTCTGTGCAAAACACAGAGTGTCTCAATCAACCAGCATTCATCTTCAGTGACATGTGCTGCAGGGTCATGGCTTTTGCCCTCATGTCCTGTTCAGAACCAGAAAGTGATTTTCACCTGAATCAGATACAGATTTAGACAACAATCACTTCACTGTAAGCAACGCTTTAGTGCATGTACTTGGGTCTCAGAAAAAGCATTTGGCATTGGCAATCACACAGTCACAGAATGGTCACAGGCTGAGGCAGGAAATTTGAAGCTGAGACACCTGTACCAATTCTGCTGGAATCATTAAATAAATAACAGATAGAAAAAATTACAAAAGGGCAACAAGGAAACAGCATGGGACACTTTGGTATTTTAAAACTAGCACTACTTAACATTGATCAAGACCCAAAAGACTCCAATGTCCACCCTTGTTGTTTGATCAGGTATTTTTACTGTTTTCTACTATGTTTTTCTTTAAGAAAAACAACCAAACAAAGCCACCAACCCACCATATATTTTTCTTTCAATATAAAATAAGCCAATATGGGAAAGAGTAGGTAACCTGAATCTTATTTTACTATAACCTGGGCTGTCTAGGAGAGAAGACAAATTCTTACTATTTACTAATAAACTCTAATTTCCTCATTTTTCTACTTTGACATCTCAACCACTGTGTCATGTACTGTACTATAACAAAGGAGCATAGAACTCAAAGACAGAGAGGTTATAGAGTACAAACTCTCATTTCTAGAATTACTAAATGACAATTCTACAAAAGGTGTGAATATACAGAACCTTTTAAGGTCTCAGGTTTACCATGAACCATGCGAATAATTTCAGTCAATTTTCTGAAATATGTGCAATTAACCTCTAAATACTTGATGGCCTCCAAATACACCTTGCAAAGCTCTTCATCAGAAAAGCAAACAAATTCAAATGAAAAAGGAAACAATTGCATGGCATTTTCTCTGCAGAGTGGAAGATGAAGCCGAAGTTTTTGCACCCAATAGTTAGAACAATTAATTAAAGCACACTGCCATGTCTGATCACTAAAACATTTGGTCCTTCCCGTTAGAGATGGAAAAAAGTGTCAATTCATAATTTTAATGATAAACCTCTAGCTTGAAGGATCAGTCATTGTTTAGCAAAGGTTGGTGAAGTTCTCAAGGCTTCCTCTTACACTATCTCCCCAAATGTGTCATTTGAATCTCTCACCTCACTTACTTTCCAGACATATCTGTATGAAGTTTATCCTAGACTGCTAAGAACAGACTCCAAAAAGCCAGGATTACAGGGGATAAGTATGTCATTGGGTGTTAGCTGAACCAAGGTAACTGCACACATGCTTTAGCATACTACAGATGCAACTGAATTTAAACCTCAAAGGAAGAGTTTCAATCCCAGATGCCCTACTTAACAGTGGGGATCGAGGGACCTTGACAGGCTTGAGAGGGGGGCTGATGGAAACCTCATGAAATTCAGTAAAGCCAAGTGCAAGGTCCTACACCTGGGTTATGGCAATCCCAGGCACTCCTACAGGTTGAGTGGAGAAGGGATTGAGAGCAGGCCTGTGGAGAGACTTGGGGGTGATGGTTGATGAAAAACTCAATGTGAGCCATCAGTGTCTGCTCATAGCCCAGAAAGCCAAATGGGTCCTGGGCTGCACCCACAGGAGTGTGGGCAAGGGAGGGGATTCTGCCCCTCTGCTCTCGTGAGACCCCACCCAGAGTACTGCAGCCAGGAGCCAAGTGTCCCCAACATAAGGAGCAAGTCCAGAGAAGGGCCACGAAGTTGATAAGAGGATTGGAGAAAAGAGGAGAAAAGTTAGAAATTAGAAAGAAATTCTTTACTTCAGGGGTGGTGAGATACTGAAAAACTTGCCCAGGGAAGTTGTGGATGCCCCCAGCCCTGGCAGTGTTCAAGGCCTGGTTGGATAAGGTCTTGAACAACCTGGTCTAGTGTAAGGTGTCCCTGCTCATGGCAGGGGGGTTGCGACTGGATGATCTTCAAGCTCCCTTCCAACCCTTAACATTCCACGATTCTATGATACCCTAACAGCATATGTACTGATGGTAAATCATCTCAAGGGTTGTAGTCTTGACTCTACATCTGAATCAACGTTACAGAGCACTGATGAAGAGGACCAACAAGGACTAAAGGCCTCTGGCACAGGGATTGTTGTTGGGGACTGCTCTATGCCCTAGTTTCACTAACACTGCAGCATGTTGTCTATGTCGTGCATGTTGACAGCTCAGAGCAACATTCTGTTCTCATGTAAGACAAAGTATTTTGCCAGAATGCCATTTTTGTAACCATCTTTACAGATGGGAAATGGTTCAGTGGAGGTAGTAATCAACACCGTGAAAGAGGTGTGTTTAAACTGATATTCTCCATTACCATTTTAGCAGGTCAAATTTCACAAATTATAATCTTAATTTAATATATCCCAGGATGGTTTTATTTTGAAATCCTGGCACCATCTTTACAGTAATTACTACACAGCTGCAACTTCAAACACCATGGATAGGATACCTTCTGTTGCAATCAGCGTATTTTCACATGTATAACCTGCCCTGCAGATAAATATATGAAATCAAATGCACAGGAGACAGATCAAAAAAAGTAGAGGCAGAGAAACTTTCTGGGGAGAAGGAGATTTAAGTAAGGCTCCCTTGCTCCCTCAGATATACTCATGGACATATAAGCTATGCAGCTGCTAAATTACAAGGTTATCTGGCTTACTCTAAAGATGCTCTGTGGGTAGTAGAACTGACAGATCTTTTGTGATTTACAATTTCTGAGTTTTCTTACCTTTATTGTTTACTAAGTTGAGGTACTATTTCCATTCATGCCATTCCAACCTTGCTTTTAGCACACCTTGTTCCTAACACACAGGAGTTTCTATGGATAATAAAGGTTTTAGAAGTTTTCAAGAGTGACCAGTAGAATAGGACAAATCTCAGTTTCCAAAAGAAAGAAGTGACAACACAACTTTCTTAAATGAATTCTGTATAAAATAGAGTCTTTAAACATGTTTCATAGCATCAGAAACCATCTATATTTTACTATTTGCATAGGTGGAAGGAACCAGAAATTACTTCATGGCTCAGGTTTCCAGCTGAACACAGCACTTCAACCCCTCTGTATATAGAAGACACACTTAAGATTTTTTCCTGGTTTGTTCCTTCCTTTTTATGAAAAACTTTTTCTTTTAAATATATATACACACACACACACACACACATATCTATGTATGTGTGTGCATGTATATATGTGTATATATATATATATGTGAGTCTTTGGTCTATAAGCACATTGTTTCTGTGTGCACACAATACTGTTGAACAGCAGGTTGCATAGTGTTACCCAAGAACCCTGCCTACTTTTGGCAGTGCTGTCACAAATCACAGAAGAGTGTCCTGCAAGAACTGTATGATCCTTAGCATCCTACATCAAACTTTGATCTAGAGACTGGAAGAAGTATGTATATAATGTTTAAGAAGATGTTTACTTAGGGTGTTGCTTTGTCTTCTTTTGGACACTATTTGTAAATCTTGGATGAAGAAGGAATACAAAATTATTTTACAGACGACCTTAGTTTTATTTGTAGAGGTGATGAAATACTGCTGAGCATTCAAAGGTTGCTATGAATTATACTAAGTGAATTTTGCTCAAGTTCTCACACATTTAAAATTAACTAATTCTAGTAATGTATGACATTCTGCCTTCTCCCTCTTCACCCTGCCAAGGAAGTGGCAATAATTTTGAGAACAATACCTAGACTGAGCTGTGTCCGAGGAAGCAATGAACTTTTCATCTGTTGTTTTTTTCCATTACACCCCTGCTCTCAATCAGGTGAACGTGCAAGAACAATTTCAGGAGTTAATGGTGCATTTGAAGAAACACCTTTTTACATGGAATCTCTGCAAAAAGCTAAAATCTGTAGAGGTCAAAAATTGAAAGGCCAAAAAAAAAAGATAAGAATGAATTTATCCTAAGTGCCGACAACAATGCTTTTGGGTATTTGCACAACAAATCAAATCTACTTCTAATGCAGTTAACCACCAAACTGAATTTTTAATTACACTAAAATAATATCCCACAATTACCACATTTTTTCCCAAATTGTGCTGGAGGATCAGTAAGTGTGATTTGATATGTGATTTCAAAACCAGTACTTTAAAACACAAAGATAGCAAAAGTATCTGAAGCAGATCTAAAATCTATAAAGCTATGTTCTATCTTACTGTAAGTAACAAATCGAGCAACTATTACTTATAGCAGATTCAGCAAAAGCAACAGGGATGGACAGAAGAGATCTGAGCATGATGCTCTCCATCACCAAGAATCCAAGACACGAAGTTTGAGAATGGATATTCCCTTTTGTCCAGAAATTCCCAAAAGAATAAAAAATAAATAATATTTCAGACAGTACAAGTGAAAATACTGCTCCCATTGTGTCAGTTACATACACATACAGCATGCCTACGTATACAGAATGGTGTGCTGTCTTCATTCACAAACAGGAAGTATGGCAGTGCGCTATCAGAATGCTTTGATACTCCTAATTTTTTCTGATGCTGAAATACATGAATAAACCGCATTCACAACTTATAATTTACTTTCAGTAGCAAACAGTTCATTCTGTTCGTGTCTCATGATTGAACTGAAGGATTAATGCTCCTCTGAGCAAGTGGCACCAGTAAGATACCCATTTGTCCCATTGGCACCGCTGGTCCCATTTGTGGCGATAGCACTGTGCGGGGCCTTTGAGCGAGGTACTGTTTCTTCCTCATCTGAGCTTGACTCAACATCACTTCGGGCATCCTTTGCTACCTGTAGAATGTGGAAAAGAAGTAAGCAGTAGGTGACTGTAAGGAAACAACGCAGCTTTTTGGTTCAAGAGAATCAGAGAATCAACATTTTTTCAATCTGAGCTTTGAAGGCAATCTCAGCTCTGGCACACTTCTCTGCCTTTGCCTGCCTGCACTCACTTCAAACACAGATGTCTGTGCGTACATATGCCACGTGCAAAGGCAGGGTGAGAACTCAGCACTGGTGCACTGAAGGTAGCATGGCCAAGTGCGCAAGGCAAAGGGTTTTGCACAGACTGAAGTAAACAACAATCCAAGTTCCCAAGTTCATCCTAGGCTAAGTCCCTCTGCTCTCCTACTAGCTACAACTTTATTTCCTGTCCTTCATTTAGAGTGCTGCTCTTTGATCTGGTAATACAAAATGTTCAACTTCCTGCCCCTTATCTCCCAACTCACTGGAGACCACATGGCTCCAGGGGACAGTGCTGTGTGCTCGCAGGAGGAGACAGGAGTACTGCTTGTAGCATAACTCACCACACCAGGTAACTCCAGTCTCTGACTTCACACAAGTGGTGAGAATGGCGCTTGCAAAATGTGGACATAGCCCAGTTCAGTCCCTAACATAGGAATCACAGTTGAACCGTGTGCCCCATTGTGTCACTGCAAAGTTGTTTCAGAAACAGATGGACCTTAGTTGCTAGGGATTTCCTGCTAATTTTCAGCTGACTTCTTTGAAAAATCTTGAAAATCTCCAAAACTATCAAGAGTCCACCAGATGTAGTACAAAAAAAAAGCATCAACAGAACAAGGTCTGAAGTTTAACCTGCATGCAGCTCTATGGATGCCATTTTCATGCCTGCTTCTACTCCTGTTTGTACAGCTGAGCATCCCAGTTTCTTCAAGATTGATCCATGGTGTGCTGGTTGCCACAATCGGGCAATTACAGCTGACTTTACTACAGCAAATGGATATAAAAGGGGGCAAAATGCATGGTGAGTCTTTTCCCTGAAGAACTAAAAACACTTAAAGAACAG